>NC_054378.1:11385695-11710712 GCF_017654675.1 Xenopus laevis
TTTTTACATTGGAATGTTGCTCACGGATAAAAAAGGTTGGGGACCCCTGCTCTATGTCCTGTCCAAGCACGCCCCTTTTCAACAACACTGGGCCCTTTGAACTATGGGCCCCAGGCTGACCAGTACACCGCCAACCAGTTGTTGATTACCATTATTCCTATAAAGACTATGATGGAGCTGTGGTATGATGGGGGCATAAAGGAGGAACAGTTAGGGTTGGTGGAGAGGAAAGAGGGGCACAGCCATGGCCAATGTTGTTGAATGGCTTTCCCTACCTTGGAAGTTTAGAACTCTGCATATTCTGTCTTCCACTGGACTTCCATTGCTCTTTGTCTTCTTCCTAATTATTCCACCTATAGACACTAGAGAACACAATAGGGCACACCCCCAAGTACTGTCGCCTGTACAGTAAGGACAAAGGCTAAATACAAAATTCTAGCAGGACACAATGAAGTAATATTTTTGTACAAGAAGGTCTCTTGGCACCTTGTATCAGATAGTCCATCTTATTGTTGGACTGTAGGGAAGGTCAGGAGTAGGGTTGTTACTTGTCAGTAGTTTGCTCCACCCCTGTATCTAGAATCTAGAATCCCAGGTATGGGATCCATTATCCGGAAACCTATTATCCAGAAAGCTCTGAATTACAGAAAAGCTGTCTACCATAGACTCCATTATAAATTATTTTCTTTTTCTCTGTTATAATAAAACAGTACCTTGTTCTTGATCCAAGCTAAGATATAATTAATCCCTATTGGAAGCAAAACCAGCCTATTGGGTTTATTTAATGTTTATATGATTTTCTAGGAGACTTAAGGTATGAAGATACATATTACAGAAAGATCCATTATCCGGAAAGCCCCAGGTCCTGAGCATTCTGTATACTGTATTTTTGTTGAAGAGTTTTCCGTACCTCCTATAAAAGTCTAAGCGACTCTACAGATTCTACTGAAACTCCATTGTTCACATTTTTCTTCTTATTGGTTTCCTCGTGTAACCCTTCCAGTTTGATAATCACCCTACAAGAAAAGATATTGGTACAACCCGCTATGTTTGTCTATACTGCCTCCTACAAGAAGGGCAAAGGCTAGAAACATACAGAATTCTAAGATAATAACTAAGAGAAGTATACAACAATGTGTCATTTTCTTATACAAGAAGAAATATTGGCCTATAGAGTATCTCATGTCTGAATGTACAGTATCATGTTGGGTATCCACTTGCTCACGCACCGCTGCTAATGTCGATGTCTTTGTGCAAAAATATTCAAGTGGCGGCCAACACTGCTAAAAACCGTAGCACACGAGGAAACGACTACCTTCCTAAGCTTTTCATGTCAAAACAAGATAAAATATAATGCAAATGGCAGATAGAAGCAGCTTGACTGGGAATATGTTTTATTCACTGGCTTTTTTACTAGCTAAACTTCTGAAGCATTTATTCTTAAGAAGGAAGCCCCAGGGTCACTTCTAGCTTGTAATGTTCAAAAACTCCAGTGGATTCCCTTGTCGGAGGGGCAAGAACAGAGAACTCTTAGAGAACAGCCGCACAATTAAGAGGTTATCTATATTTAATGAACTCCGGAGCTCTACTCCGCAGCACTTAGTCAACACAGTGCTGAGCTCTAGCTTAGTGTAGCTAAGTGGTGGTCCATCCTACCTACTTCAAGAGATTATAGGAAGGACCAAGTCAGGTTTACATTTCAAAAATTATATAATATGAGAGACAATATTGCAGTATATGGAATATCAAGTTCCTAGGAACAGTCTATACCGAGCTGATACTTTGATGGTGGCAGATCAGTGAGCTCTATAACCCCACTTTCTTGACGACAAGGTCACTGTAGAAGATGTGCTATTTTTAATTAAAGGACGAGTCTGTAGGAGGTATATAAAATTGTTTAACTGTACATGAACATATACATCTGGCAGTACATTTGTACACATTGTATGCATTATAGGTGTATGGGTGCTGCTCCAGATTGGTTGATTAATTGCACGCAGGTCCGGACTGAGAATTAAAATAGGCCCTGGCATTTCAGGTACACAGAGGGGCAATCAGCCCACACAGAGGCCCAACACAGCCCCTACCAGCCCACTAAATACTGACTTTCTATGGGACCTTATAGCAGCCCCTCTGGCATTTGCCAGAACCCACAGATTGCCAGTCTGGGCCTGATTCATGGTAACAAAACAAAAACAGTGAAACCCTTGTCCAGAAGGTTCATTTCCAGGGACAAAACCACTTTGCAATGACCACTTGGCCTTAAACTTCAGGTCCTTATCTTGATAACTACAGGGACTCCTCCTCCTTGCTTGCCAAACTTCACAAACACAAGTCCTTATACTTATTTCAGGAAGATCCAGCACTGGTGCTTAACTTTTACCCAGCCATATACTGTATATACTACTCAGCGCACCCGACATACTGTTAACTGTTGAACCCTACACTTCCTACAATAGGACACATCATCCATGATACCTTCTTTTAGGGATTCAATTAACATTTCTACACTTTGGGGGAAGATTTTACATCCCTTTTAAACAGTTCATACATGTAAGGCTTCATCACCTAGAGCTAGGAGGATACAGGAGTAGAGTTGGGGTGGAGCTATGGTATAATGGGGGTGCAAAGGAGGAACAGTAAGGGTTGGTGGAGAGGAAAGAGGGGCACAGCCATGGCCAATGTTGTTGAATGGCTTTCCCTACCTTGGAAGTTTAGAATTCCAAGGTACTTCTGTCTTGCAATGGACTTCCATTGCTCTTTGTCTTCTTCCTATTTATTCCACCTATAGTCACTAGAGAACACAATAGGACACACCCCCTTTGAGTAAGGACAAAGGCTACATAAAAAATTCTAGCAGGACAAAATAAATATATTTTTGTACAAGAAGGCTTGGCACACGTATCAGTTAGTCCATTCTATTGTTGGACGGTAGGGAAGGTCTGGAGTAGAGTTGTTACTTGTGAGTAGTTTGCCCCACCCCTGTATCTAAAATACCTAGTGTACAGGTATGGGATCCGTTATCTGGAAACCCGTTATCCAGAAAGCTCCAAATTGTAAAGATTTGCTCTTTTGGCTAAGCCGCCAAACAACAATGTCTTTGCCCAGTATGTCCATCCAGATGATGCGCCACATTAGGCTGATTTGTTTGGCCCCTAGATTATAATAGGGGCCTATGCAAACCCATAGGAAGAGTACCAAATCAATGGCTCACCTGAGAATGTATAGACACGTTTTTTATCCATACAGAACCCAATAAAATGCTAATTTGTTCTGGAGTGGCCAAGCAGCTGATGTCAACTTCTGCATAACCATCTTAATAGGGTTAAGTTAGTTGTTCTGCTTAAAGGAGTTTGCTATTTGTCTCTGCTGGTAGAGAATAAGCCCCATATGCAATCATCCTTAGAAAAAGATTGCTCTGTGTATTGAGGGGTTTAAGTATCTGCACTGGATACAGCACAGTCTCCTTTCCCTAAACCACCTCTGCTGCCATAAATTGCCATAAAAAACAAAACAACTGTTGTGTTTAAGTTCAGACGCACATGTCATTGTAACCATGCCGTTTTATCCAGCCCTGCCCCATCGTGAGCCGAGCAGCTGACAAAAAAATTATTGTTCCAACTGCCGGCGAGATGAATCAGGAGCCGCAGGAAGCCAAGCAAAGCTCCGACTACTGAACGACTTGGGACTTATGGGATGCGCATCATTTGGTCACAAGAGCAGTCAGCTGTGGGGGGCGCAGGCTTCATGCCCCGGCAAGCCGCTCAAACATAACAACTCGTCTCGGTCTTTTGAGCAGGGTGGATAAAGCAACAACCTTGTGGATTACCCCCTAAAATAACATCCACTTTTTTTGTGAAAACTCATCAAAATGTTTGTGTTTTCGCATTGCCTGCAGAGAAGACGACTGAAAATAGTTCCAGGAGGCAAACTGTGTTCAGCTATAAATGAAAAAATCCACATGAAGAATATACTGTATATATATATATATATATGGATATATATATATGGAACTGAGAAAAATAATATAAGAATGCATTAAAATTAAACTCTTCCCACCCCAACTACATGGGTGCTTGCAGCTTGCAGCGACCCAACCCAGACCCACCCTTGAAAATCTTTGAAGCAACCCACATCCAGATTAAAAAGGAGCCAACCAACTCCCTGGCCTTCACTGTTGTGGGGAGGAAGGGGGATCCCGGGGACTGCCAGGAGGGCCCTTTGTTTTGCAGCACTGGTGGGCCCCCATGGCTTCAGTCTTGGGTTGCCACCTGTCCGGTTCTGACCTGGACAGCCCGGTATTTTAAAGGGCTGCCCGGGTCAAAACTTCCTGCCCGGTTTTCCTTATTTGGATTCCCTTGATTGACACGGCGATCGACCAATCTTCGATCACCGCGTCATAGCCTCGTCCCTGATGTCATGGACACTCCCACTGATGTCATGGCCTGCCACTTGATGTCACGCCCCCCCCCGGTCTGGTCTCCACCATTTCAAAAGGTGGCAACCCTTCTCCAGTCCAACCCGGGTACCCTGACCATCTCCGCTGCTGATCAGCCTTTATAAAGAGGCCTGCCTCTACCCCGCCCATTTCCCAGCCCTATCCACCCATTTCCGTGCCCAGCCTGCCCATTTCCCCACCCTGTGACATCATCACCACACCTTCCAGCCCAAAGGACGGCATTACCTTGGAGAAAAGGTGGCAACCATACTTCCAGCTCTGGCTTATGGCCAATACAGGGAGTCCTCGAGTTACCAACCCCCGATTTACAAACAACTCTTACAAACAGAAGCTATTACAGTAACACACTGTGGTTTGCTTAGCCTTTATTAGCATTTAGCTTTAATAAACCACCTGCCCCAATCCCCTCTGGAATGTGTTGTCTACAGCAAAGGACGGAAAGATAAAAACAAACATCTGTCTAAGTTGCATTTAATAAGTAAATGTACATGTAACAAACCTATAGACCTTATCTCGTACGTAACCCCGGGACTGCCTGTGCTTTGCCCTCTATTATCTCCTCTTACATCATCAATTCGCCCCCTTTTCATCACCAATCCGCCCTCTAATGGCCCCTCTCAGTGTGGCCAATTTTAACTTGAGAAAGGTGGCAACCCTGATTCTGCATCACCCACAAGGTTGGGAGAATTTTTCTCATGACTATGGGCATGAAACGCGTAGGGCCATTGAAGCTTTTCACTTTTTAATTGAATCTAAGTAGACAGTGGTTTTTACTTTATACTGTTGGTCCTGTGGATTTACTAGAGGTCCCCTTTTGAGAGTATTGCTGACGGTTTTCCACTCACCAAGTTGAGGGTCTGTTGCTACTTCTAATAGGTGAGTTATTTATACCAGTCTTCTGTGGCATCTTCTCTGTTAGAATTTTTTCCGTGGGTACCCAGCCCAATGTAGGACTCAGGGCAGGGACGTAGTTAAAATAAAACCTCCCTGATCTTGAATAAGAAGGGGGCGTCTCCCTAAATCAAGAAAGTTTATTAGCACCTCATGTCAGAAAGTCTTTATAAAGTCCATGTTTGTGTTTCAGGACGGTAACTCTCTCTGTATCGGTGACAATTAAACAGAGAAAAAAAAGCTGAATGAGAGTAAAGTTTCTCTATGCAGAATTATTGCAGAAAATTCTGGGCAGTTTGTCACGACTTTGGAAATTTCTTTTGCCTCCGGGCGTGGAATGTATTTTTAGCGCAGGCAGTGACATAATTCGCACCTTTACAGTGAAATTTACTACTTTCTTGTTAATGAATTTTATTTACATTTTCACACCTGATCTTCTCACAGATTCCCCTTCGTACTGACAGTAAGGGCAGAGACACACGGTCAGATTCGGGGAGATTAATCGCCGGCGACAAATCTCTTCTTCGGGGTGACTAATTTGTTACGTTCTTCATCTTGCCGCTATCCTGCAAGTGCCTACCAGCCACTCTGAGAATTAGCCACGTTATTAATTATGTATAAGGGGAAGTCATAAAGTGTAATGGACTTACTGTGCTTGTGTCAACAAATGTGCACAAGTAGCTGTCACTTAGCCTTTGTCTTGTGTTTGTTTTCACTTAGCCGAGTTCCTAATTAACTGCTCCTATTAATTGGTTTTATTTATGCATTACCTTCCCCTGACGATGGGTTTACGGTCGCTAAAACTCTTAAACCATTATTTTGTCAGCAGCATTCCCTTTGCCTGTAATGTCTAAGCACAGCGTTTATGGCAACAGTGCACACAAACTATATGGTCAAAAATTTGCATTTGTTTTGGTAAATTGCAGCATTAGCATTGGATTCGTTCGCTGTAATTTGGTTGCGGCTATTGACACAACCCGGGGGGTTATTGTCCTTCAATCCGTTCACTTGTGCATAAAGTAATTCATCAGAGCAGGCTGAAGGGGCGCATTGGCACAAGAAGTTGCACAGGAGCATGCATGGGTGCAAGTACCTTTCTGCATAGCATCAATGCACTCTGGTCCTAGGCTTTGTAATGAATACTCATCGCTGCTCTGGTCTGGTGTCCTCCGTCTCTGCCTGCTTATTCAAGATGACGGCGCCCAGGGATTCCACGTGGTCTGTTCCGTCGCTAGCGTTGCATTGTCTTGACACCATCGACAGTATGGACGCCAGCGTCAGAATGGTCACAACGCCAACGTCATGAGGTCATCCCGTCGGTTTTGGTGCCAAAAGAGGACTATTTAAGACACCAGGACATTACAGATTTTGCCCAAATATAGGATCTTCTTACTGAGTTCCTGGTGTGATTTATTGCTATCTTGATTGGATTCCTGTTTTGACTTCGGCCTGTTATTGGATATTGAACCTTGCTCCCTGGATTGACCCCTTAGCCTGGACTATGACTACCCTTTTGCCTAACCCTATTGATACCCAACTTTATTGGACTAGTTGCTTCCCCCTTGGTCTGCAGCTCCAGACTGCGCCTTCGGGCCCTTACAGGCTTATGCCAAACTGTAGACATTGGATAAGCTAGTGGAGGCACCGGGCACTATTTGATAGAATGAAAACAGCAACCTTAGGTCCCTTGCACATCCATCCTAACCCCCTCCCAGACCGCAGTTGGTGAGGCCACCTCCATGTTTCCCAACCTACCCAGGCATCCCCTGAATCCATATCAGACATGGGGGATGTGCAATACAAAACGAATCATAGAACCACTGAAATTCTTCAATGCAGTTGGTCAGTTGTAAATGCCAGTTTTTGGGGACACTTGGCAGCTCTATTGAAAAATGAACTCTGCTGACATTGGTGGCCAAAGAGGAATTGATTGTAATAATTGCAGATCATGCTTACAGGGAAGTGGAAGGAGTTTGGGCAGATTGGGGATGTGCCTGGGCATCACTGGCAATGGGTGGGATGGAATGGGGTAGGATAGGAGTCATCATCATTTACTTATTTCTACAATAAAATAAATTACAATAACTGGGGTCTTGTAATAACTAAACAAACTTGGGATTGAATAATAATAGGATTGAAGGGCCCTGCTCAGGAGAGCCTACAGTCTAAAGGGTCTTGGCTTAGGGTCTAGGGGCACATTTACTAAGCTCGAGTGAAGGATTTCGAATATAAAAAACTTCGAATTTCAAAGTTTTATTTTGGGTAATTCGACCATCGAATAGGCTACTTCGACCTTCGACTTCGATTCGAACGATTCTAACTAAAAATCGTTCGACTATTCGACCATTCGATAGTCGAAGTACTGTCTCTTTAAAAAAAACTTTGACTACATACTTCGCCACTTTAAACCTACCTACAATGTTAACCTATGGGGACCTTCCCCATAAGTTTTCTAAGCTATTTCTGATCGAAGAAAAATTGTTCGATCGATCGATTAAAATCCTTCGAACGATTTTTACTTTAATCGATCAAAGTATTTGCGGTAAATCCTTCGACTTCGGTATTCGAAGTCAAAGGATTTTACTGCGCGAGTCGAATATCGAGGGTTAATTAACCCTCGATATTCGACCCTTAGCAAATGTGCCCCTTATTGAATTAAATGTATAGGAAATAAAATTGTCTACGGCACCATTAAAGCCCTTTTTCTTTTCTTTTTTTTTAACCTTATTATATAAGACCTGTTACAGAAATACCCCCACCTTGTGCCTCATAGGGAACAGGCAGCTTGGCTTGAGTTATCTTAACGGACAAATGCAATTAACTTAAAGGCTGCACCTTAAACCCAAATCTGAACATCAACCAAGTGACAACTTGTAACTTACAATTTCTTGCTGCTGAAATGACAGCCGAGGTTCCATCCACTATCTTACTGGCCTAAAGCCCATGCCTCATTTACTGGGAGAGAAACGCCAATCACTCAGCTGTCTCGTGTGTCAGGAATTGTCCTATTCTGTCTTTGCATATTATCACAAACAGTGAGCATTTCTTCAACATAAAATGAGTCTATTTCGGCCTGGAAAATGTGTGATGTGTGGCGGAAGAAAGGAGAAAAGCAGTAGAGTAAAAGTTGTGTAGCGATGTATCGTTTGAAAAAAATCGAAAATGGTGGCATCCATGGGGTAAGCTAATGGCACAGGGGATGATTTGGGGTGTTTTGCTGCCAGTTTGTATTGCTGCTATTGCAACTGAGCCCCTCCCCCATTTTCTTACAATTGCATAACCAGTAGTGATGGGCGAATTCGCTGCGAATTTGCGCGTTTCGCCGTCAGCGAATAAATTCGCGAAACGCCAGCGAAAATTTGCGGCAAAAATTCCAAAAAACGGGCGCTGGTGTCAAAAACGGGCGTCAGCGTCAAAAAATGGGCGCCGGCGTCAAAAACGGGCGCCGGCGTCAAAAACTTCGCAAATTCGCCCATCACTAATAACCAGGCCAATTCAGAAGGGTGCCCAAGATGAGCTTCTGCCTCTCAAGGCAGTGCACCAATTCTGTAGCCAAGAAATTTCGGTTAACCGCACACCAACACCACCCTTCCTGTACTCGTCACCTGGTGCACAACGATAGAGGCTTCGGCCACCTCAAAATGCCATAGAAAAGACTTTCACTGGCACACAGGATTTTTAGCTGCAGGGCGAGCCCTTGCAATTTTTTAATGCAGTGCAGGTGCAACGTTTCGGGGTCACGCCCCTTTGTCAAGCATAGTACATATTCTGCCATTTAGCGAACGGGGAGCAATTTTCTCCTACAGAGACACTAAATGCACATCGGTCAGAATGCTAAAATATTACCCCGTGTGCTATTGACCTAAATAACATACCTAACAATTTTTGATGATCAAAAGTTAAGACAATTTTGCCCAATCTACCCAGTTATGCACAAACACCAAATGGCCTGGCGTCTATCCAAAAGCCTTTCCAAATTGAGATAATAGAGAGGACATAGAGGTGGATAGGTCACACTCTGAGAAAGAATATTGAGGAGGAGGAAAGGGAGAGTAGAATCCACAGGAACAATAGATCCAGAGTGATCTAAAAGAATATGGAGAGCAAATCTTCTTAACTCAAAGGGATGTCACACCATTGAGTAAATAAGTCTTACTCTGAAGGGGTCTGTGATTAAGGACTGCCATGCTTAAATTATACCCACTAGGGGGGTATAAAATTGTATACAGATAGGACCTACCAGGCCATAGGCTAAGCTAGAGATTAGAGGGAAGAAAAATGGAAATAGAAAGGAAGCAGCAGTCTTAAACACAACAAAAGAGTTCACTGGGCACTTGACATACAAATATCATTCTGTGGACTTTCATTCTCATTAAAGGGGCAGTATTATCTCATTATGTACCCTGACATTTATACAAGACACTTCATTTGATAATACCAACCACCTTCCACCTTTTACTTGGAAAGCAGGTCATGTAAACACGTCTGTGGTTGGATCCGAAAGTGGTTGAACAATTACACACCACCTCTATGTATCCTTCATAGCAGTTATTTTATTCATCACCGTAACTTGTAGAAGAAAAACAGGGATGACATTATCCCGTTAAGGCTAAAATTAGCCACACAGCTACAGATGGAGCAATGTATCTAGTCCTCTAGCTCAGATGCCTCACCGCAAGCCACTACATCTCTTCTGAAATGATCATTATCACACCATTTTCCCTTGAAATAAAGGCTGTTCGTTGGCGCACCAAATGAGCCGTGTGATATCAGGACAACATTTACTCTGTGGTTCAGTGCACCCTTTTCCACACCATATCACATTGCCTTGGAATCACAAAAGATTTTTAAGTAAAAATTTGTCACACAACTACAGATGGAGCGTTGGCCATCTAGATTGTTGGCTTGGGTGGCTCACCCATAACTTCTTTTCAATCACTATGAGCCGTTTTTTCATTAAAATGAATGCTGTTCCATGGCGTGCCGTTTAACCGCGTCATTTGCTCCATCTGTGCCAGTCCACCAATTTCCATTGAATTTGAAAGATGAAAGATAAGTTTTCTTTTTAGCCCAATAGATGGTTTTCTAATATTTTGCCATTCCTCATTCCTTATTCATTCCCTACACAATAATATTCCATCCCTCAAGCATTCAGAATTTAAAGCACCTGTCATGTTAAGATGCTTCTCTACAATTACTTGTCCTTTTTCTCTGCTCTCTCCATCTTGTATGTCAACTACTAGTGAAACAATATGTTGCATGGCATTACCACTCTATCATTAGGCCCGTCTGAACTGGTTTGATATCCTCATCTTCTCAATTGATTGGAGCTCAACAACCTGACATAAGTATTGCAGAAGTGTATCAGGAATGAGGAACCAATTCAAGTGATGTTTCTGCTTTGCACCACGACAGATTGATGATCAGATCTTCCCTTTCCAATGGTATAAATTGCTTTGTGACACTGGAAGGCAGTTACTTTATTCACCGATCAATAGCTCTTGAGATTGTTCATTGACTTATAATAGACACAGAATGGTGTCCTCCTAAAGCTGGTTTGAATGGAGAAACATTGTCGAGAGCAGCACAAACGGGGAACAATAGGCAGCGACAGGATAAGCAGGAGACATGCGTACGAAGGGAACAATTTCATGTTTTCGATGAGTCTAGTTTGATGTGATTTTTTTTTTTTTAAATGGAAGTCTACAAATTTAAAGGATCCTTTCCATTTATAGTGGAAATATGAAGGGATAAATTATACAGGGGTTAGATCCAGAAACCCCTTAGCTATTAAGCTCTGAATTACGGGAAGGCAATCTCCCATAGGCTTAATTTAATCAAAAATTTAAAAATGATTTTCTTTTTCTCTGAAATAATAAAAAAGTACCTTGTACTTGATCCCAAGGTATAGTAGACCTACCTATGGAGATCCAAATTACAGAAAGATCCATTATCTGGAAAACCCCAAGGCCCCAGCATTCTAGATAATAGATCACTTACCTGTAATTATTGCTCCCCTTCTTTCCCCCTGAGCTTCCATATAGATGTTAATGGTTAGGCATGCAATTGTGGCCTGATTTAAGCACCCTTATCTCAGTAGATAGCTATATATCTTCACTGGGGATGCACTGAATCCACTATTTTGGATTCGGCCGAACCCCCAAAAAATTAGGCCGAATACCGAACTGAATCCTAATGGGGAAAACATTTTTTACTTCCTCCTTTTAAAACAAAGGGTCATGCGATTTCCCTCCCTGCCCCTAATTTGCATATGTAAATTCGGATTTGGTTCGTCCAGGGGAGAAGGAATTGGCTAAATCCGAATCCTGTTGAAAAAGGCCGAATCCTGGATTCAGTGCATCCCTAGTCTTTACTCCATAACAAAAAGTCAACAAGGGACTTGGGTAGAGGTTGAGTTAGAGGGATCTACGCTTCTATAATGGAATCCCCACCAATAGAAAAGGAGGCAGCCAATGGCTGGGGTGAGCACAGAGCTATAGCGGAATACATAAAAAAATTCTAATAGTGCTGCTGGACTTTGTAAAACAGTGAATCAATCCTGCATAAAGTTTTTGTTTCATAGATACCTTTGTCTATAATACTTTGCAGGTAGAAGTAACAAAATAGTCCTCAATGCTGAGTATCATTTCCCTGCCTACTGTGTGCTTATTATTATTACTGTAAGATCCCTTTCTTTTCATAAAATCTTCCTATAAAAAAAGAGTGAACTAGTGCCTGGAACCTTTCCAAAATGGTTCATAGTTTTTCCCACCATCGTTCTGCCTAATGCACGTTTTATGCCAGTTCCAGACATTTGCCTAACGGTAGGTTGGCACAAAAACTGTTGAGCACTTGAAAAAGAGCTTTTAAGCTTGAAGCATGTTGTATGTTGGTGAATAAAGGAACCGTTGCAGCAGTATTGCGCCCAGTGGTATTCTTTACCCATATTTATTGAAGTTCAGTCCAGTGGGTCACAGGGAAGTTGATAAAATCCACAATAATTTTTTGTATTTTTGTGATATTGGAAAAGTTGCTGCATGGGTGCATTTTGGTGAGTTTCCCCAACACTTAGACATAACATCTCAACAAGTAACATCACTACCCTGTCCCTGAAACCTCATGAGCCCCCCTCAACGTCACTGATGCCCCAAAGATAACTGACCCATCCCCTGGTTTAACTACCGGCAAAGGCAGCAACCCTGGATTTGGCATCTATTTCATATATGGGAGCAAATTCAACAAAGGGTGAATTTTTCGTCAGCGAACACTCCGCCAAACTTTGCCAGGCGTAAATTCGTTAACGCTACGCTAATTCACTAAGATGCAAAGTTGTGTCTCAGCTGCCAAACTCTAGCGTTGTTCTGCTAGCGTTAATTCATCAGCGTGAGCATTTTTTAGCGATCTTTCGCTAGCGTTCAGTTCTGTCTAGCAAAACTTTGTTAGTGCTCTTAGGGGCACATTTACTAATGGTCGAACATCGAGGGTTAATTAACCCTCGATATTCGACCCTCGAAGTTAAAGAAGGATTTAGCGCAATTCGTTCCATCGAACGATCGAAGGAATAATCGTACGATCGAATGATTAAATCCTTCGAATCAAACGATTCGAAGGATTTTAATACATCGATCGACCGATTTTCCTTCGATCCCAAATTGGCTAGAAAGCCTATGGGGACCTTCCCCATAGGCTAACATTGGTGCTCGGTAGGTTTTAGGTGGCGAAGTAGGTGGTCGAAGTTTTTTTTAAAGAGACAGTATTTCGACTATCGAATGTTCAAATATTCGAACGATTTTTAGTTCGAATCGTTTGATTCAAAGTCGTAGTCGAAGGTCAAAGTAGCCAATTCGATGGTCGAAGTAGCCAAAAAAAACTCGAAGTATTTTTTATTCTATTCCTTCACTCGAGTAAATGTGCCCCATACTCTTAGGTCAAATTGAATAGGGCTTATACATAAAGGTCATATGTATTTTCAGTAGAGATTTTGGTGCGAATGCTTGAAGTGGCCACTTATTATTACAAATTTCCAAGGAAGCAAAATAAAGACTAAAGAAATCCTCTAATGCCCTAGACATGAGCCCATCCTAAAACAAATGTGGCAAAAATTGGCCCTCAAATTGGTTAAAATTGTTAATACAAAAATCTTTAATAGTTAGGACTTTTGAAAGCAATCCCGCTTTAAAATATAAAAAAAAGGCTTATGACTTTCCGTCATACAGGATATGATGTCACTGACATAAGATTGAGGAGGATGTGGCGTCATCTTATCAGTTTGCGAAGGAAACTCTGGTGAAAGAGGTAACGTTCTGCAAAATTTTGAATATTAATTGTTCGCCTGAGCAAAAAATCGACTGGCGATAGGGCGAGAAACTAACTCTTTCGCTAGCGAATTGTCCTCTACGCCTATAGTTAGTAAATTGCCGCTGTCCCTGCGGATGAAATTTCTGGCAAATTTTCGTTAGTGACGGCCACTTCGCCCTTTAGTAAATCTGAGTCTTCTATATGGAATACTTTGAGCCTGGATTTTTTTTGGGCAAGGGAACTTTCTGTAATTTGGAGAAATGAAACCCTCCCACTGCGGAGGATTCTACTTAAAAAAAAACGTAAATGTTTGAGTTCCATATTTATATTATGTGTCATTTTATGCAGGTGTCTCATCTGCCAGATCAGCGGGGCACGGACTGAAAGTCTCCCAACAATGTCTGATCTCTTTGAGGAGAATAGTGTTTATTTGCATTTCTTTGTCATACCCCATTTGAGTTCATTTCAGTGTTCTGCTTCGCTGTGTGGATGAATTAAATCCATTCCGTCGAGAAAAGGGACAGCTGAAATGACACATGAGGTTATTAGCTCACATAATCATCCCCAGATATTCCCTTTCTGGTACCCCACCCCCCTCGCTTTAGGCGTCATTCATTTCATTATAATAGCCCGAATGGAAAGCTGGAGAGAGAGGCCAGTCTGTAAATGGGAAACATTTCTATGGCTGTGAAGTTACTACAACCAACAGCCTTCCATACAACTGCCATCACCATCACATACAACAAGAGCCCCCCACATTTTTTACCGGTGAGCCACTTAAAAAAGTAAAAAGAGTTGGGGAGCAAGACAAGAATGGAAAAGTTCCTGGAGTGCCAAAAAAGGGTTGTGATTGGCTATTTGGTAGCCCCTATGAGGACTGGGAGCCTACAGGAGGCTCTGTTTGGCAGTGCACCTAGGGGCAGATTTATCAAGGGTCAAATTTCGAAGTACAAAAAACTTTGAATATCGAATATATCGAATATATTGCGAATATCGAATTCGAAGCTCTTTCAACAAATTTGGCAATCCTGCGGTCGAAATAAAAACCGCTCGATTAAAACGCTCGAATCGAACGATTTGAACAATTTAAGAGATCGATCGAAGGATTTTTATTCAATGTGCAAAGACTTAGAAAATTGTTGTAGAAGGTCCCCATAGGCTAACATAGCCCTTCGGCAGGTTTAGTTTGGCGAAGTAATGAAGTCGAAGTTTTTTTAAAGACACAGTACTTCGATTATCGAATGGTCGAAGATATATGGTCGTAAATTCAAAGTCGTAGTATCCTATTCGATGGTCGAAGTATTCAAAAAATGACTTTGAAATTCGAACTTTTTTAATTTTGAAAATTCACTCGAACCTTAGTAAATCTGCCCCTTGGTTTTTATACAACCAAAATTTGCCTGGAATTGGAAAAATAAGCTCCTGCTTTGGGGGCACTGGGAGCAACATCCATGGGGTTGGTGAGCAAAAAGTTGCTCACAAGTCACTGGTTGTGGATCACTGGAGTACAGTAACCAGCAGGGGAGTGGCCTAATAATATTGGAGGTATGGCTAGCCTAAAGAAATGCAACATATTTGGCACTCGCACACCCTGAAGTAATGAATGGTAAAGATACCTGGTGCTCACAAGGTAGAGGTTTGGCTGCCTCACAAGAACAGTTCCATAGAAAAAAAATCCAATGACACCCAGGATTGATGAAAGCAAGACTGCCTTGCGCGTTTAATGCGGAGATCAACGTTTCGGGGTCACGCCCCTTTGTCAAGTTCACTCTATTAAAATCACCAGACATCATGTCTCTCTATATTCAGGATTTGTGCAAAAGGCAGTTATTTTGTTAGATTTTGTTTGTACTGGAATCAGTTATTTGAGTGAGCTCTAATACATCTGCTAGGAAAGGAGCCCCCTATAAGATATATTGGATCTAACTGTCAATGAATATCTGACACCCAGCTGCTGAATGAAGAGAGAATGAAGAGAAACAGATGTTGAGAGAGGGATAGTGAACATTAACTTGATTAGTACAGGTATGGGACCTGTTATCCAGAATGCTCGGGACCTGGGGTTTTCCGGATAATGGATCTTTCCATAATTTGGGTCTTCATTTGGAATTTGGAAATTCATTTAAACGTTAAATAAAGCCAATAGGCTGGTTTTGCTTCCAATAAGGATGGATTATATCTTAGTTGGGATCAAGTACAAGCTACTGTTTTATTATTACACATAAAAAGGAAATCATTTTTAAAGATTTGGATTATTTGGATAAAATGGGGTCTATGGGAGACAGCCATCCCGTAATTCGGAGCTTTCTGGATATCGGGTTTCCGGATAAGGGATCCCATACCTGTACAGCATTTTTAATTGATTGTATTGAGAAGATTTCTTATTTCAGCATGCCGAAGCAAATATTATATTTTCATTTCCGTGATAGTTCCCCTTTAAAGGCAAGTTGGTAGGGTGTCAAGCAGGTCGGACATGTGTGTGTGTTTGGGAGTCACTGGGTGGAGTGGATCGGCGGATACAAATCCCAACAACCCAACCTAGACTTATAGTTCTGCAACAGCCTCCAACTATCCCTCGCCATATGTGAGTAGGTGTAAGAGTGTATATTTACATGTGAATATGGATAGTGTGGGCTGATTGGCGAGAGTGACGACTGCTTCTTTATATAACGACGCTGGATCGGCACAGTATTTAGTGTAATTGCTCCATAGGTTTAGTCACCGGGAATGACCCATAGTGTTTAATGATGCAGCATCTCTATTCATATAATAGATCAATGTATAATGGGGGCTGTAATGATCCACAGGTCTCTGCACTGATGTGAAGTGCCAGTGTTCTTTATAGAAACTTTCTAGGTCTGTTACCTTGAATATTAATAATGATTATATTAAGTATATAAAAATTGGCGATGGGGTAAGAGTAAAGAGATGGACAGAGGAGAGACTGTCAGTTTCAATGTATATGTGCTAGGGATGCACCGAATCCAGGATTCGGTTTGGGATTCGGCCAGGATTCGGCCTTTTTCAGCAGGATTCAGATTCGGCCGAATCCTTCTGCCTGGCTGAACCGAATCAGAGTCCTAATTTTCATATGCAAATTAGGGGCGGGGAAAATTGCGTGACTTTTTGTCACAAAACCAGGAAGTAAAAAATGTTTGCCCCTTTCCACCGCTTATTTGCAAATTAGGATTTGGATTTGTTTCAGTATTCGGCCCATATCTTTTGCAAAGGATTCAGGGGTTTGGTCGAATCCAAAATAGTGAATTCGGTGCATCCCTTTATGTGCAGAGATGTTAACTGGATCCAAAGTGATCCCAATACATGTTGGCTTTGCCTACCCTGCCCCTGTTTTTCCCAACCATGCCCCTGCCATGCCTCCTATCATGCTCCCTGCTCCACTGCTTCTGATCATGTTGGGTGACAAGGGCAAGTATAGTTTTCAGTGGAGCAGATAAATTAAGATTTGGCTGCGAAATTACTGATA
Source organism: Xenopus laevis (assembly GCF_017654675.1). Lineage (NCBI taxonomy): Eukaryota > Metazoa > Chordata > Amphibia > Anura > Pipidae > Xenopus > Xenopus laevis. The sequence continues at coordinate 11,402,828 of NC_054378.1, forward strand.
TCGGTTGATGGACCTGTAACTGCTGAGCCCCGGGCCACTGGCCCACCTGTGCTCCTTTCATCCCTGCCCCAATAGAAGAAATGGCACACACAGGTATGTGCTGTTGGGGGGGGGCAGAGAGGTATTTGCAACTGGGGAGGGGGGATGTGGCAGCCCTGGTGGGCCCAGACCCCCCAGTCCGACGCTGAATACAGATGAGTTGACATGTCTGCGTCTACTATATGTGGGGTATGCATTAGTGCCTTTTTTATTCCAACTAGTTCCAAATAAGCTACACTTGGTGGGTCTGGTGGGAGCCATGAAAGGTGCCCAGTCCCTTTGGGGGGCCTAGACAAATGGGTGGGGCTTTGCTATGAAGTAGGAGGTCCATCATTTTTAAAGGAAGCCCTGTTATTGTTGTATATATCAAGGTGAATAATAATAACCAGTGGTCCAAAAACAAAGAACCCAAGTAGGACAATCATGCCTTCTACTGGATGATTCAAGTTCTACTTGCATTAATCTGGTTTATAATCTGCAATACAGATAAAGAAGATATCATTGTTTTACATCCCATGGAACAGACTGTTAAGCTCTTCCAACCATTTTATTTTCAGGGCAGCACCAGTTCATCTTATTTAATGAGTCGTGGGCAAGCGGAAATGTTTGGGACTTATTATTTAAAAGACCTTTATAAGAAATACCAGCCTGGCTCCTGCTTTGCTGTTCTAGCAGAGAAATAGCTCTACATCCCATCCTGTCAGTCATAGAAATTAAATATCATTTCCCAGCCCTAAGCACTTTGGGCACCCTAACATATTACTCATTAAAACAACAAATCCAGCTTTTGAAATGTTATGACCGAATGAAGCCCTGGTACATGACAACGAGGAATTCACCTTGGCAGTGCCTACTGAAACCCTAAGCCTTAATTAGACAGTCTATGATGAATTGGTTCTTTCTGTTTACGTGCAAATTATTGGATTTTGGAGGGCGTCGGTTCCAATATTTCCAGAGGAAATGATCTGTTGCTGTAATTAAGCAGAGAGAGAGACTCATTTGTTTGCTAAGCCCACGGTAATGCTGCCGTAATGTTGTTCTTGTCGGGCAGCTACATTTCCAGCAGAAGCAAGCAATATTCCTTTCGTTAATACTAATGAGGACATAATGAGTGTTTCAGAGCTCACTTTCATATGGTTCGTGCAAGGAGTCAACCCCCGCAGGAGAAATTCTTCCAATGAAACAATTCTGGAGATTAATGTGCCCGAGAACACAGGTTCTTCAAGGTCAGTCAATAGACCTCAGTAGTAGGCAATCCTAAAATATCCTCACCTGGGCCATGATGAGTCTGTCGGAACAACAACAGTCATCAATTAATGTTCTCCTGCTTAAGTGGCAATATACTTAGAGTAGAATTAAACCTCTTAGGGTTTGAAAACTAAAGTATTCCCTACTTTATTGCACACAAATTCCTTTCATTGTATATTAGAATCTAAACCTGGCAAATGAGAAACGCCATGTTTATGCCAACTAAAGCTTGACTAATTGAGTGTCCAAAGCAGCTCTTACTTTATCGGCCATTCCAATTTACTCCACCCAACTAACTTAAGTTCATGCCAACACAGAAAGGGGGGAAAGACCATAATTCACCATGTTTATTAACATATTTATATGACCATATATGTATATATTTTGTTTTTGTTTATATATGTTTTTCTTTTGGTTGGTTTAAATTAACACTGAACAAGTAGTTAAGGGATAGAGATAAGATAAGAGAAACAGAGAAAGCTATTTGGGAGATCTCAGAACATCCTCTTGCAAGATACGTCTATATGGTTTATATACCAGTTTGAGGCAACTTCGGGCGACTTCGGAATACATTTTAGCTGGCACAAGACAGAGGTAAGGCATCTCCCCAAATCGCCCAGTGTGACCTTACCCTAAAGGAGAACTAAAGTTTAGCTAAAGGAATAGGACAGAACTGTGTCACATACGGCTCCCTAAATTCAGAACAAGTGCTAAGCTCCCTGATCACAGCTCAATCTTCTGACTGTAGCAGCCGCCTTTGGCCTCGGGAGGAGACCTCAGCTACTCAGATGCCACATGGTCTTAACTTGAGAGGAGCAAATCAAGTGTTCTGAACGAGGAAAGGGGCACGTGCATTTCCAAGGTTTTGGATGGAAGGCAACAGCTCAGGGAGTAGATAAAAAGCGCAGTCAGGCAGGTTGGGGATGGTACAGGCGGAGTTCATCAAGGTCAATCAGGCTGTAGGGATGTAGCGAACGTCGGAAAAAAAGTTCGCGAACATATTCGCGAACTTGCGCAAAAACGCGAGCGGTTCGCGAACGGTTCGCGAACCCCATAGACTTCAATGGGAAGGCGAACTTTAACATCTAGAAAAGACATTTCTGGCCAGAAAAATGATTTTAAAGTTGTTTAAAGGGTGCAACGACCTGGACAGTGGCATGCCAGAGGGGGATCAAGGGCAAAAATGTATCTGAAAAATCTGCCTGTGTGTGCTTGGAAGAGATAGTGTAGGGGGAGAGCTGTTAGTGATTTCAGGGACAGATGATAGTAAGTTTGCTGGCTAGTAATCTGCTTGATACTGCTCTGTATTGGAGGGACAGAAGTCTGCAGGGATTTGAGGGACATTTTAGCTTAGGTAGCTTTGCTGGCTAGTAATCTACTGTTCTCTTTAAACAACTGCCATACGTTGACCTTGTAGGCATTGTTTGCCCAGTTTTTTTGGACGCAGCCACTGAAGCACAGTTGCCAGAAAAAATATGCCATATAAATGCTGAAAATAGTCATTTTTCGCCATACGTTGACCTTGTAGACATTGTTTGCCCAGTTTTTTTGGACGCAGCCACTGAAGCACAGTTGCCAGAAAAATTATGCCATATAAATGCTGAAAATATAAATTTTTTTGGTTGCAGCCACTGAAGCACAGAGGCCAGAAAAATTATGCCATATAAATGCAGAAAATATGCATTTTTTTGGTCGCAGCCACTGAAGCACAGTTGACAGAAAAATTATGCCATATAAATGCTGAAAATATAAACTTTTTTGGTTGCAGCCACTGAAGCACAGAGGCCAGAAAAATTATGCCATATAAATGCAGAAAACATGCATTTTTTTGGTCGCAGCCACTGAAGCACAGTTGCCAGAAAAAATATGCCATATAAATGCTGAAAATAGTCATTTTTTGCCATATACGTTGAGTCAACGTATGGCAAAAAATGACTATTTTCAGCATTTATATGGCATATTTTTTCTGGCCTCTGTGCTTCAGTGGCTGCGGCCAAAAAAACTGGGCAAACAATGCCTACAAGGTCAACGTATACACTACTACAGCGGTGGATACGGATTACGTAAAATATATTATGGCTGCTTGAAAAAAGTGACTCCGGTGTTTTTTCTGGAGACGGTAATATTATGGATATTTAGACAGAATGTGAACAAGGTCACACAGCTCGATGGCGGGTTGAAGAAAACAGTGTGCAAATAATGCCTACAGGGCAAATAATGCCTAAAAGGTCAACTTATACACTACTACAGCGGTAGTAAAATAAAAAAAAGTAAAATAAAAAAAAAATGAATATTAAAAAAAAAAATTAAAGTTGGTGCTGCTGAACTACTAGGAGCAGCAGATTAGCACACCAGTCCCACTCCCCAACACTGCTAGACTAATAGCACTGGGCTCTTATAGTAGTAGTAGTAGTAGTAGTAGTAAAACAACAAAAAAATAAATAAAAGCAGTCCTTACAAGGACTACTGTTATTGCAGCAGTCAGCAGATGAGATCAGAAGCAGGACAGCTGCCCACTGCAGCTACATACAGAGCACTGCAGTAGAAGGTAGATTACTAGCCAGCAAAGCTACCTAAGCTTAAATGTCCCTCAAACCCCTGCAGACTTCTGTCCCTCCAATAACAGAGCAGTATCAAAACGATTACTAGCCAGCAAACTTTCAACTGTCCCTGAAATCACTAACAGGCAGCAGCTCTCTCCCTACACTATCTCTTCAGCACACACAGGCAGAGTGAAAAAAACGCTGCAGGGCTTCGGTTTTTATAGGGAAGGGGAGTGGTCCAGGGGAGAGCTTCCTGATTGGCTGCCATGTACCTGCTGGTCTGGGGTGAGAGGGCAAAAAAAAGCGCCAACAATGGCGAACCCAAAATGGCGAACGTCGCGCGACGTTCGCGAACTTCCGGCGAGCGCGAACACCCGATGTTCGCGCGAACAAGTTCGCCGGCGAACAGTTCGCGACATCTCTATCAGGCTGGGGTCGGTACAGGCATCGATCAAAGAGTAGTAAGGCAGGCAAGGGTCAAAATCGGAATCAAAACCAGACAGAATCACACCCAGATACAAATGTCCTAACAATGGCAACGATTACTGGCCCAAAGTCCCTGTAAATACATTCAAATTTTGCACCACAGCGTGATGATGTCATGCACCGCCGGCATAAACCCGGAAGTGAGTGGCCACATGCACCATAGAGGTACCCGCGTTGAAACAAAGAGGCCCTAGTCCCTGCTAGACCATCAGGGTATGTTACAAACTGTTGTACATTTTATTTAGGCTTCTATACCAGCTCAAGGGAGCCACAGCCACTGCTTTGGATGATATTGAAGAACTTTAGGAAACGTAGGCCTTTAAGGACCATAAAATAATGGAGGGACAGTGCTATGACAGGGCTAGGGAAGTAGACCAGGAAGTGTAGGGAGCAGGGGGTTATGGGGAATGTAGTTTAGCAGGGGATTGCCTAGAGGTAAAAAGGGGAGTGAGGAGAGTTGAGCTAGAAGGGTTCAGTGCCATTTTACCTTAGCAGCTCCCCCGACCCACCCACCTTGTTGGTGAGGATGTAAGAGAGGGAGGGGCTATTTATTTGCAGCTACATGGGAAGGAAGGTTTTGTGGTGTCAGGAGACAGGTGGAAGTTGGGTAGGTCTGAGGTTAGGGGTTGTGGAGATTGGCCACTGTTAAGAGGGGAAGAACAAAAACAAGGGGAAGAGCCTCAAGATCTGGATATGCCGTTACCAAGGGGATCTCCATAGGAGCAGCCTTCAGTGGCTAGTGGTGGATATCCTGCTGGATAGTTGTTCTTATGTTAACATGTTTGAAAATGTAAAGATATGTGATTGTTAATTAATGTTTTAATTAAAAACTGGGCAGCCTTTTCAATCCATTAAAGAAGTGTCTGGTTGAGTGTTTAGTAAAAGGGGGGTGAGTTGGTATTGGGAAAGAGGGTCCAAGGCTTGACGCTGCCCATGTCCTGCACTTCAACAGAGCGGGTAAGAGACAGACCTGTTACTGGGGGAGACTGGGGGGAGAGCGAAGTTATAGATTTAATCTTGGTTGAATGTTGTATTTATACATTAATGCTGTTTGATGTTCTTATATTTGATGTTTTTTCATGAAAATATGTAAATAAGCCAGCTGCCCACTTTTCTTCCCAATAAAACCCATATGGTCGGATATGTTATGCCATGTTGTGGCTGTGGTGCCTTGTAATGGAAAACAGAATTTTCTCCATATATACGTAGGTATGCTGCATATAATCAGTAGTAGCTTTATGTATTATGTTGTTTTTTCAAACAAACCCCATTGGCTCTTTTTATATTGTTCATTTTTCCAATCATAGAGGAGACAATGTAATAAGCCTGACCTGGTGCCTACTAAGAGCCTCGTCTTCAGGCCGGTCCTCTTCTTTGTCCGCAGTTAATACCTATTTTAAAATGTATCCACCTGCTAAAGCTCCAGCGATGTTTAATCTAAAACCTTTGATAGATATGGAAATGAATTTCCTAAGAACCCAGGGTCTCCCCAGCAAGAGCCGCTAGCAAACCAGAATTGAAAGGTATTTATGCTGGAACACAGATGAGCTATTAAGTGCTTTTGTCATTTTCATTGACTCATTTGTGCTCAAGCAGAGCACTCAGTTCCAAAATACAAATTGCTTTCATATCATATGCAGGCACGTGACCATTTTTTCCCCCCTTAATGTAAATGGAGTTTTTCTGGGCTGCAACTGTGCCCATGCACTTGTTAATGCACATGATCATATCATTTTACCATCATATCTCATTAGCTCACTGAATCTCCACTGAAAACTGATTGGTTTGGAGGCGACAATGTAGAAAGCCTTAGGCTGTGTTTCTATAGAGAAAACATTTATTTCTTCCTTATATAGGAATCACATGTTTCCTCCTTATATAACAAGCATGGTTAATACCAATAAATAAGGCACCATGACACAAAATCTCCTTGGACAAACTAATTGTTTTATTGAATGCTTAGATCTAGGTTTTCACATATTGTTTTTATTGAAACAAATAAATTACATTTTTTAACTGTAGTACTCTGGTGAGCCCAAAAGGCTATATATAATATACAGGCTATATATAATGGTATGTTTATGATTAAGGGATTGATTCCCAAAACGTGTAAAGTGTACGAATTTTGCAGGTTATTGCAATAAACCTGCCTTCATTTACCGGAGTGCCGTCTTTTTCCTTTGGCCCAGGCTGATAAGCAGTTTCATAAAAATGTCTTATTCCCTAAATTTAGGGGTCTCGTAAATGGTTTTTATTGTGGGGATCGATAACTATGGCTTAAGGGGCCCCGGGTACAAGACAAGCTGCCATGCCCCCCGCCTCCAGATGTAGCATTTGCACTGGATTTGCACGTGCCGGAGGCTATGGCAGGGCCTGAGGGTGTCTTGGCCCTGGTGTGATCGCACCCCCCATATTTCTGCCACTTCTTGAAGTTACACCTGAGCTTAGGTCCCTTCCTAACATGTTGGTAGCTTTTTTGCCCCATGTATCTGGCCAAACCGATGACCTGCTTTAAACTCAGCCAGATATCTTGTGGCTAGGTTGTAAAAACAGAGAAGTGTGCCCTGGCCTGTTCATGGAACCAAGGGACCCTACAGTTAGTGATGAGCAAATTGTTTCGCCAGGCATACATTTACCGCGAAATTCCGCTATTTCTTTTATTTTTGCAGCGAAATTGGCTATGGGCAATGTTTTCAGCTGTTTTGTTTAACCTTGATCGTTCTTTACAGGGCAAATTATTTCCAAGCAGCCCATAGAATAGGTTTGATGGAACAGTACTGTAGTTTCAAAAGGGAAGGCTCTGGACCTACTGGTGGACAGTTGAAGCACTCCTCTGCAGTTAATTGGGTTATCTGAGGATGCTGAATTGATATGTACATTGAACATTCTTATAATGGTGTTTTGGGGGTTTGCAAAACAATTGTGTTTTGTGGGAAGACACAATGAAAATGGATAGACATGGTGCCCAGTTAGGTATGTCCCCAGTTAGAGGTCATCCAAAAAGAATCTTGGCTTTAATTGAAGCATTTACATGGAGCATATATACAGTTGTTAAAAAAGGAATTCAGTAACTAAGTGCCCCCTGTAACTGCAGGTTCTGCTTCCACTGTCATTGGGATTCAGAAAATTTTGATCACTGCCTCAAATTGTCTTTTTTGATTCCTCATATTACATCTTGGCAGTCGCATCAAGTATCATACTCAATACTATGCCTGGGGCTCTCAGCAGCATTACTAGGCCAATACTCTTGAGGTGGTCATTCAGAATATGTTGGAAGCCTATGCCCAGTGCTGAGTCAATGCACCACAAAAGAAAAGTTGGGTTGACAGTTGCTGTGAGCCTTCCACCTCTCCATGGGCATCATGTATCCTTAGTGCATGATGCTTTGACCAAAAAACATCAAGATGCCCAGTGGGCATCAGTGTAGGGGGAGATATTCATATTTTCCTTATGCCAGGCCCTTTAGCAAAACCTTCCTTATGCTAAACCTTTTCAGTAGTGATGGGCGAATTTGCGCCGTTTCGCTTCGCCGAAAAATTAGCGAATTTCGAACGAAATTCGCGAAACGGCAAAAAATTCGCGAAACGTTTTTTGGCGCCGGCGCCCGTTTTTGATGCTGGCGTCCGTTTTTTCGAAAAAAAATTTTTGATGCCGGCGAATTTTTTTCGCGAATTTATTCGCTGGCGGCGAATCGCGCAAATTCGCCGTGAATTCGCGCCTGGCGAATAAATTCGCCCATCACTACTTTTCAGTTCAAAGCAACCTTGAAGGTCAAATGTTTGATCAGTGCCCCTTTTTAAGGTTCAAACTTTGGCAGGGTCCCCTTAGCTAATTAACTGGTTACAGATATAGGAAAATATTGATGTATCAGTATTTCAGTCATAGTTTCAAGAATATCTAGGACAGAAACTACATATTCACTCCAAATCTAACCCTAACTGAACTTCAAGGTGGACAGTATGTTTTTTTTATGTTTTTTTAGTACATAGAACATTAACAGCCTTAGGTGCTTTGTGTTCTCATAACACTTAGGGGGTTATCTATTAAATTCCGAATGCCAAAAACTTGTAAAAAGGGAATTTATTATACCCCAAGGATGTAAAAAGTCTGGATCCGAAAATCATCTTAGACCTGTTGAGGTTCTATATAATAAGTCAATGGGAGAAGTCCAGAAGATATCTTGAACTACGCTCGGTTTCATGCAAGATTTCATGGTCTTCATGAGTTTTCAGGTGGGAAATCTGAAAAAATTCGTACGAGTTAAATTTTTGTACGATTTTCACCATTTTTTCCTGCACTGGATTTTTTTCAGGAATATCTATAGAAAAATAAGAGGAAATAACCCGTGCGAATTTGGTCGCAGTATATTTCAGAAAATAATGAGATAAATTCTGGGTTTTTTTTAAATAACCCCCTTGGTCATAGACTGGGCCTCCTCACATAGGTGATGAGTCTCTGGGAAACAAAATATCTTATTATTCTGGACATTAAGGAATATCTAGGATAGCTAATGACTAAGTGTCATCCTAAATGGCCTTCAGACTGTGCCTTATCACTGCTCCAAGTCACTCCAGGGTGGTCAGTCTAACAGTTTGGGAACTACTGTTCTAGTCTTGCTATTTATGGGGGTTCTCCTTGCTTGTTGACCACCAGTTGTTTATTACTGGTGCCTATAACCTGGGTTACTTAAATTAATCTGTGAGCAGCTTGGCCACTTGTGTCCCTATTCTAAAGTTAAAGAGAGGTACAATGGAAGGCAATTCTAAAATATGAAGACTGAAATGTGAAGGTTCTTTTTAAGGTGATTTCTTTTACAGTGTGATGGATGTATTTAATAGCCACTGTTCTGAAATAATGCATATTCTCTGTACTTCAATCCAGGAACAAGGCAAATATTATTTTATTTGACAGGCAGCCAACCTTCGAGATACTGTAACCTTTAAAATATGATTCAGGAAGGGACAAAAAGGCATTCATCCCTTTGATGGAAATAATTGAGTTTAAAATTGAGCTCTTTTAGGAAATTCTTTTCCTTTCTTTTTAGTGCAATAACTCAGAACAGTGCTATTGGATTTGTAGCTGGAGTTCTAAAGCCAGCTGTTTGCTGAGCTAAAAATAGGCTTGTGTCTTCAGTTTTGTTTTCAAGTCCATTCTGTTTTACAGGATAACGTTGATCTTGGTGATTTGATGTTTTCCCTCTGCTATCTCCCTACTGCGGGAAGGCTCACAATTACTATCATAAAGGCAAGAAACCTGAAGGCCATGGATATAACAGGAGCATCAGGTGAGAAGGTTGCTTGATTGAAAAGTTTATTTTTCTTGGAATTCATTTTCTATAAATATCAACCTGAACATATGGCCCAGGTTATTCAGGAAAGTTAGTCATAATTATCTATGGGATTAAAGTAAAACTGACTCATTCCTATGATGCATACATACTGTGATGGTTTCACCTGATGAAGGGGAGTTACTCCTTAAGATGTAGGGCTTTTACCCATACATTGTGAGATAGTTTGAGACATATACGTTGGGTTGGTATACTTTAAAAGGATCCTGCTGCCTGTTTTTATCTTCTCCCCAATCATTTTTAGTAATGCATATGAGGGGAGTATAGGATGGCCAATGATGATCATAAGCTAAAGGAGAAGATCTCAGCATTCTTGGGTGCGATTGCTCATGGGGGATTAAGGGATGAAATGAGCAAGTCCTGGGCTTAATGATAAGATATCGTGGTGATGAAATATTAAGGATGGATAAAGTAAAAACTGGGGCAAATGTGCTAACCTATATATTGTTTGCATATAATATTTAGGGATGCACCAAATCCACTATTTTGGATTCGGCCGAACCCCCGAATCCTTCGTTAAAGATTCGGCTGAATCCCGAACCGAATCAGAACCCTAATTTACATATGCAAATTAGGGGTGGGAAGGGGAAAAAATGTACTTCCTTGTTTTGTGACAAAAGTCATGTGATTTCCCTCCCCGCCTGTAATTTGCATATGCAAATTAGGATTAGGATTCGGTTCGGCCAGGCAGAAGGATTCCCCCAAATCCTGCTGAAAAAGGTCGAATCCTAGCCGAATCCCAAACCGAATCCTGGATTCGGTGCATCCCTAATAATATTGATGGTTTATAGCAGTGATCCCCAACCAGTAGCTCATGAGCAACATGTTGCTTCCCAACCCCTTGGATGTTGCTCCCAGTGGCCTCAAAGCAGGAGATTATTTTTGATTTACAGGCTTGGATGAAACTTTTGGTTGCATAAAAACCATTTGTACTGCCAAATAGAGCCAACTGTAAGCTGCCAGTCCACATAGGGAGTACCAAATAGCCAATCACAGCCCTTTGTTTGTGTTCTCAAGAACTATTTTCTTGCTTATGTTGCTTCCTAACCCTTCTTACATTTGAATGTTGCTCAAGGGTGAAAAAGGTTGGGGATTCCTGGTTTATAGTATGGACAAGGAACCTAGGCCAAATTAAAAGACCTCTGCATAAAATAGTGATGGTGCATATGATATATGGGAAATAATCTAGGCTAAATATGTAGAACTATTCATTGTATGGATGTGATATTGATGGAGTTTCAGGTGGACAAGGCAGAAACTAGAAGATGTATACATTGTATGTGTGTGATAGTTATTGGATGTATATGGGGTGAAGAAGGTAGAGCCTAGATTGAATATGCTTGGGTGTTATAGCAAAGGAGTATAGGATAGACAAGGCAGGTTGGATATGACAAATTATATAATGTTTGTGTATGATAATGATGGTTTATAACATGAGTCCCCAACCTTTTTAACCTGTGAGCAACATTCAGGTGTTGAAAGAGTTGGGGAGCAAAATAAGTGGTGTAATTAGCCATTTGGTAGCCCCTATGTGGACTGGCAGCTACAGGAGGCTTTTTTTGGTAGTACACCTGGTTTTTTACAACCAAAACTTGCTTCCAAGCCAGGAATTCAAAAATAAGCACCTGCTTTGAGATCACTGGGAGCAACATCCAAGGGATTGGTGAGCAACATGCTAGGGATCATTGGTTTATAAGATGGACAAGAAGATCCTAAGCTGAATGAAATGATCTCTGCATTCTTTGGGTGTGATAGTATTGAAATATAGGATGGACGGAACATTATCTAGGATGAGTGTGATGGAGTATCTATTGTGTGGCTGTGATACTGATAGAGTTTCAGATGAACAAGGTTTAACTAAACTAATTGAGAAGATCAGTATGGATGGACATAAGGTAGAATAGAAGATCTATTCAGTTGTAGTACTATTGTACAAGAAAAGAAGCTCAGATACAAGTCTGAACATCTCCTGAGACAACAGGCAATAGTTTGTATTTCCAATTTTTGTCTGTTAACCTTTGCTTTGATTTCTTTTTTTTAATCCCCTTCCCTTTATCCTGCAGATCCCTATGTGAAGGTTTCAATCATGTGCGAAGGGAGAAGGCTAAAGAAAAGAAAAACATCCACAAAAAGGAACACCCTCAATCCAGTTTACAACGAAGCCATAGTGTTCGATGTCCCTCCAGAAAATATTGATCAAATCAGTTTATTAATAGCCGTAATGGATTACGACCGGTGAGCTATCAGAGTAAATTATTTATAATGCGGGGCACAACTATACACAGTTCACACTCTTTGTTTCATTTAAAGGAGAAGGAAAGGTTAAAATTAAGTAAGCTTTATCAGAAAGGTCTATATAAATACACCAGTAAACCCTCAAAGTAATGCTGCTCTGAGTCCTCTGTCAAAAGAAACACAGCAGTTCTTTCCTTCTATTGTGTACTCATGGGCTTCTGTATCAGACTTCCTGTTTTCAGCATAAACCTCCAGGGCTTGGGCTTGAGCATGCTCAGTTTGCTCTTCTCCCCCTCCTTTTCCTTCCTCCTTCCTCTCCTCCCTGCTGTAATCTGAGCCCAGAGCTATGAGTGAGCAGGGAGAGACTCAGGCAGGAAGTGATGTCAAACCCAACTAATATGGCAGCTGCTATCCTAAACAGAGAGCTTCTAGAGTTGTTTAGTAAGGGCATGGACACACATGCAGTTTTACGGCACGACTTTTAAAAAATCCGACCTGCTTAGCGGTTTCAAGCTTAGGCAATGGCACACTAGGTTAGCGTATTGACGTGGCAATAAATTGCTTCAGTAGCTTTCCTTCTACTTTAAGAATTTTCATTTAAAAACGGTGCTAATTAGCTTTTGTATTATTAACAAAAGCTAATAAGCCGTAGAGTTGAATCCTTATTTCTTTTTTATTTCAATAAATGCAGATTTTAGAGTTATAGTGCGCTCCATCTCAATTATATATGATCGCCTTGGTGGAACCATGACAAGAAATATGAGTAACATAAAAAAAAACAGAGCACTCGACTTTATAATAGTGGAAAAAAACAAGTTTATTTTATTGTCGCTTCAATCCATTATGGGGAATTCCATTCCAATTACATTTATGTTTGGGTATTCATGGATATTCATAGATATATATTTGCTTTACATAACATTTTCAGAAAAACAGTATCCAACTTTTTCACAGTGTAGGTCACAATGAGATTATTGGTATATGTCAAGTCGGCAACGATGCGGAGAGTTTAGGCCGGGAACATTGGAGCGAGATGCTGTCGTACCCACGGAAACCTATAGCACATTGGCATCCTCTTACCGAGGTAAGACCAACGTTCCACCATGACAACATGAGTATTTTCACTGTGGTTTGAAATGTTTGCAATCGGTTACCCTGTCGAGAGCACAGACCCGTCAAGAGGGCATCTTAATAAATGGATGAAAGGGAATTCTGGAGGCCCACTGTTTCTCACCACTGTCAGTCCCACCTCACCAGTTCTGGCTCATGCCCATCTCATGTCTCTCAGAGTCATAAATCTCTCCCCTACTCCACACTGGGTCATCCACCAAGACAAATCATGACCCACAACGGGATAAGTGGGCTGATCATGTCATTTTTCATTAAGTTTAAGAGGGGGGGGATAACTTGGGGGGTGCAAACTTTCTGTGCAGGGTGATAGTCAACCAAAGCCTTAGAACAGCCCTGCTTATATTCTTCAGGAGGCCCAAAATATTTATTTTTGGCAAAATTCTTTTTTTTTAATCTCTTCCTCCTGCCAAATATTTGTTGAAAATTGCTATTTTCATAACTATTTCGCTTCACCTCCAGTTTCAACCACGACTATTCTGAAGCTTTAGGTCTTCAGGCATTTTTTTGGGTTCAGTCCCCCATTGCAGCCAAACTTTTAGTTGAGCCCCTCTTAGCTTGTAACAAAGTTATGGATCATACAGTGGATCATACAGTTCCATGGATCTACAAGATAGTATAAAAGCATTCATCTGAAGATTTCATCCTAATTGGCCTTCAGGCTGTCCCCCTATTTTGTATTGTATTTACTTATCTATATAACACCAAAAATACATGGTATAAAAACAAATTGGGGCGCTAGTAGCTTCAATATACAGTTGGAATGAGGTCCATGCAATCTATTAGCGGGGCATTTACTACAGCTTTGGAGCCACTGTTTTAGGCTAAAATGGCAATTTCAGTGTTTTGTTTCCCCACAAATTTGTAGCTCAGTAGGTGGGGGATTAAAATCCTCTAAATCCAGTGTCAGAATGGCCCACTGGAAAACCAGGAAAACTCACGGTGGGTCCCAGTGCCATTGGCCCCTCCTGCTTCTAACCATTTGGCCTGTTTCATGGTCATTACCCAGTGGTGTAACTAGATATTACTGGGCCCCACAGCGAATTATTTTTCAGGCCCCCAAAATTTTTAGCAGTTGACTTGTTTTACCAATATTTATTGAAACTGTATATGAATTAGGGCCTCGTGGGGCCCCTATACCTCCTGGGCCCCCCTGCAGGCGCAGGGTCTGCTTCCTCTATAGTTACGCCCCTGTCATTACCTACTTCTGTACAGGAACAAAGAGGCTAAATAGATAGAATTATTAAAGATTATTGAATAGAAAGAAAAGAGAGAATAAAGGTTGAGTGAGGAGAGGAAGAGGATAAATAATTTGGAGAGTGGAACCATGGTCTAAGGTTTTCTGGTGGGCCCTGGCATCCCAGTCTGATACTGTCCAAATCTCTCCAATGTTGTATATAGTGTAGTATCGGACTGGCTGTTAGGGATTAAATATGCCAGGCGTCCCTTGCTACTTGTGTTACACCAACCTGGCAAACCGAACAAAGGGTCATCATAGCCTTTCACCTCTGGACCCCTTGATTGACTTTTGGCAGGATAGGACATTCAGATTATGAAGCAGAAGAGGAACCATGTCAGGCTGATTAGAACTATGAGCTCCTGCCTGAAGATACTGTTCAAGAATAGAATGGTAAAGCCAAAGAAACAGTTAATCCCAGAGATGAGCAATGAAACATAAATGGTTCAGGAGGAGTTTGTCATTGTTTATACTGTGGGCTGAAGAAAATCAGCACCTTAGCAGGAGCCCGTGAAAGTGATTCATCCTCGATAAGCTGAGTTCTGCATTAATTTATACCAACAGGCAAAAGTGCACGTCTCATTTATAAAGTAAACTTAACAAGTAACTTGTTCTGTGGAGGAGCCAACTCTCCGAGTTGTTTGGAAGCCGATGACATTAGATCACCAAGAAAAGTAATTGAAATTTGATTTATGGAAACTTTGTGTAAAAGGCTTGGCGAAAGTAAGAGCTATAACTAGTATGGAAAATTCCATATATTGCCATAATGAGATCAAGCACAATGTGGGAAGGCTGTGACCAGCTAGAAACTTCACAATCTGGGCAAAACTGAAACTGCAATGACAACTTTACAGAAGCTAAGGGAAGTACATATATAAATATACCTTCACCATTCAGTGATACTCACACATTCCAGGTTCTTATAGGAACATGTCACTGTTACTTAAAAGCACATAGGGTTTTTGAGTACTTAGAAATGCATTGCCAAAGTACCCGCTACTACCCCCCCCCATAGACCTGCATCAGGGTTGGACTAGCCCAGTGGACCCCGCCGACCCAAGCCCAATCCCTCCTGGGAATTGTGGACACTTCCCTTGTGCCTTTCTTTGCAGTCGCAAAAGGTAAAAAAAAAAGTAAGGGGTCGGAGGACATTATGACTGGGATGGGGGGCCCTGGACAACCCAGTCCAACACTGACTTGCATAGATGTCTTCTCTTGTGCCAGCACTTGACACTACAGTTTCCTATAAAGACTGGCAATTTCAATGGTAGTCTATTAGTAGGGGTTTCAGCCTTCTTGAGGTTGTGTTTTTGAGCTGCCCCCAGTTCTGGCCCTGACTGTAATGGTGGGTGGGTACTAGATACATAACTCTTCTGCCTGTCTAACCCTAGTTTGGGTCCTTCTTTAACTCATGCTAAGGGACAACTTCAGGCTTGTCACACATCCTAATTCCACATATCTTCCACTCATTAGCTTTTAGGGTGGTTATAGTGTGGGGCTCACCTTGGGCGGCCTTGCCATGTAGCCAAGCATTGACTACAATCACTGACACCCAGCACGATTCCCAAACTCCCACCGCCTCTTCAGCCAGTGGCGTAACTAGATATTACTGGGCCTCACAGCAAATTATTTTTCAGGCCCCCAAAATTTTTAGCAGTTGACTTGTTTTACCAATATTTATTGAAACTGTATATGAATTAGGGCCTCGTGGGGCCCCCACGAGGCCCTAATTCATATACAGTTTCAATAAATATACCTCCTGGGCCCCCCTGCAGGCGAAGGGTCTGCTTCCACTATAGTTACGCCCCTGTCTTCAGCCATGGCCATAAACCAATCCTTGCGGTTGGGCAAAGCCAAGAAAGGCTGGGGCAAGTGTTATATGTGAATATTCACTACCATTGTTGGAAGTAAACATGGATGCACCTGCAGGAACCAGTTAATTCCATAATGGACCATGGAGACACAATTTTCACTGTTTTTCCACCTGCCAAGCTGGAAATGCATGGGCACCAAAAGGCTTCAATCATCTTACAGGGATTTTTCATAGACACAAAGCAGGAATAAATATAGGTGTACAGGTGATTTAAAGGCATGTCTTGTGTCACTGAAACCCTGGTTTATATAGTGAATAAAGTACCCCCTATTTTAAAATATAAGGATATTATAAATCACCGGGGAGTTCCATGACTGTATAAAAGCACAAGGCCGAACGCCGAGTGCTTTCATACAGGTCATGGAACTCCTCATATTTAGGGATGTAGCGAACGTCGGAAAAAAAGTTCGCGAACATATTCGCGAACTTGCGCAAAAATGCGAGCGGTTCGCGAACGGTTCGCGAACCCCATAGACTTCAATGGGAAGGCGAACTTTAACATCTAGAAAAGACATTTCTGGCCAGAAAAATGATTTTAAAGTTGTTTAAAGGGTGCAACGACCTGGACAGTGGCATGCCAGAGGGGGATCAAGGGCAAAAATGTATCTGAAAAATCTGCCTGTGTGTGCTTGGAAGAGATAGTGTAGGGGGAGAGCTGTTAGTGATTTCAGGGACAGATGATAGTAAGCTTGCTGGCTAGTAATCTGCTTGATACTGCTCTGTATTGGAGGGACAGAAGTCTGCAGGGATTTGAGGGACATTTTAGCTTAGGTAGCTTTGCTGGCTAGTAATCTACTGTTCTCTTTAAACAACTGCCATACGTTGACCTTGTAGGCATTGTTTGCCCAGTTTTTTTGGACGCAGCCACTGAAGCACAGTTGCCAGAAAAAATATGCCATATAAATGCTGAAAATAGTAATTTTTCGCCATACGTTGACCTTGTAGACATTGTTTGCCCAGTTTTTTTGGACGCAGCCACTGAAGCACAGTTGCCAGAAAAATTATGCCATATAAATGCTGAAAATATAAATTTTTTTTGGTTGCAGCCACTGAAGCACAGAGGCCAGAAAAATTATGCCATATAAATGCAGAAAATATGCATTTTTTTGGTCGCAGCCACTGAAGCACAGTTGACAGAAAAATTATGCCATATAAATGCTGAAAATATTAATTTTTTTGGTTGCAGCCACTGAAGCACAGAGGCCAGAAAAATTATGCCATATAAATGCAGAAAATATGCATTTTTTTGGTCGCAGCCACTGAAGCACAGTTGACAGAAAAATTATGCCATATAAATGCTGAAAATATAAATTTTTTTGGTTGCAGCCACTGAAGCACAGAGGCCAGAAAAATTATGCCATATAAATGCAGAAAATATGCATTTTTTTTGGTCGCAGCCACTGAAGCACAGTTGCCAGAAAAAATATGCCATATAAATGCTGAAAATAGTCATTTTTTGCCATATACGTTGAGTCAACGTATGGCAAAAAATTACTATTTTCAGCATTTATATGGCATATTTTTTCTGGCCTCTGTGCTTCAGTGGCTGCGGCCAAAAAAACTGGGCAAACAATGCCTACAAGGTCAACGTCGTTGATCTTGTAGGCATTGTTTGCCCAGTTTTTTTGGCCGCAGCCACTGAAGCACAGAGGCCAGAAAAAATATGCCATATAAATGCTGAAAATAGTAATTTTTTTGGTCGCAGCCACTGAAGCACAGTTGCCAGAAAAATTATGCCATATAAATGCTGAAAATATAAATTTTTTGGTTGCAGCCACTGAAGCACAGAGGCCAGAAAAATTATGCCATATAAATGCTGAAAATATAAATTTTTTGGTTGCAGCCACTGAAGCACAGAGGCCAGAAAAATTATGCCATATAAATGCAGAAAATATGCATTTTTTTGGTCGCAGCCACTGAAGCACAGTTGCCAGAAAAATTATGCCATATAAATGCAGAAAATATGCATTTTTTTGGACGCAGCCACTGAAGCACAGTTGCCAGAAAAAATATGCCATATAAATGCTGAAAATAGTCATTTTTTGCCATACGTTGACCTTGTAGACATTGTTTGCCCAGTTTTTTTGGTTGCAGCCACTGAAGCACAGAGGCCAGAAAAAATTAAACCAGTAGGGTTTGCACCCTAGTTTGTAACGGTGGCGGAGGGAGGAGGAGGACGCTAAAGGACAGCTGTGTGTGGAGTCATGAGGCTTGAAGAGAAGGACAGCTGCATAGAAGTCAGAACAAGTCTTCCGGCGTGCAGTAACCCTCCGAGATCCACCCCTCATTCATTTTAATAAAGGTCAGGTAATCGACACTTTTGTGACCTAGGCGAGTTCTCTTCTCAGTTACAATCCCTCCTGCTGCACTGAAGGTCCTTTCTGAGAGCACACTTGAGGCTGGGCAAGACAAGAGGTTCATGGCAAATTGTGACAGCTCTGGCCACAGATCAAGCCTGCGCACCCAGTAGTCCAGGGGTTCATCGCTCCTCAGAGTGTCGATATCTGCAGTTAATGCCAGGTAGTCCGCTACCTGCCGGTCGAGGCGTTCTTTGAGGGTGGATCCAGAAGGGTTGTGGCGCTGCCTTGGACAGAAAAACATTTGCATGTCTGACGTTACAGACTGGCCAAAGGGCTTTGTCCTTGCAGGTGTGCTCGTGGCAGGATTACTGGCACCTCTGCCCCTGGAATGTTGATGAGTTCCTGAAGTGACATCACCCTTAAAAGCATTGTACAACATGTTTTGCAGGCTGGTTTGTAAATGCCGCATCTTTTCGGACTTGTGGTATGTTGGTAACATTTCTGACACTTTATGCTTGTACCGAGGGTCTAGTAGCGTTGCGACCCAGTACAGGTCCTTCTCCTTAAGCCTCTTGATACGGGGGTCCTTCAACAGGCATGACAGCATGAAAGACCCCATTCTCACAAGGTTGGATGCAGAGCTATCCATCTCCGCTTCCTCATTATCAAGGACTGCATCATCCACGGTCTCCTCCCCCCAGCCACGTACAAGACCAGGGGTCCCCAAAAGGTCACCACTAGCCCCCTGGGAAGCCTGCTCCTGTTGGTCCTCCTCCTCCTCCTCCACAAAGCCACCTTCCTCCTCTGACTCCACTTCTGGCACCTCTCCCTGCGTTGCAGCAGGTGCCTGGGTTCGTTCTGGTGATTCCGACCAGAAATCGTGCGCTTCCAGCTCCTCGTCACGCTGGTCTACAGCCTCATCTGTCACTCGTCGCACGGCACGCTCCAGGAAGAAAGCGAAGGGTATTAGGTCGCTGATGGTGCCTTCGGTGCGACTGACCATATTTGTCACCTCTTCAAAAGGTCGCATGAGCCTGCAGGCATCGCGCATAAGCACCCAGTAACGGGGGAAAAAAATCCCCAGCTGTGCAGATCCAGTCCTACCACCCAGTTCAAAAAGGTACTCGTTGACGGCCCTTTGTTGTTGCAGCAGACGTTCCAACATAAGGAGCGTTGAATTCCAGCGAGTCTGGCTGTCAGAAATCAAACGCCTGACTGGCATGTTGTAGCGCTGCTGAATGTCAGCAAGGCGTGCCATGGCTGTGTAGGAACGTCTGAAATGGGCCGACACCTTTCTGGACTGGGTGAGAACGTCCTGGAATCCTGGGTACTTGGAGACAAAACGTTGGACTATTAAATTTAACACATGTGCCATGCAGGGCACATGTGTTAAATTGCCTAGTCTCAACGCTGCCAACAGATTGCTTCCATTGTCACACACCACTTTTCCGATCTGCAGTTGGTGTGGGGTCAGCCACCGATCGGCCTGTGACTGCAGAGATGACAGGAGTACAGATCCGGTATGGTTTTTGCTTTCCAGGCACGTCATCCCCAAGACAGCGTGACAACGGCGTACCTGGCACGTCGAATAGCCTAGGGGGAGCTGGGGTGCACAGGTGTGGAGGAGGAGAAGGAGGACCCAGCAGCAGAGTAAGAAGAAGAAGAAGACGAGGTAGAGAGCGATGGAGGAGTAGAGGTGGTGGCAGAACCGCGTGCAATCCGTGGCGGTGACACCAACTCCACTGTTGTTGTTGAGCTACCCATTCCCTGCTTCCCAGCCATTACCAAGTTCACCCAGTGGGCAGTGTAGGTGACATACCTGCCCTGACCATGCTTGGAGGACCATGCGTCAGTAGTCATATGGACCTTTGGCCCAACACTAAGTGACAGAGATGCGGTAACTTGGCTCTGCACATGTTGGTACAGGTGTGGTATTCCCTTTTTAGAAAAAAAATTGCGGCTGGGTACCTTCCACTGCGGTGTCCCAATTGCTACAAATTTGCGGAAGGCCTCAGAGTCCACCAGCTGGTATGGTAAAAGCTGGCGGGCTAAGAGTGCAGACAAGCCAGCTGTCAGACGCCGGGCAAGGGGGTGACAGTCAGACATTGGCTTCTTACGCTCAAACATGGCCTTCACAGAAACTTGGCTGGTGGCAGATGACTGGGAATGGGAACAGGTGGTCAAGGTGGAAGGCGGAGTGGAGGGTGGTTCAGACGGGTCAAGGAGAGCAGAGGTAGAGCAGTAAGATGCTGGACCAGAAGGAGTGTGGCTTTTAGTTTGCCTGTTGCCTTTGAGGTGTTGCTCCCAAAGTGCTTTGTGCTTGCCGCTCATGTGCCTTCGCATAGAAGTTGTACCTATGTGGCTGTTGGGCTTACCAAGGCTCAGTTTCTGACTGCACTCATTGCAAATTACAATGCTTTTGTCAGAGGCACACACATTAAAAAAATCCCACACTGCTGACTTTTTGGAAGTGTGCGATCTGGCGGTAACAGTAGAAGTTGGCGGAGTTGGCGGTATTGGCGGCAATGGCGGGTGCGTTGGCCGGCTGAACACAGGTGCCGATACATGTTGTTGCCCTACTGATCCCTGCGGGCTGTCCTCCCTGCTTCTTCTAAGTCTTATTCTCCTACTGCCTCTCTGACTCTCCGTCTCTCCATCTGAACTACCCTCCTCTTGCTCTCTTCTACTAGGCACCCACAAAACATCAATCTCCTCATCATCATTCTCCTCAGATGCATCAATTTCTTCTGACACATCACAGAAGGAAGCAGCAGCGGGGACCTCCTCCTCATCACTCATTATGTCCATCTCTATCGTGTTCTCTGCCAGAATTAAATCTGGTGTAAGGTCCCCATCTCCTTCATCTTCTTCTGGCAATAATGGTTGCGCATTACTCAGTTCAAGAAACTCATGGGAAAATAACTCCTCTGACCCCAGTGAAGAAGGGGCACCGGTGGTGGAGGAAGTGTTACGTGGGGTGGCCATAGCAGTGGAGGATGAGGAGGATGTTGTGGTAAAGTTAGAAACGGTAGAGGATGGGGTGTGCTGTGTAAGCCAGTCAACTACCTCTTCAGCATTTTGGGAGTTCAGGGTCATTGGCTTTTTAAAACTGGGCAATTTGCTAGGGCCACAGGATTGCATAGCAGCACGGCCCCTAGCACGGCCTCTGCGTGGCGGCCTGCCTTTGCCTGGCATTATTTTTAAAAAAACAACAACAACAACAAAAACTCAGTTGGTTTTTCTGGAAACGATAATACACACAGCTAGATGGCGGGTTGAAGAAAACAGTGTGCAAATAATGCCTACAAGGTCAACGTATACACTACTACAGCGGTGGATACGGATTACGTAAAATATATTATGGCTGCTTGAAAAAAGTCACTCCGGTGTTTTTTCTGGAGACGGTAATATTATGGATATTTAGACAGAATGTGAACAAGGTCACACAGCTAGATGGCGGGTTGAAGAAAACAGTGTGCAAATAATGCCTACAAGGTCAACGTATACACTACTACAGCGGTGGATACGGATTACGTAAAATATATGAATGCTGCTTGAAAAAAAGTAACTCAAGTGGTTTTTCTAGAGACGATAATATTATGGATATTTAGACAGAATGTGAACAAGGTCACACAGCTAGATGGCGGGTTGAAGAAAACAGTGTGCAAATAATGCCTACAAGGTCAACGTATACACTACTACAGCGGTGGATACGGATTACGTAAAATATATGAATGCTGCTTGAAAAAAAGTCACTCCGGTGTTTTTTCTGGAGACGGTAATATTATGGATATTTAGACAGAATGTGAACAAGGTCACACAGCTAGATGGCGGGTTGAAGAAAACAGTGTGCAAATAATGCCTACAAGGTCAACGTATACACTACTACAGCGGTGGATACGGATTACGTAAAATATATGAATGCTGCTTGAAAAAAAGTAACTCAAGTGGTTTTTCTAGAGACGATAATATTATGGATATTTAGACAGAATGTGAACAAGGTCACACAGCTAGATGGCGGGTTGAAGAAAACAGTGTGCAAATAATGCCTACAAGGTCAACGTATACACTACTACAGCGGTGGATACGGATTACGTAAAATATATGAATGCTGCTTGAAAAAAAGTAACTCAAGTGGTTTTTCTAGAGACGGTAATATTATGGATATTTAGACAGAATGTGAACAATGTCACACAGCTAGATGGCGGGTTGAAGAAAACAGTGTGCAAATAATGCCTACAAGGTCAACGTATACACTACTACAGCGGTGGATACGGATTACGTAAAATATATTATGGCTGCTTGAAAAAGTCACTCCGGTGTTTTTTCTGGAGACGGTAATATTATGGATATTTAGACAGAATGTGAACAAGGTCACACAGCTAGATGGCGGGTTGAAGAAAACAGTGTGCAAATAATGCCTACAAGGTCAACGTATACACTACTACAGCGGTGGATACGGATTACGTAAAATATATTATGGCTGCTTGAAAAAAGTCACTCCGGTGTTTTTTCTGGAGACGGTAATATTATGGATATTTAGACAGAATGTGAACAAGGTCACACAGCTAGATGGCGGGTTGAAGAAAACAGTGTGCAAATAATGCCTACAGGGCAAATAATGCCTAAAAGGTCAACTTATACACTACTACAGCGGTAGTAAAATAAAAAAAGTAAAATAAAAAAAAAATGAATATTAAAAAAAAAAATTAAAGTTGGTGCTGCTGAACTACTAGGAGCAGCAGATTAGCACACCAGTCCCACTCCCCAACACTGCTAGACTAATAGCACTGGGCTCTTATAGTAGTAGTAGTAGTAGTAGTAAAACAACAAAAAAATAAATAAAAGCAGTCCTTACAAGGACTACTGTTATTGCAGCAGTCAGCAGATGAGATCAGAAGCAGGACAGCTGCCCACTGCAGCTACTGTACATACAGAGCACTGCAGTAGAAGGTAGATTACTAGCCAGCAAAGCTACCTAAGCTTAAATGTCCCTCAAACCCCTGCAGACTTCTGTCCCTCCAATAACAGAGCAGTATCAAAACGATTACTAGCCAGCAAACTTTCAACTGTCCCTGAAATCACTAACAGGCAGCAGCTCTCTCCCTACACTATCTCTTCAGCACACACAGGCAGAGTGAAAAAACGCTGCAGGGCTTCGGTTTTTATAGGGAAGGGGAGTGGTCCAGGGGAGAGCTTCCTGATTGGCTGCCATGTACCTGCTGGTCTGGGGTGAGAGGGCAAAAAAAAGCGCCAACAATGGTGAACCCAAAATGGCGAACGTCGCGCGACGTTCGCGAACTTCCGGCGAGCGCGAACACCCGATGTTCGCGCGAACAAGTTCGCCGGCGAACAGTTCGCGACATCTCTACTCATATTTATCAACAAGGGCTACTTTATTTATTATAATACACAAGTTTTAGTGAGTCATGTGACAAATGACATCACTACTCACCATTTATAACTGATGACATCACTACTCGCCGTTTATAAAGATATAATTTACAAGATATCCATGGCTTTTGTGTATTATATTATGTTATTTAGTTATTTAGAGGAGTCCAACCTGACTGTCAGGCATCCAGGGCTCCATCGACATCGTAAACCCTCCCGCTGCAGCATTTATGACATGTCTGACATTTCTGATGACTGTGTAAGAGCAGTTTTGTTGGCTTAATAAAAACTATAAACCCCCCTAATCCGTCTATGTAGCAATGTGCCAGAATGAGTCACATGGAAGAGCTTTCTAGATTCCCAGCGTGCAATTAGAGCAAGTGAAACAGGTAGGGGCAAGGAGGAATGGCACGGCGGGGAGCAAGGCATGTGAATAGCAGGGAATAATCAAAATACAGCAGAAAAAATAAAATCACATTTAGCTGCGCATTGTTTAACAAGGTATGGGCGAATGCACAAAAATGGGGTAAAAAGAGGCTTTTTCCTCTGTCATGCTCCGTTATTCAGCAGGACCAATTTAAAAGGGTTCAGCATCATCTCCTGTCTATGCAGCAGCAGCAGAGCAGTTAATAATGGGCGCAAAAGCTTTTTTTGTTACATTTTTATTTATTTCATGGACATACATGAAGGTGATCGCAGATTCTGCCTTGAACAAAACTCCATTGTTCTGGGATGCTTGCCACTGGCAAAAAAATGGAATTTCGAATTTCTAATAATCATACTTGCCATTGTTGTTGTTTTTGTTTGTGTTCCGAATACTGAATTCATATTTCTTTTTTTCTTTTATATGCAGTGGTCCGCTCAGGCTGCAGCCGCAGGCAACGGGTCTTGCAATTCTTTGAAGGGTCCCCCATCTCCATGATGAGAAGGCTGAAACGGGCGAGAGAAATGCCCCAGACGGTGACAAAGCACATCAAGGAGTGCCAACATCAAATCGCTGCCCGAGCCCCTTTAACGTCAGAAGGGAAGAGCCGAGATGATACAATATTTGTTTGTTTTCAAGTTCTTTGGGGGGTTTTTTTCCCTCTTTGCTGATTTCTCCCTTTGGCTCATGACCAGAATGGGACTCCGGCATGCTGGTGATTCCATATACTGTATCTCCTCCGCACATTGTCGTATTCTTCTGTTTTTTCTAAAATAACTTGCAATTATGACACCTACACATCCAACATTATCATTTCTGACGCTTAATTCCAGTCTGTTCTGTTTCGTATTAAGTCCTATCACATCAGTGTTACATTGACTCCTCCAATGGTGTTTCTTGCAGAGTCAAGGACTGTCCGTCACTGATAAAGAAGTTCCGTGGCATGAAATGTGCTCCCTTACTGGTGTAAGCCATAGCAAACAGATAACAGCTGGTTGCTATAGGCAACTAGACCTGGAGCACACTTAAAGCCTTAGTATTACACTGACTTTGACATCGCCTGGCACTGACGGCCTGTTCTGTTATACCATATTGTTGGTGGTGCATGTTTTCATTTTCATTTCAACATATGAAAGGATATCAACCTTTGTTTCCAAATTTTATATAAAGTCCAAATCTTACAAACACGCATTT
The DNA here is from genome assembly GCF_017654675.1 of Xenopus laevis. Lineage (NCBI taxonomy): Eukaryota > Metazoa > Chordata > Amphibia > Anura > Pipidae > Xenopus > Xenopus laevis. Next base: position 11,428,276 of record NC_054378.1, read on the forward strand.
CATGTACTGTGTTTTATTTCTATAAACCCAGTATGCTCGACTTATTTTGTTCTTAATAAAAGGATGTCTATGAGAATTGTTTGTTTCATGTTATACAGTTATTCCAGCTGTGCTTTGTCTCCGATTAGGTAAGTAAGGGGTTTGTGGAGCCACTGAAAGTGGTTGTGGCTGTCTAGAAGGAGTTTCTTGCACTTGTGCTTTCAGGTGATTGCTATAGCAGGCAATTGGGGGTGAATTAGTCCCCTTCAGTTTCAAATAATTGACCCCAAAATCACCTGGACTACCAATAACCTTTAGAGTTATGTTATACCCACTGACCTTATTATCACTCACAGACAATATTTGTATTGATGAACATGAGACATTGTATACGAGGGCATTAATAAAGGCTCCAGATGCAAAATTGTGCCCCTTAATGCTGATTTGCAAAGCACTCATGTCCAGGGCCTTGCTATGCTCTTCACAACTCATAGCACAACAGCAAGTATAGGGCACCCTGTGCTCCCTAACTTTCATGTCTGAAGGGTGTACAAGTTAAGGAGCAGGATGGTAGATGTCTCCTGGAATACAGTTTTCTGAATGTCGGCAGCATGGTATTCATAGGGGGAGTGTAGGTCTTTGTATCTATGGTACAAAAGTGCAAAAAAACATGGCGGTTTGAATCATGACTTTACATTGGGATAGATATGCCAGTTTGTAGGATGCAAATGGCCCTGTAATGTAAACCTATGGCTTGCTTAATTTGGATTGGTCCACCATGTAGATTAGGTTTTTGCCCAAAAAAGCTTGAGAGCTTCACTGAAATGATGACACTGAGTGCTTCCATTACACTATTATGGCTCAACTTTGGTCACTAATGTTTGCCGAGATACCATTCATGCCAGATCTGGAACTAGGATTAGGCAGAAGAGCAGGGTCCAAATGGGCCAGTGAGACACTGGGAAAAAACTTGGTGGGCCTCTTCCCTCTACCCTGATCTGCCGGCCACCACGAAACATACAGCGTGAGGGTTGCCTGGGGCCAGCCTGACCCTGCCCTGATTCATACCTGCCCATCATACCCTATGTCAGAATTAGACATTTTTTTTTGTATACTTCATTATGCCCAGAAACCTATAAATTCCCTAAAGCCCCATCAGCATTGCCACAACCCCTAACAATAACCTATCACAGCCTTCATTTGGTATCCCCATGGAATTTTTTCTAGCTTGTATGGCTCCCCAACACTTTTTACATTTGAATGTGGCTCTCAAGTAAAAAAAAGATTGGGTACCCCTCCAGGATCGGACTGGGCCTGTGAGGCTCATGAAGCCTGACACCCTGTAGCCCAGATCTGCCCCCTGCCTTAAACTCTGCTATTCTGTATGGGGGGGGGAGGCAGATTGGGGGCTGCAGCTGAAGAGGGGGGCCCTGAAGTTGGAGGAGGGGGGTTGAGGGTCCCAGGCATATGTGTACAGGACTGGTGGCAGGCTGGTGGGCCACTGGACCCCTCCCCTTTCTTTTGTCCAAATACACATCCAGTTATTGCAAATAGCAACAAGCCCCTCCTAAAGTGCCAAAACACATGTATAACCCAGTTTTATTGCACTATAATTATTATTGTACATTTCAGGACTTGCCTGTGCTCCCTTATTCCCTCTCATTCTCCATCATTCCATTGTTCCCAACGTACGAGGGAAGCAGAAAAAAAAGAGGCAATTCTATTAAAACACTAAATAATGACATCCAGTGTGTTACAGAGACAATAGAAAGCCCTGGGTAAAAATGCAACGAAGAAGCCTTTTCTGATTATTGAAATGCGCTTGTGCAGATAGCGTCCCTTTTAGGAGTGTGCCGGAATATGTTGTTATAATTTGTGTATCAATTATAAAACAGCTTGCCAAAAAAAAATTATTTGTTTTTGACTGTTCTGCGAGCAGAGCCGCATTTCATTTTCCTTGTCTTCTCATGTCCATTACCATTATGGATTCCAGGTATTGGAGGGAGCGTAAAACCGTGTCCAATTAATAGGCAGGGGATCTGAATCAGGAAACAGCATGAAAACATTGTGATTGGGGGCAATTAAAAAGCACATTTACTGTAAGTGCCAAGGCTGCTAATTCTATAATTCATGAAATACTATATTGTATTGTATTTGTAAGCTCAGAGTGGTATTGGCTGTGCTTTATAATATTTTAGGCAATTCAAATCAGTTGGCATGGCATGCATTAAATATACACAGATAAAGATATATCTGTATGAATGTGCCATTCTGCGTTGGCATTCGTGGAATTAATGGCACATTTTATTTCAGTTACTGCTTTGTTCTTTACCCGTGATGAATTGTGCATGGCCTGGTTCAGGTCTGGACTGGGATTCAAAATCGGCCCCAGCATTTTAAGTATATAGAAGCCCAATGTTTTCCCTAAAACAAATGCAAACACTTGGCACAAGCCATTCAACAATATTCAACCATATTCATTGAAAACAGCTGTGACGTCTGCATCAGCTTTAGGGATGTAGCGAACGTCGGAAAAAAAGTTCGCGAACATATTCGCGAACTTGCGCAAAAACGCGAGCGGTTCGCGAACGGTTCGCGAACCCCATAGACTTCAATGGGAAGGCGAACTTTAACATCTAGAAAAGACATTTCTGGCCAGAAAAATGATTTTAAAGTTGTTTAAAGGGTGCAACGACCTGGACAGTGGCATGCCAGAGGGGGATCAAGGGCAAAAATGTATCTGAAAAATCTGCCTGTGTGTGCTTGGAAGAGATAGTGTAGGGGGAGAGCTGTTAGTGATTTCAGGGACAGATGATAGTAAGTTTGCTGGCTAGTAATCTGCTTGATACTGCTCTGTATTGGAGGGACAGAACTCTGCAGGGATTTGAGGGACATTTTAGCTTAGGTAGCTTTGCTGGCTAGTAATCTACTGTTCTCTTTAAACAACTGCCATACGTTGACCTTGTAGGCATTGTTTGCCCAGTTTTTTTGGACGCAGCCACTGAAGCACAGTTGCCATAAAAAATATGCCATATAAATGCTGAAAATAGTCATTTTTCGCCATACGTTGACCTTGTAGACATTGTTTGCCCAGTTTTTTTGGTTGCAGCCACTGAAGCACAGTTGCCAGAAAAAATATGCCATATGAATGCTGAAAATAGTCATTTTTTGCCATACGTTGACCTTGTAGGCATTGTTTGCCCAGTTTTTTTGGTCGCAGCCACTGAAGCACAGTTGCCAGAAAAAATATGCCATATAAATGCTGAAAATAGTCATTTTTTGCCATATACGTTGAGTCAACGTATGGCAAAAAATGACTATTTTCAGCATTTATATGGCATATTTTTTCTGGCCTCTGTGCTTCAGTGGCTGCGGCCAAAAAAACTGGGCAAACAATGCCTACAAGGTCAACGTATACACTACTACAGCGGTGGATACGGATTACGTAAAATATATTATGGCTGCTTGAAAAAAGTCACTCCGGTGTTTTTTCTGGAGACGGTAATATTATGGATATTTAGACAGAATGTGAACAAGGTCACACAGCTAGATGGCGGGTTGAAGAAAACAGTGTGCAAATAATGCCTACAGGGCAAATAATGCCTAAAAGGTCAACTTATACACTACTACAGCGGTAGTAAAATAAAAAAAAGTAAAATAAAAAAAAAATGAATATTAAAAAAAAAAATTAAAGTTGGTGCTGCTGAACTACTAGGAGCAGCAGATTAGCACACCAGTCCCACTCCCCAACACTGCTAGACTAATAGCACTGGGCTCTTATAGTAGTAGTAGTAGTAGTAGTAGTAAAACAACAAAAAAATAAATAAAAGCAGTCCTTACAAGGACTACTGTTATTGCAGCAGTCAGCAGATGAGATCAGAAGCAGGACAGCTGCCCACTGCAGCTACATACAGAGCACTGCAGTAGAAGGTAGATTACTAGCCAGCAAAGCTACCTAAGCTAAAATGTCCCTCAAACCCCTGCAGACTTCTGTCCCTCCAATAACAGAGCAGTATCAAAACGATTACTAGCCAGCAAACTTTCAACTGTCCCTGAAATCACTAACAGGCAGCAGCTCTCTCCCTACACTATCTCTTCAGCACACACAGGCAGAGTGAAAAAACGCTGCAGGGCTTCGGTTTTTATAGGGAAGGGGAGTGGTCCAGGGGAGAGCTTCCTGATTGGCTGCCATGTACCTGCTGGTCTGGGGTGAGAGGGCAAAAAAAAGCGCCAACAATGGCGAACCCAAAATGGCGAACGTCGTGCGACGTTCGCGAACTTCCGGCGAGCGCGAACACCCGATGTTCGCGCGAACAAGTTCGCCGGCGAACAGTTCGCGACATCTCTAATCAGCTTTCTTCACCCCACTTTGGCCAGATTTACATTGCAGAAGAAGAGAAAAAGAACCCAATTTAAAATACAGACTCCAAAAGCAAAAAAATTCGTTTTGGACTGAGACACGATAATACATGGTTTCTCTTTCTAACCCATGGACTGAGCGGTTTTGTTTGAGGAGATGTCCATGTATCTGTATGCAAAGCCTTAAAGCCTCAAAGCTAAGGAATGCGATGACCAGAATCCAGTTACAGACCCTTGACAGTGGCATTGTCAATCTGACGGACCCCTCCCAGGGACACCAAGCTTCTCCCCCCCCCCCCCGGGGGGACAAACCAACCACATGTGATATACTGGCTGAAAAGGCTGCAGCTTGTTTATTAAATCACATAAATAATGACCTACATAAACCAAAACCGTTGAGTATAGAGCAATGTACAATCACATTTATAAAATATTTAACTATTAAACTTCCTAATATCTGAAAGCCGCTGAAGGCCACAAAGAATTGTACCCAAGAGCCAGGCGCTGACCTGCTGTCCTTCCTTGGCTTGGCTTTCCTCCATAACTCACACCCCTTCCACCTGGCCCCTTCCATCACTTGGCCCCAGGCCTAACCCTTGTTATGCCCTACACTTGTTACCACTATCATTGACTCCCCCCCAGGGGAGTTCTGTTGAGACATTATACTAACACTTTCCCCTTACCCAGCTACCCCCTTTTTTCTATGGAGGGCAGGCAGGAGCTGTTCCTCTTTTAAGCCCTCATGTCTCCACCCATCCCAATAGTAACCCAGGAACTAAAACAACCATAATCCCTAACCTTCTCTCCCGGTTCCCTCACTCCTAGCCCTGTCATGGCCTTGTTGTTTCCAGTTCCTGACTCACTCCCCATGGCATTCTTTCTGAAGGTCTAGAGCAGTGATCCCCAACCAGTAGCTCGTGAGCAACATGTTGCTCCCCAACCTCTTGGATGTTGCTCCCAGTGGCCTCAAAGCAGGTGCTTATTTTTGAATTCCAGGCTTGGAGACAAGATTTGGTTGCATAAAAACCAGATGCACTGCCAAACAGAGCCTCCAATAGGCTGCCAGTCCACATAGGGGCTACTAATAGCCAATCACATCTCTTATTTGGCACCACCCAGGAAGATTTTTCATGCTTGTGTTGCTCCCCAACTCTTTTTACATCTGAATGTTGCTCACGAGTGAAAAAGGTTGGGGACCCCTGGTCTAGAGCTTGGTTTATAACTGACCCTTGTGCTTTCTGAAGATGTGCTTCAAAATTGGCCCATGTGGTAGAACTTTTACGCAACTCAACCCCAGCAAGAAGGCCTAGGGGAAGAAACTTAACAAGATACTTTTTTCCCTCTACCTCATGATCTAGAGCAGGGCTGTATAGCAGACGTTCTACTTGCCTGTGCTGTTCTTGATTTTTATGGTTCCTAGTCTGGCCAGTCTGGCTTTATTGACTTATTTTTCCTACATCATTATTATATGTAATTCTAGCTGGGTCAAATGTTCTATACTGGACAGTTAGCCCATTACTTTGGTAGTGCTGAGAGAAGAAGTAAAAAGAGTTTGTCCTCCTACATCAGACCAGAAGAATGGCTTCATGGCCACACTAGTACCACTAAGGCAGTGATCCCCAACCAATGGCTCATGAGCAACAAGTTGCTAACCAACCAATTGGATGTTGCTCTCAGTAGCCTTAAAGCAGGTGCTTATTTTTGAGTTCATGGATTGGAGGCAAGTTTTGGTTGCATAAAAAACACATGTACTGCCAAACAGAGCCTCCTGTAGGCTGCCAGTCCTCATAAGGGATACCAAATAGCCAACCACAGCCTGAATTTGGCACCCCCATGGACTTTTTCATGCTTGTGTTCCCCAACTCTTTTTACATCTGAATGTGGATTAAAAGGTTGAGGACCCCTGCATTAAGGCATACCGCAAAAATCTGTTACAAAATTTTGTCTGTATAATTTACCCCTTAAAGTAATGCCCTCATTTCTATACTCTAAAATGGGTCCTTTTAAAGTTGTAACGTTGTACAACACCTTTTTATCTAGCAGAAGCTTGCCATGAAAAGAAGAGGAGTCTGAAGTTACCCATTATCTGCAGTGCTGCTTGTCTTTGATCAGGTGGGTGGAAATTGTAGGGTGTAGGGCCTCCAGTTTGGTGCGGTATGGTTTATTATGGAATATGTGTCAAACAATAAGAGGATATTACGGTTAGCATAAGAAGTCAAATTGGAGTTCCATGACCATTGTCTACAGGAAGTATCCTCATATAAAGTATAATGTAAGGGGTTCAATTTAGCATCTATCTAAGTAAAGCCTTCTAGTTTCTAATAATTAGTGATGGGCGAATTTATTCGCCAAGCGCAAATTCGCTGCGAATTTGCTTGATTCGCCGCCAGCGAATAAATTCGCGATACGCCCACGAAAATTTGCCCGAAAAAATTCTCTGGCGTCAAAAAAAAAAATTCGGGCGAAGGCATCAAAAAAACGGGTGCCGGCGTCAAAAAAACGGGCGCCGGTGTCAAAAACAAGACGCCAGCGCCGTTTTGCGAATTTTTCGCCGTTTCGCGAATTTCGTGCAAAATTCGCAAATTTTCCGGCGAAGCAAAACGGCGCTACTAATAATATATGTGTCAATTAGGGATGCACCGAATCCAGGATTCGGTTCGGGATTCGGCCAGGATTCACCCTTTTTCAGCATGATTCGGATTCTGTTGAATCCTTCTACCCGCCGAACCGAATCCTAATTTGCATATGCAGGATTTGGGGGTTTGCGAAGGATTTGGGGGTAGGGCCGAGCCAAAATAGTAGATTTGGTGTATCCCTAGTGTCAATTAGCCTTTGGCAAGGAAAGTGGAAAATGTAGGGTGTAGGGCCTCCAGTTTTTAAATTATGGTTTATTATGGAATATGTGAGACCTACAAGTTGACTTATTTTTGTACATAAAGTAGGGGGTTCAATTTAGCATCTATCTTAGAAAATAGAAGCCTTGTAGTTTCCAATAATATATGTCAATGAGCCTAGTGACATCACTAAGCCCTGTTTTATAAATTATGACTTCACTAAGTACTGATTTATAAATGATGACATCACTAAGCACTGTTTTATAAAATATGACATCACTAAGTACTGTTTTATAAATGATGACATCACTAAGTACTGTTTTATAATTTACACATCCCTAAACCCTGTTTTATAAATGATGACATCACTCAGCACTGTTTTATAAATGATGACATCACTAAGCACTGTTGGTTTCTTTTTGAGTATTAGAAGATGAATATATCTTCTACGTTATTTAGAATTCCTTCTCTGAAGGACTGTTTAAATGCATTCCTTTATTTATAAAAGCAAAAGATTCATAATCTGCGCAAAATCTACAGTTACCGCTAGGTTATAATTTAGGCTTCACACAGCAATTACAACAGCCTGTAGTGCACAGAAATGTATAATTACTGGAAACCGTTCATGTGTAAATGTTAGGTGCAGACAGAGCCCCCCAATTAAACCATTACTATCAAATCGCAGCCTGGCTCTGGGAAATGGTTTCATGAAGGAAAGTCTTGACTAGGGAACTGTATAGCACTACTCACTATATTGCTTCGTTCGGTTCAGTTTGGTCAGCATTTTAATATGTTTTGTTATTTCTTTAGAGACGTAGTTGCATTAAATTACATATTAGTAATACATATGTGGCAGGTTTTAATTACAGGCTGTACCTTATCCAGAGGGATGCATTATTTAACCCTATAAGTGTAGGCAAATGTAGATTCTGTGTTGCCAAGCTACAACTACAATTGTGCTGTGCAGTAGACTCTTGGGTTCCAGGGTCCCCTTTGATCTATGCACTGCGGTGTGGCAAGATAAGATGAGCCCTTAAACTTTAAAGGAGAAGGAAACTTGTTCAAAAAGCTTCCGTCCCCCTCCCTTACTGCATCCCTTTTGCCCCATATTTGGCTAGACAAAATAAGAGTATTGCAATGGTGAATGGAAGCCACCATGCATCCAGACATGGTGGATCTTCTCTAGAACTGATCACCAACCAGGAGCATGCACAAAAGAAATCAGAACCTGATTGACTTCTAGTGCCGATACTCCTCTTGGTTCTCATCCCGTACATGGATGACTGCCACTTTTATTACTTTAGAACTAAGAGCTGTCTCTCAGATACTGCCCTCAAGGAAGGGAAGGAAGGATGGATGGAGTTTAGGCATAAGTTAGGTCAGGGGACAAAGTACTGTAAAGCCATTGCGAGGTTCTACATTGAGTTAGTCTAGGAGTACAAGTTATACAGTTAATATTTATTGGTTCCCAAACTGTTGGGCTGACTCTGCTAGTAGGACTCAGAGCCTCATTTAGGTGGGCCCTGGCCAGATAGGGACAAATATGGGGAGAATGCCTATATGCATTTCTAGATAATACTGGAAGTCCACCTTGGTCAGTTAGATTAGATATCAAGTTTTGGAACGATGGCTGATTCAGCAATGTCTTCATATGTTTGCAACCTTGTTATGAGCCAAGGAGACCTTGTCCAAATGTAAGTCTTATAAAACATGAACTGACCACTGGTCTAAGTGTGGGTTTAATGCCCTGATGATATCCTCCAGGCCGGAATGTTTAGTATGTAGATAAAGCTTAACTCTACCTCTATGTAACCTGAAACTTAACATGCAGTTTGTCGTTGATTCAGTGACTCCTGACAATGTCTTGTAGTCTTCAGTAGGGATGACATGGTAGTACAGTGGTTAGTATTGCAGTCCTGGGTCATTATCTACCAGGGTATCTGCATGGAGCTTTGTGTTTGTAGGCAGGTTAATAGGCATCTGATGAATTAGTGCCTAACTTGATTGTAAGTTCCAGTAGAACAGGAACTCCTGTGGCCTGAACCTTGTGGTGTGGATCAGAAGTTGCACATGAAAGAAATGTCTATAAGCTCATATGCAGCATGAAAGATGTATTCCATAAAACAAGCTGCTCTGATATGGATGTAACTAGGGTACAAGAGTGAGCCAGGATGACTGGCAGACTAAAATTGGATGCCAATAGGATACAAGACAATTTAGCATGGCATGAAATTAAATTTGAAACAATGTTAGCAATGTTAGATTTTACAAGATGTGATTTTTAATCTAGAAATATTAAAACTGATTGCACAGAAGGAATGATATGTCGTTAAATAGTCTCCTTGATGATTTGCAGATAATTCTGTAGACAAGACATTTCAAAACGCCACCTCTTGAACTGGTGAACTTGCATCTCACGCCCACAGTCAAAAGCCTTACGGACATAAAGGTTTGATCATCATCATTTATACCGTAATCGCATTAAAGATGTGAAGTGAATTATTTTGTAAAGCCATTTGCAGTTTGGCCAATGTGAGCATTTTCAAGCAGAAAGACTCCTACACCTTCACGTCCCCTCAAAGTCAAAGACATTCATAAGAGGTTATCTCAATCTATGAGTGACCTTACCCGTAGACTACATACCAACAGCAATCAAGGTTCAACTTGGCTAGGCTTGAAGGATGATCTTGATGAAACATCATTTTAGATTGTATTGTTTTAAAGGTGATTTCATGAGTCTGAAATTACTTTAGAGGGATTTTGTCACCATGGGTCTTCTTCTGTTGATGTTCTAAAATTCCCAGCAAGCCCTACAAGCCATTAATAACATACTGCCAATTCTTTCCCTGCAGAAATTAAAATCTAAACCAATCAGTCCATTACACATTTACCAAAAAAAAGGCCTAAAGGTACGGGAAAGGGAAGAGCACCTAATGAATTATGGGATGGGAAGATCTTACTTGCAAGGGTAACAATTTGGCTATGTTTTCCTAAGCATTGGGTACAATCAGCATCTGCTACTACTGTTTTCTTTGCCTTCATCTAGAATCTAGATCAGCCGTTAAAGGGTTTTTCATGGGCTTAAAGGGACAGTAAAAATATATAAATATGCTATATTAAGTATTCATTAATCCTGCATAAAGGTTAATGGTACAGTTTCTTGCTATTCCAGTTATGGACAGGCACACCCCAAAACAGAAGAGTAATTTGTTAATTACCCCCTATATGCTCTAGATAGGCTAGTGGCTGCTCCAACCTACTAATGTCAACAGTTCCACCTGATGGCATAAACCTGTGTTAAATGGCACATAATATACTAAGGCCTCCTACTGTAGGTTATGTAAGGGGCTACATAGTAGAGAGAAAAACTGTTCACTCCTTAATGGATTACCATTACTCATCGAAAACTCCTGATAGGCATCATTAGCACACAGTTCAATCAGTTTAGTTTCAGCTCAAATACCCCGTGGCAAAGAGTGAGACCCCTAAGTAGGCACAAGACCTTTTCCATTAAGAGTGTTACTTACAAGGGGCTGATTTTTCTATTATTTCTGCAGTAGTCTGCTCCAGAAAACACGCGGGGCCACTAATTTGGGTGAGTATCGCACTGTCATTTAGTGCATCAACATCTTGGTAGGTGATCTTCAGCGTGGAATGGCTACTCAGGAGGGCCAAGTTCTCTCCTTGCACCCCTGTTCTGACTCCTTGTCCCTCGAGCATTAAGGTGGCATAGACACACAGATCCTATCGTAAGAATCGAGGATTCGTACGATTTTCGGATCGTGTGTGGGGAGTGCCGACAGCTTTCGTCCGGTCCGGATCGGTCGTTTGGTCGATCGGTCAGGTTTGATTTTGACCCGAACGATCCCGCCGGAGCCCATTGCACATCGTAATCGGATCGTTCGGCCATAAAGCCGAACAATCAGATTACCCCCAATATAGCCATGCTTGTTAATGGCATATCGGGGAAAGATCCGCTCGTTTGGCGATGCCGCCAAACGAGCGGATCTTTGCGTCTATGGCCACCTTTAGTTGGATCACCTCATCTACCATTGTCCTCTTCTGCTCCCAAAATCTATTTTGATTTTGTGACTCAACATCCAATGGATGAATCCCTGGCTAGTAGTGAATCATGGTGATATCACTGTAACCTGTTGGCATGGGAATGGAGGGGCAACTGCTGCCTCCTATGTTTTCACTGCATTGTATTACTTAAAGCATCTTTTAAGCACTGTGACATCAGGGTTGGACTGGTGTACTGAATAAGATCTTTTGAAAGGCCCAGGCCCTAATGGGCCCATATAAGACCTTAAATGTTTCCATCCAAAGGCTATGTAACCTCCACACCATTTGGCCCTGTCTCCATCCTATGAGTCTGGGCCCTGGATATCCGGTTCTCTGGTGGGCCCTTGGAATTTATGACTTTTTATGTACTTAAAGCTTTTTGAAAAACAGTTTAAATAAGAGCCCCAAGCCTCAAACTATCATCCTGTAATGAATTATGCAAACAGAACCTTTTGTCTGAAGGCACCTGGGTCTCCAGATTGCCTTTATTATATATAAACACCATGAAAGGTCTCACAAAGAGAAAGCATTTGCAAGTCTGTTAAATCCAGTGAATGCCAAAATCCGGTTTTGTCTGCTGTTCAGCAACAACCTGCAACATGAAATGCAACGGGAAGATTCCAGACGGCAAAGGTGTTCCCATGGAGACTCTACAACAAGGGCCAAATTGTAAGAAACAGACGCCAGTTGCCATAATACATAATAAATCAGCGCTCTCATAAATGTTGTATCATTGCTAGAAAACAGTAGTAGTCGTAGTGGAATTAGTAGTAATACCTTCCCTTTAATTTTTTAGGTCTTTTTTTGCCCAAGTTATGAATAATTGAAAATAAAAGGTCCCCTGTACTCAATACATGCAAATTATTAATTAGTTGGAGTCAAGTTTTGGCTGTTTTTGGGGACTCTTAGATTAATTTGCTGGTGGACACAGAAACTACTTAAAGGGATACTGTCATAGGAAAAAAAATTTTTTCAAAATGAATCAGTTAATAGTGCTACTCCAGCAGAATTCTGCACTGAAATCCATTTCTCAAAAGAGCAAACAGATTTTTTTATATTCAATTTAGAAATCTGACATGGGGCTAGACATTTTGTCAATTTCCCAGCTGCCCCTGGTCATGTGACTTGTGCCTGCACTTTAGGAGAGAAATGCTTTCTGGCAGGCTGCTGTTTTTCCTTCTCAATGTAACTGAATGTGTCTCAGTGGGACATGGGTTTTTACTATTGAGTGTTGTTCTTAAATCTACCAGGCAGCTGTTATCTTGTGTTAGGGAGCTGTTATCTGGTTACCTTCCCATTGTTCTTTTGTTTGGCTGCTGGGGGGAAAAGGGAGGGGGTGATATCACTCCAACTTGCAGTACAGCAGTAAAGAGTGACTGAAGTTTATCAGAGCACAAGTCACATGACCAGGGGCAGCTGGGAAATTGACAAAATGTCTAGCCCCATGTCAAATTTCAAAATTAAATATAAAAAAATCTGTTTGCTCTTTTGAGAAATGGATTTCAGTGCAGAATTCTGCTGGAGCAGCACTATTAACTGATTCATTTTGGAAAAAAATCTTTTTCCCATGACAGTAAATTACTGGAATATATCATGCCTGGTCTGTCCATGCTGGATGCATATTAGCAGCCATATTGTACAGATATGGGATCTGTTATCTGGATACCCGAATTATGGAAAGGCAGTCTCCCATAGACTCTCTTTTATCCAAATAATCCAAATTTTTTATATTATTATTCTGTAATAATAAAACAGTAGCTTGTACTTGATACCAAGTAAGATATAATTTATCCTTATTGGAAGCAAAACCAGCCTATTGGGTTTATGTAGTGTTTACATGATTTTCTACTAGAATTAAGGTATGAAGATCCAAATTACAGAAAGATCTGTTGTCTGGAAACCCCAGGTCCCAAGCATTCTGGATAACAGGTCCCATACCTGTATTGTGGATAGAAAAAACATAGGGATTTGCAGAGTTTAATCTATCTCGCATATATTGTATTTATATTTCTTTTCTCTCTGGGATTGATATATCCAATAGAAGAAAACAGCGTGTGTGTGTGCTCACGGGTCAGTCTCTCGACATGCGCTGTCACATTGACCCAGATTTTAGATTAGTGTTCCTCCCTCTTTGAGGCAATCAGAATTTTCCCTGAGAAGGACATTAAGCTTCTCTCTTCATATAATTGCTTTCGTATGTCTACAAAATATGACACACTGCACTCGTACAAATCATTTTCGTCTTGTCTAGGCATGTGATGGCGGACACGGGGTAGGACACGGGGTGCATCTTTAATTGGTTCCACCAGTGTAACCCCTTGACGCCTTAATTCCAACTGCATAGATCACACTGGAACCCAACTTAATATAGATATGTGTTTATAATGTCCTAAGGCAGAGATGAATGACCCTTCTGTAATACCCCATATGCCAGCTGGAGATACCAGGAGGCTCTTAGGGGGGAATTCACAAAAGTGGTGATATTGAGACAAAATAAAAGTGGAGATAAAAATTTTGGATTTTGCACCAAATTCACAATTTCAAATTTTGTCTTTTTAAAGACATTTTTTCTGAATTTGCCTTCAGCTCTTATAAACCTGACAGTTAAACATCAAATTTGAATTTTTGGGGGAGGGGATTTTAGCTAGGAAAGTTATACATCATTTTTTTAGGATAACCTGGGCTTTCTAAATCTGCCTTTTACCTGTTTGTGTAATTCCACTTCTGTAACAAGATATAAGGGTGTAAATACAAGAATTGCTATTTTGCATAATATGGGGATTAAATTGCTAATATTGCCTCATTCGTTAAGAAAAAAACAGTAAACTAATCCAAGTGTGAGTTAAAAAATGTTTTACATATCAAATTGTATAAAACACACTTTTTTTGTGTAATCGGTGTTTTACTTGTTTTGTTAATGAGGCTTTTACACCTATAGAGTTAGACAGAAACTTGTGCATACCTCCCAACATTTTGGAAGTAAAAAGGACAAAAAAAAATTTTCCGCACGTAGCGCAGCAAGTTTTTTGACCACACCCCTTTCTGTGGCCACACCCCCTAATTACCATGTTCGTTTTAAAAAATTTGGCATGTTATGAAAGTTTGAAAATACTGTATTTCTCCTTATCTAAACTGTGTTTTTGTGTCTCAAAATTGTTACAAAGTATCTTATTTGCACCTGTTAGCTGTTCTAGGCTCTCTGCTAAAAGCCAATTAAGTGAGAAACTTTGTTTCTTTTTCTGGCTGTTCAGAGCAGAGAAAAGAGGGACTTTCCAGTACAAATGAGGGACTGCGGGTTGAGCTGTCAAAAGAGGGACTGTCCCTCCGAAAAAGGGACAGTTGGGAGGTATGAACTTGTGCCCTGACTATAAATTGCTAATCCCTATTAATATGATAATCATTCCCCAATGGGGCCCCTAAAAGAGCTGTGAAATAAATATTGGCTGAACCAAAGCAGAGCACATGATCTTAGAATTGATCTGACACATGGGGAAAACTGAGCTTTACTCTATTTTTTAAATGTCTGGAGAAAATGTCAATTTTGCGTCATTTTGAAAAACAAATTCATAAAAGTGTCTGGAAACTGTCTTTCTTTCACTAAAATATGAAAAGTGGCGGTGGAGTTGGAATTTATGCGGATTTCTGTACGTGAATATGGAGAAAGTATTTTACTCCGCTTTACCGCCACTTTTACTCCAAAAATGGGCTCTCTCCACTTTTGTGAACTCCCCCCATAGTGTTGCAGATGCCTACGGTACAGTTCTTGGAGACCAGTGTCTAAACGCTCAAACTGGGACTATCAAGCCCACCCTACCCACCAACTATTAAAGAATTACAGCAAAAAGTGTTAAACACAGCTCAAATAGAGGGATACAAGGGGGTCAAGGTAGGAGGCTCATCATATTTATGAAATACAAAAGGGGTGTAGCTTGGTAGGTGGATTTTGGGTGTTCGTAGACATAAAGCAACAGGTTTAAATCATGAAATACAAAAGGGGTGTAGCTTGGCAGAAAATAGGTGGATTTGAGGTGTTCGTAGACATAACCTGGGTGGATCAGACATGGCCAGATGTGAATTACTTGAGTGTATTTTGATATAAATGGAAAAAAAAAACATTTCATCCTGAGCAGTGCTTCATTCACCCAAGTGCAAGTTCTTTAAAAATCAGGGTTCATTTACTTTGCCTTAAAAATGGTCTACCTTCATCCAAAGACTAGATTAGGGCATTCAGGTGCTTTTTGTCGAAAGGATAGGTGGGTCTACTTCCGGCCTGAAGGTGTACAAGGGATTGGGAACATAAATGGACGTCATCCCAAAAAAACTTTGTGCTCTCAGCAAAGCCCCAGTTCAGGGGAAGTAGGAGGCCAATAGCTGCATATCTCCCCCCTAGATCAGTGCAAAATGTGGAAAGTTGGACATTGCCATCAAGTGGTGGGGCTGTGATGACCATGGGACCAGGTAGTATTTTCAGGGGTGGGTCAGGGATCACAGCAGCAGGTTTTTGTCTGGGTTGCAGAACTCTGAAATGTGGACAGGCAAATATTAAACAGAACAACAGTGGGAGAAAATGGTCAACAGGTAGTGACTCTACCTCCTGAATCCCATGTAGCTTCCAAATGAACATTAGATTGAATGTATATAGAGCTGATAGAGTTTCTCCCTAGAGACTGTCAGCATGGGAAAGGATGGCAGTTGCACATTTAGATCAGTAGTTAATACCACAGACAAATATAGAGAAAGGCACTATAAAAACAAAGAAATGCAATTTTGTAAACAGGTGGAAAAATAGCCGTGTATTAAGTACAGAATTCCATTCCAAGCTGATAGATCTGCCTGAACGGGTTCTGTTCCAGAGGTGCTCATTTAGTAAAATGCTCCGCATAAACACAAATACTTCGTTACTCCAGGAAATTGGAAGCAATGGCAATATCGCGGTGCAATGATATTGAAGCCTGTTTCATTTTTCATTGAAATAGCAATAAATAATTTGAAACAGCATCACAATCAGGATGAATATTTGGTTTTTCATGCAAGATTTATTGTTAGGAATAGGAAGTGTGTCACTCCTGGTGCAAACTTTGCTTCTTTAATTACAATACAGCATTTGTCTCGCATATTGTGGACCTGCCAATCAGTTCTTTCCAGTCCCTATTGTTTTTGTTTGGCATAAAGGTGCCTATGCCTTGTGCTGTTTTAAAACTATGATTGAAATAATGCTCAGTCTCATTTGTCAGGCTGCTTTGCAAATTTCCGTCACATTGGCTTAAAGGAGAGGTAAAGTCTAGAAAACAAGGCTACAAATGAGTTTCTGATTTTCTTCCTTTGGTTCTACCTTCCAATCTGCAGAGATTTTGCTATTTCCTTTAGTTACCCATTTTTCCTTATGGATGAACATGTCTAGGGTTAATGCAATGCTCTGAATCCATTTTTTGCTTTTTATTATTATTATTATTATCATTATTATTAACATGTATTTATATAGCGCCAACATATTTCGCAATATACTAGGATATTTTGGGTCAATGCAATGCTTTGAATCCATTCTTTGCAGTGATACTATATACTATACTACGATATCTGTGGTTAATGCAATGCTCTTGATACATTCTCTGTAGTGATACTATATACTAGGATATCTGGGTTTAATGTAATGCTCTGAACCTATTCAATGCAGTAATACGATATGCTAGGATATCTGGGGTTAATGAAATGCCTTGATTCCATTCCCTGCACTGATGCAATATACTAAAGGTGGCCATACACGGGCCGATAAAAGCTGCCAACAGACGGGCTTCCCCGATCGAGATCTGGCCGAAAGTCGGGCAGATCTTGATCGGATGGGATTAAAAATCCAGTCGGATCGCGGCCGCATCTGTTTGTTGATGCGGTCCCTCGATCCGACCACCCGTTCCCATTCGTTAGGATCTGATCGTTGGGCCCTAGGGCCCACGATCGGATCAGCCCGATATTGCCCACCTCAAGGTGGGCATATCGGAGAGAGATCCGCTCGTTTGGCGACATCACCAAATGAGCGGATCTCTCTGTGTATGGCCACCTTTAGTTAAGGTTTCTAGGGTAAATGCAATGCTCTGAATTCATTTTCTGTAGTGATACTATACACTATAATATCTAGGTTCAATGCAATGCTCCGAATCCATTCTCTGCAGTGATACTATACACTATAATAGCTATTTTTATAGCAATGCTGTGCATCAATTACCTGCACGGATACTATATACTAGAATATCTAGGGTTAATGCAATGCTCTGAATCCATTCTTTGCAGTGATACTTCATACTAGGATATCTAAGGTGTAATGCAATGCTCTGAATTCATTCTTTTCAGTGATACTATATACTAGGATATCTAGGGTTAATGCAATGCTCTGAATCCATTCTTTGCAGTGATGCTATATACTAAAATATCTAGGGTTAATGCAATGCTCTGAATCCATTCTTTGCAGTGATACTATACACTATAATAGCTATTTTTATAGCAATGCTGTGCATCAATTACCTGCACGGATACTATATACTAGAATATCTAGGGTTAATGCAATGCTCTGAATCCATTCTTTGCAGTGATACTTCATACTAGGATATCTAAGGTGTAATGCAATGCTCTGAATTCATTCTTTTCAGTGATACTATATACTAGGATATCTAGGGTTAATGCAATGCTCTGAATCCATTCTTTGCAGTGATGCTATATACTAAAATATCTAGGGTTAATGCAATGCTCTGAATCCATTCTTTGCAGTGATACTATATACTAAGATATCTAGGGTTAATGCAATGCTCCAAATCCATTCTTTGCAGTGATACTATATACTAAGATATCTAGGGTTAATGCAATGCTCTGAATCCATTCTTTGCAGTGATACTATATACTAAGATATATAGGGTTAATGCAATGCTCTGAATCCATTATTTGCAGGGATACTATATACTAGAATATCTTGGGTCAATCCAATGTTCACTATCCATTGTCTGCAGTGATACAATATACTAGGATATATTGGGTTAATGCAATGTTATGTATCCATTCTCTGCAGTGATACTATACTGTATCATATCTAGAGTTTATGCAATGCTCTGAATCCATTCACTGTAGTGATACTATATACTAGGATATCTTGGGTTAATGCTAAATTTTCTGCAGACATTCTCATTTCTCACCATGTTTTACAGGAGTTATCCTGATTAAACCAACACACACTCTCAGTAACAGGTCTTTCACCCACTGTCACCCAATTTTCATATAAAGCTAATGCCCCTTGAATAAAAAAACCCTCTAAAGTGGAGAGGACAGACAGAACAGGGTTGGGGCAGGGGACAAGGTAATTGGGCCAAGAGTCACCCAATTCACGTTGGATCCTGATTGGCAGGAGCATGACGTTAAGTGTGACCTAATTATGAGGCAGGACTGTACCTTCTTATTGTGAATAATTTATAGCCACTAAGGAGAAAGACATAATCTTAGTCTTATTTGGACAAAAAAAAATGGCTTTATTTTACCTGATCTCAGTCTGATATTGCTGGGACTACAACCAAGCCATAAATGGTTCCCAAAAAAGACCTCATTGGATTCTTTATTTTCTAACTTGTGCTTTTACTATAAAAAAAATCACCTTTTTTGATTCTGTGATATAGCGGCTGCTCTTCCTCCTGTCACAGGGCCACATACCTAAATATGACACAAGATGACAAGGCACCGAACGGCTGTTCCACTCGCTTGCCCCATGAATTATTAATCTGACCCAGAAAACGTTGTTATCAAATGCTAAACTGGAAGTCGCTGGAGATTTATTTGTGCCGATCTGAACCTGATAAAGTCTGAGCTGCCTGCAGCCCTCAATATATATATATACAAAACAAAGTAAGTGCAATTTAACCCAACCAGGCAGGAAGCTTTCTGCAGGGGCATGAGTTTCCCGATTTTCAACCCGCAGTCCTGGATTGTTACTGAAATGTCCCGACTTTCTCTTTGATCTCCTGCACTGAGCAGCCAGAAAAAGATACAACGTTTCTAAAAACGTAATTCGCTTTTGGCAGAGAGCCCAGAATATATGGCAGGTGCACTTAAATACTTTTGCAACAATTTAAGATAAGAAAAGCTACAATTGTAACAATTTAAGATAAGCAGGTCTCTTGGGGAAACTGTTGCTTGCAGCTTGAAGAGCAATTCACTTTCATTAGCAAAACTGTAATAACACATAAAGACCACAGAAATATGCCCAATCTTTCATAACCTGCCAAATTTTGTAAAATGAACATGGTAATTAGGGGTTCTGGCTACAACATGGGCATGCTCAAAAAAATTTTTGCCGATCTTCTCATGACAAATCTTTTTGTCCCTCTAATTATTTCCAAAATGTTGGGAGATATGTAACATTTGCTGGGCACTTGTCTAGGAGCAAAGGAATATATTGGACATCAGTCTTCAGCTCTTGAGGGCCACATGTTGGACATACCTGATGCTTATACTGAAAATATCTGACAAGTGTTATACATTGTAATATGTCCTTTATAGTGATGTTGGGGGAACCAAGGCCAAAAAACGTTTTCTGCTCTACAGTAGAATTAGTCCTCAGCCTCCCATGCTCTACACGAATCTGAAAAATTCTGCAACTCCCGACTTTGAACTTTACTTTGAACCCAAACGCAAGTGCAAGGGTATTAGGACCAGGGCACATGCTGCTATATCCGCTTTTCTTCGGGTGACTAATATCCCCGAACTGCCTTCCCGCCAGCTAGAATGTAAATCCCCAGCGGTATGGCAGTCGGATCACTTCGGCTTTCCGAAGTCGCCCGAAGTTTCCTCGTGAGGCAACTTTGGGTGACTTCGGTAAACGAAGAGTTCCTAGTGCCATCCCGCTGGTGATTTACATTCTAGCCGGCGGGAAGGCAGTTCAGGGAGATTAGATGCCTGAAGAAGAATAGATTTGTCGCTGAAAATAGCAGCGAAATAGCAGCATGTGCCCTTACCTTTATGGGGGCACCTGTATGGTTCCCTCCACCCTCTCCTCATGAATTCAAAAGTGGGTGTTTGCACTCTGTTATGGTGGTAATTCCTCTAAGGGCAGGACACAAAGTGCAAAAAACATGAAGAATGTCTCTTGTTTTTTTTGCACTTTTGCATACTGCAGAGTGTTTGATGGCAGTGGCGGACTGGAAACCAGGGGCCCACCCAAAAACCTTAGACCAGGGGCCCACTCTCAGAACTATTATTCTTCCTCTCCTCACTCATCCTCTATTCTCCTAGTCTCTTTTCTTTACATACTATAATCGATAATTCCATCCATTTACCCTCTTTTTATCATAGAAATAGGGAATAACCATGAAATAGGCCAAATGTTTAGCAGCACAAGGGCCCACTGACACCTGGGCCCACCGGGACTTTTCCTGGTATCCTGGTGGGCCAGTCCAACACTGTTTGATGGTGAAAAAAACATCATCATGATCAACCTTGTACTGGAGGGAGATATTTTATCTTCTAAAGGACAACTGGACCAGTCTCTGGATCAACTTTATATTCAGTGTCAGACTGGGGCATTTGGAACCCCCAGAGGCCATCATGCAAGGGTCCACCACCCCAGCTCTGGAGGCCCCAGCCCCTGTTGTAAACCTTCCTCCACCCCACCGTGCAGATTCTCTTTCTGTTTGGCAGCGGATCTCGAAGGGCCAAGGCCCACCAGGATTTTTCCCGGTGTCCCACCGTCCCAGTCCAACCTTGTATTAATATCAACATTATGATCCCACTTGCTAAACGGCTTCCAGTTTCTCCTTAAAGGATATGTAAACCTTTGAAATAAGCGAATGTAAAATTCCTATTCTAAGAACGTTTGCAATGTACATTCATTATTTATTTATTTTTAATTCCAAGATATTAAGGGATACATGTTGTGGTAACATGAATGAATTCTGTTACAGCAGCGCCACCTGCTGGACATTTTCAGACCAGTCTGACCACCAGGTAGTCAAGGAAGTTGTTGTCAGGAGAAAGAAAGAGGCTGTTCTTCTGCTTAGGAAAAAAATTAGAGACCTTTCTCACATCTTTTCTTAAGCAGAAGAACATCAGAGCAGCCTCTTTCTTTCTCCTGACAACTTCCTTGAATATTTGGTGGGAAAATGACCAACAGTTGGTGCTGCTGTAACAAAATGCATTCATATTAACAGTACATGTATCCTTTAATATCTTATAATAAAAAATAAATAATAATGATTGTTTGTTGCAAAAGTGCTTAGAATAGCACTCTCGTCATTTTTACATTCACTTATCTTTATGGTTTACTTATGCTTTAAACCTGTCTAATGTATCTGCCATTATGAACCCCTCTTGGGCATTCTCATATTTCTGCAGCCACTTCAAAAATATTCTTTTTGCCCTTCATTTGATATCCACGTCTCCCAAGGAAATGATTGTATATTCTGTATTCTATATAAGAAAAAAAAAAATTGCCTCTAAATCTATATGGGACAAGGTGATCTGACAGTCGGTGGGTCTGGGAGATGAACTGTTCTACCATAAAGTGTCAGAGCACTGCCTGCTCCTTTTATACCTGAGGGCATGAGATACATGTACATGTCAGCAGACCAGTGAGCATGAAGTCAAGGATTAAATAAAGCAGAGACCTGCGGGTATTATTATATATTTCTATGTATGTATATATATATATATACATTAAGCACAGATACATAACCCCAAATCAATCAACCCTGTGACAGAGCCTAATTGGCACTGGAAGCGGCATTTATAGTGGCAGGTTATAGAGAGAGAAAGGCATCCAACGGGGATAGGAGCAAGTCTAAATCAATTTCAAGCCACAGACAAGTCTTACAGGATCGGAAGTGACAGCGGCTCGGAATTTCCATACAATCAGCCCGGAATTCTCGCTGAAAGTAAATTACGGACGGTCATGTTTTATTAATCAGAAGTCAGAATTTCAGAACTTTTCTCCAATATAAGTTGTCCTTCTGACTTCTCTGAAAATTTGGTGAAACCAACAGTAAAATTTTCGACAGTGGGGCTGGGGGGCGAGGGTCACAACAGGAGTGGGGATGGGCCTTCGGAGCTGGGATGGGGGGCCCTTAGTTGACAGCCACTGCTGGGCCCCAAAACACCCCAATCCAGCACTGTTAGTTGTAAAGAAATAACATTATGTGCTGGTAAACATTATCAGACTCATTTACCGTTAGAAATTTGTTAGAATTTTTTTTTGCCCAATACAGATTTGTATTAAGTGTGGAAACAAAATATGTGGGACAAAAACACCCATTGACTAGAAATCAGACAAGAAAAGACTATTGACTCTAATGCATTTCACGCGGAAAAAAAAACACATTTGGGGCTCATTTATAAACAATGGGCAAATTTGCACCTGGGCAGTAACCCATAGCAACCAATCAGTGATTAGCTTTTTTCAGTCAGCCGCAGGTTGAACAGTGAAAGCAATCATCTGATTGGTTGCCATGGGTTACTGCCCATGAGCAAATTTGCCCATTGATTTATTGGTTTATTTATTGGTTTATAAATGACCCCCGATGACGCCAATGCATTTGGTGCAGAAAAACAGACATTGGGTCCAATGCATTTGGCACAAAAAGAAATGGCCATAGACTCCAATGCATTTGGCAACATTTCCGCAAAATTTGGTCATTTTTAGAATTTTTCAGTGAAGTGAAAGGGGCCACTTTTCACTCAAGACTATTTGCTATTTGTAGGCACATCGCTGGATACTAAAATGGGTGCAGAAATGAGCCCATACACAAGCATCCAATGCAAAGAATCCCAGTGCTCAGGGGTGGATTAAAGCACAGGCTACGCTAGGCTATAGCCAAGGGCAGGGTCGGACTGGGGGGCCCAGGGCCAGCCGGGTCTGCTGTCTCAGGGGCACCCCGCCGGATCCCAAGCCCTGCCACAAAGCCCTCTCTGGACCCCCTGCCACAAGCCAACTAATTCCTACCTGCGCCCCCTCCCGCAGGTGCGTACTTTTTTCTCATTTGGATTCCGGCAACTGGGCCAGGAGGGACAAAAAAATTTGCAGAGCGGAGCGCGGTGAACATTTTTGACCAAATTACCGTGCCATTTTACAATTTGCCAGGTTATGAAAGTTTGAATACATTTCTGTACTTTTTATGTGTTATTACAGTTTTACTAATGCAGGTGAATTGCCCTTTAAGCTGTGAGTCTAACTTCTCCCAAGAGACAAAACTGTCACAAATGTATCTTAAGTATTTATTCTGGGCTCTCTGCCAAGAGCCAATTAAGTTAGAAACATTGTTTCTTTTTCTGGATGTTCAGTGCAGAAAAATCGGGACTTTCCAGTACAAACACAGGACTGTGGGTTCAGCTGTCAAAAGAAGGACTGCCTCGCTCAAAGCGGGACAGTTGGAAGGTATGGGACTGTGCTGCCCACACTCAAAATCCGGCCCATGACTGCTGCCTAGGGGCCCCGTTGGATAAGGGGCCCATCTAGCTTTTATGAATTATTATTTCTTTTTTATTTTGTTTTAATTTTTTTTTCTGCTGGGTCTGGTCGGGCGCACGGTAGCAGACAAGGCTTGTGTATGCACCCGGATCCATGCAGATCTAGTGACATTACTGATATGCAACTGGGTGCACGTGTGTCTGGATTTGTACATTTCCAGACCCAGCAGCAGCCAAGAAGGGGCGACCTCTGTGAATATGAACTAGGGGCCCACATCTCATTATTCCTCCACTGCCAGTAAGTCCAGCAGCACCTGCACACACTGCGGGGGGCTCATTTATAAACACTGGGCAAATCTGCACCTGGGCAGTGACCCATAGCAACCAATCACTATTTTTTGCAATTAGGGCAATTAAAGCAAGCATCTTATTGGATACTGCCCAGGAGACTTGCCCAGCGTTAGAACTAGTAGAAACAGAAGCACTTGAGTGCACATTTGGCTGCTGCCCTATATATTGCAAGTCTCTCCCGAAATCCTGGTGCAACCATCCTTAAACTGGAATTCTGGGGTGGTTGCGGCATTAAGGGTAAAAAATTCTCCATCCACACTCTATCTGGATACTTCATTTTCCAGCCCATCTCCCTGTCTCTGCTTTTACAGTTGCCCATTAATTCAGCGTATATACAAACTCTTTTCCCCGCCAGCCAATTTACCTCTAACTGGTTTACGGCCTCATCTCTCGAGCGATCCTATCAGGCAGCAGTCATTTGTACCCTTCTGTTAAACACAAAACAATGGCTCTATTTATGGCCGGCTGTACTATATCTAGCACAGAGGCTGCTCTTATAAATATTTATTATTTCCATCCAGCTTCTCTATGACAAAAAACCTCAGTGGGAAAACGGAGAAGGAACCTCGGAATGATCCGCAAAGGATTTTATCTGCTTTCAAACAATACTATTATCCCGATATTTCCCTTTTCTAAATGTTGCTGAATAAATTTATCATGAAATGACTTATTAGGCAACCACCGTTGAGCTTTTGTAGGAAACCCAAAGGGGTAATTCCGCTGTTCAGCAAGTCCTGTTTTGTTGCCTGTGCCTTATGGAAGGAAGGTTTCCCAATTGGCCCAGAAGTCCTGTGACCAGTTCCATTTATATTATATAATGGGAGGGAACCCATGGCCGTTCCTCTTTGGTCTCCACCTAGCACCAGGTGGGACATTCACTAAGATTCGTAGTTGCGCCAGGCGTAACTTCGCCGCACTTCGCCGCACTTCGCCAGGCGTAGTTTCGCCAGCGCTCCGCAAATTCACTAAAATCCGAAGTTGCGCTCAGGGGTAGCGTACAGTTGCGAAGTTGTGCTAGCGTTGATTCGCTAAGCGAAGCGAAGTTACGCTAGCGATGGTTAATTTGCATACGGCGCCAAATTCAAATTTCAATGGAGGTGTAAGTAGCAGCACTACAAATGCCTGGGAAACCTTCAAAACATCAAATAAAATTTTTATTTTGCCCTACACATGTGCCCACTGTATAGTTAAGTTGCCATGAGTTAGGAAATGTAGGGGGGAAGGAGGGGATCTTTTTCAGCCTATCACCCATCATATAGAAAAAAAGCCAGCGTTTTTTGGGACTTAGAAAAAATGTTAACTTTTTTTGAAGCAATCCCTATCTACTCTATTGCGCTTTGCCTGGTCTGAGGTGGCGAAGGAAGTCTGGCATAAAAGGTTGCGTTCAGAACAATGCGCGCGTTAGTGAATTTACGTAGTTACGTCCGTTGTGCAAATTCGCCAGGCGTAAGGGGCCGAAGTTACACTAGCGAAGTTACGCCAGCGTCCGTTAGTGAATTTGCGAAGTAACGAAAATGCCCAACGCTAGCGAATTGAAGGCGCTTCGGCGCATAGTGAATTTGCCCCCAGGGGTGAATGTGCTGGGAGCCCTGAGCATAAGGCCCCATCATCAAGCTTGGAACCGCAAGGAGACCAATAACCATAGAGAAGGGTCAACATCTGTTTCTCCAAGGAGTAGTAGTTTAGTGTTAGTACTCCTTTGGGCAACACCCTCCTAAGTGTAGGGACTACAGACTGGAAATGATCCAACGGTTAGTTTTATTCCCACGAGGCTTTCACTCGAGGGGATCCGATCCGTTATTTGGAATGGATGGTGGGACTAATCCGTCAGATGTTCTATCTCCTAAGAGTTCTGTTGTCTAAGCCTTTTTACCTTTGCTACTAAATCATCTGTGTTGGTAAAGGACCACTGACACCTAATCAAGTTTTTACACTGTTGATATAATGATTTTAAACAATGGCACCACCTGCTGGTCATTGCAACCAACTGGATGCAGTCGTCAGAAAATTAAGTTTGGAAAGTCTTGTGATGCTGCTCACTGTGGATTAACTAGTCATGTCTGTACACATGCACCTCCATCAGGGAGAAAATTCAACAGGAGCTCTAAGAGGATGCAGACCCCGATGCAATCTCACCCCCCTGGTAGCCCTGTATGTGCAGCTAAGAACTGACCAGACTCTCCTTTGCTCACTAACTTCAATTTCTGAGAAGAGAATCATCTTAATCAACTTAATTTTCTGCCGGGGTTGAACTTAATGTATTTTTTCAACCCAGTTTAACCATGTAACTATAACTGTAGCCAGTCGGCTGAAATGTACAGCAGGTAGTGTTGTTGTTTCAAACTCATTATAGCAGCAGTGCAAAAACTGCTGCTATATTGAAAACTAGAAAAATAATTACTTTAAATTGCAAAAGTGCTCAGAGCAAGTTTACATATATTTGATTTGAGGGTGTACAGTTCATTTAAAGGGTTCCATTATGAACACCAGCAGCAAGTTCTCTGCACCCCGGCTCCATTTAACAGTTGCTCCTGTGAGGTGCGTTCTGGGTAAAATATTTGTAAATAAGCCCTTAAGCCACATAATTTTAGCAAAGTTTACAAAAATTTATTGCAAAAAAAAATACTTTTTGCAGACACCTATCTGACGCCCAGCACAATGCATCAGAGGTATAAACAGCAGTTCCTTGGGTTTTTATCATTTGCAATAGGGATGAAATCTCGAATGAGGCATACATGCACTTCAATCCGGCAGCTCTTATTGGCAGGAAGGGTTTTCTAAAGAGGCAATTTATTTCCTGACCCTTTCAAATTTCCCCTGTGCGTCTGACAAGAATGATGTCAGGAGGGGCCCCGAGTATATTGCGCTGATGGACTGCCGGGCAATGCGTTCGGAGAGACGGAGCTAATAGGAGCTTTGGAGTAAAGGGATTTGGGAAAAAGAATTACCCGTTTCTCTTATTTTTAGGCTGCTACTGATATATAACTAGACAAACTGACATATTATAATTGTAGTCTAGTTTGTGCTTGTATCAAGGGATGCAGTTGGATGTATATGGTTCCTTTCCTTCACAAAGCAGCAGTTCTGTCATGCTTTATGGCTTAGATTCTAGCTTCCTCTATAACAAACATTCAGTCCAAAGAGGTCAGAGATCCCAAGGCTCATTTATGAGTGCAAGAATAGAGTTCCCTGTATAACTCAACCTGCTGCTTGTGCCTTAATATGTTCGCAGTAAGTGACTTCTAATATCCTTAGCATTGACAGTAGGGGGTACATTATCCCTTACAATACATGAGTGATACTCAAAGTTCACTGTATAGCTCAGCCTGCAGCCTTGTGCCTTTATATGGTCACAGAAAGTCTCAGTGACTTCTAATATCCTTATCATTTACAGTAGGGGGTACATTTATCCCTTATAAGACATGTGATACTCAGAGTTCCCTGTAGAACTCTGCCTGCAGTCTTGTGCCTTTATTTGGTCACAGAACCCCTCAGTGACTTCTAATATCCTTATTATTTACAGTAGGGGGTACATTATACCTTATAATACATGTGATACTCAGAGTTCCCTGTAGAACTCCGCCTGCAGTCTTGTGCCTTTATATGGTCAAAGAACTCCTAAGTGTCTTCTAGTATCCTTACAATTTACAGCAGGGGGAAGGTTATCCCTTATAATACATGAGTGATACTCAGAGTTCTCTGTGTCTTCTAGTATCCTTACAATTTACAGTAGGGGGTAGGTTATCCCTTATAATACATGAGTGATACTCAGAGTTTCCTGTATAACTCAGCCTGCAGCCTTGTGCCTTTATATGGTCACAGAACCCCTCAGTGACTTCTAATATCCTTATCATTTACAATAGGGGTACATTATCCCTTATAATACATGAGTGATACTCAAGAGTTCCCTGTAGAAGTCAGCCTGCAGCCTGCAGCCTTTATATGGTCACAGAACCCCTAAGTGTCTTCTAATATCCTTATCATTTACAGTAGGGGGTACATTATCCCTTATAGTACATGAGTGATACTCAGAGTTCCCTGTATAACTCAGCCTGCAGCCTTGTGCCTTTATATGGTCACAGAACCCCTCAGTGACTTCTAATATCCTTATCATTTACAGTAGGGGTACATTATCCCTTATAGTACATGAGTGATACTCAGAGTTCCCTGTATAACTCAGCCTGCAGCCTTGTGCCTTTATATGGTCACAGAACCCTTCTGTGACTTCTAATATCCTTATCATTTATGATAGGGGGTACATTATTCTATTTTTTATCATTGTTGCTCAACCAGGCCTTCAGCTTTAGGGAGTTATAGAATTGCCATGGCCAAAGGTGGAATATAAAATGTTGGCGGTCACTCCTGATTTATAGGTAAAATGAAGGCAAAGTATTGTTTGCCGGGGTACCCCACAACTAAAGCTGCCCCCCTTGTCCGATATCGATTAGGTATCAATGAGCCCAGTCTGTGCGACCTGAGCAGCTTATAGGAAAGCACTAGGGGGCATCCTTCACCTTTTCCGATGCTGTGAGACTATATATGAAGTCGTTCCCCATTGTGACAGACACACAGAAAGCTGAATTCATATTAAGCATCGAAACCCAAAACCAATTTCACACCCCATTTGTGTTTTTAAAAGATCACTGACCTCTTTCCGCATGACCTATAGCTTTCCAAATTGTTATAGTAGTTGAAACTGCAATTCTGACTGCGGAATTTAATTCAGTGCACAATGTACTTCTTCCACTTTAACTTGTCCTACTCTCTCTTCCCAGCAGAACTACACCTCTCTTCCACAGCTCCCAGCATGTACAACCCAAGCAAACATATTAGAGACTGCTGGGATTTTCACTGCAGGCCACTTGCATGGCTGAACACAACTGGGGAAGGTTTCTGTTCTTTTGAACCAAAGTTAATATAAAATAATATAATAATATAATTTATAATTATTATTTTTTATTATATAATATAATTATATATCATATAATTTTTTTTTTTAAAAAAAGGTTGGTATAAGGATGGTATGTGTACTTTTTGCACTTTACAAGTGGCCCCACCAGTGCCTTTTTAAGACAGACAGACTGACAGATGAGTTTAGTTCCTACTCTCTATGAATGGGGAGGGTGCATTGTTATATTAACAGCTCCCTATTTGTATAATTATGTGTGGGCAGGGTCAGACTGGGTCGGCAGAACACTAAGAGAAATCCCTCATGGGTCCAGCAACCCCAGGCCCACGACATGCTTGTGAATTGTTGCCACCTGGGAGTAGCAACAAGAGGATGCACTCAGCGGGATGGTGGAGGTTGGGTTTGCAAAGGGGATGGTCCTCCTTGGTGGGGATGGTGGGCCCTTGAGGGGGTGGCCCCCCGATACCCCAAGCAGTGATGTAACTAGCATAAAGCACAGACACAGAGAGGGCCCTTGGGACAGGTGTTCACAGAACATGGGGTCGGCTTTATTGTCGTCCTCCTCCTCGGCACATGGTCCTTGGCCACAAACAGCCAAGTTGCATGGGGAAGTTTGGGAGCTGTGAGACGTTGCACACAGGTCCCCCCCCCCAAAATTCTTTAAAGGGGCCTGGTGTCTTCACGTTACACCACTGAGCCCAGTCTGACACTGTATGTCGCAAGTAGTATCTTGCCCTAACAGTCTGTGTTACTTTAGAAGCCAGGCCCCTTGCTGGGGAGGTTGCTGGGAGTTGTAATTCAATAACAGTAGGTTGGATACCCCTGTATCATGTAGTATGTGTTCCCTGTCAGATGAGGGGCCCAGTTCAGCCTTCCTGCAACGCCATCATTTTAACCCGCTCTTTACCAAGCCACACCCCATTATGCAATATAATATCAAGCTCATCCCCATTAAAAAATCCAAGAGGGTTGACAGTCACACAGACCGCTCCAAATGTCACTCTACTGTGTATTATATAGAATGGATATCTGGTATAAATAAATCTATTGATTTGGACTTAAAGGAATCCCTGGAAGCGGAAGTCTCAATTTTACATTGGCTCCAGTTGAAATATACACACACCCCACAGGGCAGAGACACTCTATGGATTTATGGACCCATCTCCTATCTAAAGTAAAGGATTCTGGGACTTGTAGTCCCATTGCTTCCCAGAGTATCTGTGTGGGAAGCAATGGGACTACAAGTCCCAGAATCCTGTGAGCACAGAGACAGACTATCATGGTTTCCTTTCAACCTGTAGAATCAGAGGTTACAGAATAAACCCATCACCTTGTACCTTTGGATCCATAATGCTCAGCAGTATGACAGTCCCCTCCCCATGGTGGCCGGGCTTCATTACCTTCCTCCTCTGCTCAGTGTATAGAGAAAATATCACACAATCTCGTGAAGTCATTACTTTCTGGCGCTGAACAATCCCCATCTATCCTAATCCTTTCCCTGTCAGCAGCCTCATTACTCGGCTCAGGCTCCTACAGCTCCTGACGCAGGCGTCGTTATTACATAAGAAATGATGTCTCGCCCTACGATGGAATGGATCTCACCCCACCTAATGAATTCTACAGCCAGGAAGCCCGGTGTGACTGTACCATGATTAGCAGTTATATTGGGCCGGTACTAGATATAGGGGTGCAACAGAGACACAACTGTATGTGCCTAGGACCCCCCTCTCATTGCACCCTATGCATGTGCCTCTGCTGCCAACCCCTAGTATATGTCCCAGTGGAATCAGAACACAGGGACCAGTAGCCTTCTTCGTTCTGTAGGGGACACCGCAATATATATGTTACGTGGTCTTCTATTCCACTTAGCCTAATTCTCCAGTCATGAGAGCCAGAACCAGAAGGAAACTTTTAAGAACTTAAATATTAATTTGTGCAGGGAAATCAATTTGTGCCTCAACTGGCAGCTTATATAACATTTGTACCAGGAATCATCAGAAAAAGTCTGCCACCACTCCTTTCCAGAGGCTATTATCCCACTGCTCCATTGCTACTATAGGCACCATCTCTCCCTACTATAACTGCTATCCCTCAGCCCCACTCCCTTCCCAGAGACTATTATCCACTGTTACTATAGGCACCATCTGTCCCTACTATACCTGCTATCCCACAGTCACACTCCCTTCCCAGAGACTATTATCCACTGTTACTATAGGCATCATCTCTCCCTACTATACCTGCTATCCCACAGTCACACTCCCTTCCCAGAGACTATTATCCACTGTTACTATAGGCATCATCTCTCCCTACTATACCTGCTATCCCAGTCACACTCCCTTCCCAGAGACTATTATCCACTGTTACTATAGGCATCATCTTTCCCTACTATACCTGCTATCCCACAGTCACACTCCCTTCCCAGAGACTATTATCCCACTGTTACTATAGACACCATCTCTCCCTACTATACCTGCTATCCCACAGTCACACTCCCTTCCCAGAGACTATTATCCCACTGTTACTATAGGCACCATCTCTCCCTACTATACCTGCTATCCCACAGTCACACTCCTTTCCCAGAGACTATTATCCCACTGTTACTATAGGCACCATCTCTCCCTACTATACCTGCTATCCCACAGTCACACTCCTTTCCCAGAGACTATTATCCCACTGTTACTATAGGCACCATCTCTCCCTACTATACCTGCTATCCCACAGTCACACTCCCTTCCCAGAGACTATTATCCCACTGTTACTATAGGCACCATCTCTCCCTACTATACCTGCTATCCCACAGTCACACTCCCTTCCCAGAGACTATTATCCCACTGTTACTATAGGCACCATCTCTCCCTACTATACCTGCTATCCCACAGTCACACTCCCTTCCCAGAGACTATTATCCACTGTTACTATAGGCACCATCTCTCCCTACTATACCTGCTATCCCACAGTCACACTCCCTTCCCAGAGACTATTATCCACTGTTACTATAGACACCATCTCTCCCTACTATACCTGCTATCCCACAGTCACACTCCCTTCCCAGAGACTATGATCCCACTGTTACTATAGACACCATCTCTCCCTACTATACCTGCTATCCCACAGTCACACTCCCTTCCCAGAGACTATTATCCACTGTTACTATAGGCACCATCTCTCCCTACTATACCTGCTATCCCACAGTCATACTCCCTTCCCAGAGACTATTATTCCACTGCTACTAAAGGCACAACATAGGTACTATATATATTAAGACAGGGTTTATTATTTCAGAGTCTGTTTGCAGCACCTATTTTTATCCCTCTCCTTAGCACAATAATCCAGGACCTGATGAAAGGGGGGCTGAAATACAGGAGGGTGAGGTGTACAGCACTGGTAAAGGTACATCCTCATATTTACACATTACCAAATCTCTGTAGTGTTTTATACATATCTAAATAATACATACAATCCCTTTTCAGATGAAAAGTCAGGCTTACATAAAGTCATCTATAAAGTGTATAGAAATACGCGCGTATTTTGGCTTTATTGTTCTTGCCATTTTCCCAGAGTTTATTTAATATTTAAGCTTGTCCTACTTTCCTTTTCAGCAACCTCTTGGGAAGCTTAGGGCATGGGCTGGCATTTACTGACCCCTGCTGGTCACATGTTACACTTGCTAAGTGTATGAACCAAAATTCCCATTTTGCAATGTAAAATTCCTTATTAGACAGTTAACACGTTGTGAATTTCAGTTGGGCATGGAGCAGTTAGTTCCTTTACCTGGACATTACAGTCGGCTACCCTAAATTTGACTATATTTACACGTATGAAATATCTGATCTGAAATCAACATAAATAATTTAAATAACTGAAAGCTACACAAAATGATGTACTTCAATGGCCTGTCACACTTCCAATGTCAGCTTTCTACAGATCAATACAAAGTGGTGCCTGTAAGTGCTTGTGGTCCCCAGAGAACCCAACGGAATTCCTGTATGGAAGATGCCACAGGCTCCTGCCACCTGCTGCGTTTGCCTTTAGAATCTTATCAGTGCAAATACCATCAGTTTTGTTTTCCAGCTAAAGTTCCCATGAAGTCAATCATCAGTATCACATTTGGCCCTTCTTAAATTCTGGAATTGACTGGTATCTATTTCTCCTGTCCCTCAAAGCTGCTTATGTGGCATCCTAAAATTCTTATATGGGCTACATAATCTTGTGTTTAGGTGTCCTGTCCCTCAAACCAGTCCTCCTCAAACTAATTTAGATCATGTTCCCCTTTGAGGCCCAACTTTTAGCCTAGGGCTAGGGATGTAGCGAACGGCGGAAAAAATGTTCGCGAACATATTCGCGAACTTGCGCCAAAAATGCGAACGGTTCGCGAACGTCGCGAACCCCATAGACTTCAATGGGAAGGCGAATTATAAAAGCTAGAAAAGACATTTCTGGCCAGACAAATGATTTTAAAGTTGTTTAAAGGGTGCAACGACCTGGACAGTGGCATGCCAGAGGGGGATCAAGGGCAAAAATGTATCTGAAAAATACATTGTTGACACAGCGCTGCGTTTTGTGCTGTAAAGGGCAGAAATCACACTACGTCACTCAGGTGATGTTTCTGGACACGGAATATGAAAAAGCTCACACAGCTAGGTGGCACTTGGTTAAAGACTGGGCAAACAATGCCTGCAAGGGCAACGTATACACTACAGCAGTGGATACGGAATATATTATTGCTGCTTGGAAAACGTCACTCAGGTGGTGTTTCTGGAGACGGTATTATTATTGATATTTAGACAGAATGTGAAAAAGCTCACACAGCTAGGTGGCAGTTGTTTGAAGAACACACTGGGCAAACAATGCCTGCAAGGTCAACGTATACACTACAGCAGTGGATACGGAATATATTATTGCTGCTTGAAAAACGCCACTCAGGTGGTGTTTCTGGAGACGGTATTATTATTGATATTTAGACAGAATGTGAACAAGCTCACACAGCTAGGTGGCAGTTGTTTGAAGAACACACTGTGCAAACAATGCCTGCAAGTGCACTACTATTGGTGCACTACTATGAAGAACAGCAAACAGCACTGGACACGTTAAAGAACAGTAAGATAAGTAAAATAAAAAAAAATATATATATGTATATTAAAAAAAAAAATTACTCTGGTTGGTGCTGAACTACTAGGAGGAGCAGCACACCAGTCCCACTCCCCAACACAGCTAGACTAATAGCACTGGGCTCTTATATTAGCAAAGTAAAAAAACAAAAAAGAAAATAAAAGCAGTCCTTACAAGGACTATTGGGTTATTACAGCAGTCAGCAGATGAGAGATCAGCAGCAGTGCCCACAGCAGCTACATACAGAGCACTGCAGTAGAAGGTAGATTACTAGTCAGCAAAGCTACCTAACCTAAACTCACTGTCCCTCAAATCCCTGCAGAGTTCTGTCCCTACAATACAGAGCAGTATCAAGCAGATTACTAGCCAGCAAAGTTACTATCAACTGTCCCTCAAATCACTCAACAGCTCTCTCCCTACACTAGCTCTTCCAAGCACACACAGGCAGAATGAAAAAACGCTGCAGGGCTTCAGTTTATGTATGGAAGGGGAGTGGTCCAGGGGGTGTGGGGGTGGTCCAGGAGGGAGAGCTTCCTGATTGGCTGCCATGTATCTGCTGCTCTGGGGTGAGAGGGCAAAAATAAGCGCCAGCTAAGGCGAACCCAAATTGGCGAACGCCGCGCGACGTTCGCGAACATTCGGCGGACGCGAACGGTCGATGTTCGCGCAAATTAGTTCGCGGGCGAACAGTCCGCGACATCCCTACCTAGGGCCACATGAAAATATTATTAGCCAAAGTCCTAACTATATCTAGGACATCAATGACGTGTTCACCCAAAATCCTGCTCTATATGCTCTTGAAGATGCACTTTCAAAGGACTTTAAGGGTGGTGGCACATGGGGAGATTAGTCCACAAATCTTCTCTACTGCAGGCAGCACGGGCAATCTTCACAACTGTGTTCGTAAGTATAAAGATATATATATATATATATCCTTGGGGATAATGCAAGCTGCACTTTCCAGCTATTTGGCTCTGTCTTTCTTGCATCTCCTGTTACTCAATTGCCTGATATTTCAATCAGAGCAGAAAAATAAGCCACTTCCACCGAGGATGTGATTGCTCGGGCCTGTTATTATCTTGACAAGTTAACCACATGGAATAATGGTATGGAACCGTTTCTTTTTATGACCAATAACCCATAGAGAAACATATAATTCTTCAAATAAATATATTAATGGTATGGTAATTGGTTAGGTTGGTTACTGAAACCCATAGCTATGTTCCCTTGGCTCAAACTAATGCAAAGAGGCACCACTTAGTTTGTGTTTTTAGAATATTAGGGAAGATTTGAGAGAACAGAAGAACATCAGAGCAGCCTCTTTCTTTCTCCTGACAACTTCCTTGACTACTTGGTGGTCAGACTGGTGGGAAAATGACCAGCAGGTGGCGCTGTTATAACAAAATTCATTCATATTAACATCACATGTATCCCTTAATATCTTGGAATAAAAAAAAAAAATAATGAATACAGATTGTATCCCTCATCCATTTTACATTTGCTTATTTTAAAGGCTTCATTTTCCTTTAACATTAATTGGTTTGTAATGCCAAGAGAGTGTTCAGCCTTTTTTATAATAATTTGACCAATGGGGGTGCAGGGCTGCCATCAAACACCCACCTGGCCCTGTGGGGTTCCATTAAAGTAGGGCCTTTAGGACTCAATTCTGAATATTGCTTGCCATAAAATGTCCGATTAATGTGGTACATACACATGAAATTGATAGTCGTTGATTAATTAATAAGACTCTTGTCTAAACAAAATTTAATGATTTAAGATGTATATACAGAGATTCTTTTTGTTTAAAAACATTTGTCATTTTTAGTCTCACGTAGTGATGGGCGAATTTGTGGTGAAATTTCCTTGAAAATTCGCCAGCTTCTGAATTGTCGCCTGCATCAAAAATTTTTGCTTTTCGCAAAAAAAATTCGTAATTCAGATTATTCAAATTTTTCACCAACATTTTCGGTGAAACAGGAGAAATTGACCCATCACTAGTCACACCCACGGCCAGCTATTAGTTATGGGCAAATAAATTCACCTGGCACGGATTTGCTCCGAATTTTTCCGCGTTTCGCCGCCGGCGAATAAATTCACAATTCTTCAGTGAAAATCCGCCAGTGATAATTCAAATTGCGATTTTCACGATTTTTCGTGAAAATGACAGATTTTTCCATGAAAATGTCAGCTTTTTTTGTGAAAATGTCAGATTTTCATGATTTTTTCGTGAAAACGTTTGAATTTCATGATTTCCGTGAAACTTTCCGATTTCAAGATTTTTTTGAGAAATTCGCAAGTTTTTCAGCGAAGCGAAACGGGAGAAATTCGCCGATCACTACCCGCTATTGCTGACTAAGTTGACTCTCACCAAACCGACAGTGTGCACAGCCATTTTCAAATAAATAACTCTTACCCCCAGGACAGGCACCCTTAATCCCAGTGATATAAAAAGGCTAAAACCCCAATCTGATATATAAATGAGAGGCAACCATCCTGCGCACCCAACTCCCTCCATTTGTTGATGGACAACAGCTCACAGGAACAGAGCAGAAGTCAAGTCCTCGGCCACCACTGGGGGGCACAATACAACAAATGAGGGTTAGGAAGGTACACACATACCTGCATACACCTACCTGTGACAAAAATCCTAATACAGGGCAATGCACATATTATACACCGTTTAATATTCTGGGTGGGCTAGAAGCAAATCTAGTCAGAACCCACTCCATTCATTGATTTTTACCTTCCTTGACTTCTGATGATGTCACTTCTGGCTTACAATGAAGTCAAACTAATTTTGCAGTGACATCACTTCCAGTTTCATTGTGGGTTACAGACTGTGATGAATTAGATGAAATCCCATGGACTTAATTGGGGTATAGAACCTGAGAAATACACATGCAGAGCTCACACTTCTAGTTTAGTAAACGAGCCCTAACAAATTAGAAGTTCCAATTTAACCCTCAGCTAACCTTATGTCACATTTTGTAATGAGCCACAAGATGGCGATACAGATCGAGAATTTTTGCTTCTGCAGCATACAGTTTGTAGGGCTCATTTAATGAGTATTTGGTTTGGGGCAGAGAGTTGGGCCCAAAGCAAACAATATATATATATATATTATTAATTAATATATTAATTAATTCATATATTAATTAATATATTAATAAGCAACATCTTAATGTGATGGAAAATACCAGCACTATAAGAATGAGAGCTGGTGCATTAATATATATCTTAAAGAATTAAAGGTGACTGCAGCACTTTTGGGTTATTAACCCATGTGAATGGGAAGCAGGGAAGGGTCAGGGCTTGGAGGACAGACTGAAAATTCAGTAATGGCAGAATTTAAGGGTCAGAGATAAAGAGAAGCAGAATGGAATGGGCACTTACTGGCCAATGGGCTCTCAGCTATGAATCAAACTGGCAGAGAAAATTGTTGTTGCAAATACCTGGCACTTGGTGAGACTGGAGCACTGGCTGGGAAGGGCTGGAGCACCACATGGTTGCAGACGGGTGCAGGGAAACATGTCCATAAGGTGCTGTGCCATAATGTGTATTGCAAGATGGCACGAGGACCAGCATATTAGTTGTGGTAAGAAGTGTATAGTATGGCAAGGGTATCAGAATAGGGGCTTTAACACCAGTTTTACCAGTGCAGGGCAGCACTACATTATACTGTCATTCCTTTAAAACGTTTTAATTTTTTGGTGTTACTGTTCCTTTAAGTACCAATGCTGCACCCTAAAGGGAAACTTCACTTTATGATTTAACATTTAGAGGAATGTATTCTATGGTCATTTGCATCTGGTCTTCATTTTGGTTCTTTATGTAATTCTTTATGACCCGCTGCCCCAAATCAGCACTAAAAACGAAAACAACAGCAACGTCACATGGTTTCAAGCGCCTGGGACTATGGCCACAAAATAACCATCAAATTCAGCGGCTCAATAGTTCTTTTCAAAGGAGAGAAAAATCCACCTTATCTGTACAAATGGGTGAATGTTCAGCCGCCCACTTGTTATTCTGCAGATTTGAGGAAAGTGGGGGTGATGTTATCACAGCGGATGTACCTGCCATGGTGCCTTTGATTGATCATGAGATCACGGTCTGTTTAATGAGGTATTAAGCACATTGCAAAACAAACCACAGTAAGAATTGGCACAGCATAACTTCTTCTACCTCTCTTCTCATCCCTATTATCCCTATTAATACAGTGATACTCAGAGTTCCCTGTATAACTCAGCCTGCGGCCTTGTGTCTTTATATGGTCACAGAACAACCCCTCAGTGACTTCTAATATCCTTATCATTTACAGTAGGGGGTACATTATCCCTTATAATACATGAGTGATACTCAGAGTTCCCTGTATAACTCAGCCTGCAGCCTTGTGCCTTTATATGGTCACAGAACAACCCCTCAGTGACTTCTAATATCCTTATCATTTACAGTAGGGGGTACATTATCCCTTATAATACATGAGTGATACTCAGAGTTCCCTGTATAACTCAGCCTGCAGCCTTGTGCCTTTATATGGTCACAGAACAACCCCTCAGTGACTTCTAATATCCTTATCATTTACAGTAGGGGGTACATTATCCCTTATAATACACGAGTGATACTCAGAGTTCCCTGTATAACTCAGCCTGCAGCCTTGTGCCTTTATATGGTCACAGAACCCCTCAGTGACTTCTAATATCCTTATCATTTACAGTAGGGGTTCATTATCCCTTATAATACATGAGTGATACTCAGAGTTCCCTGTATAACTCAGCCTGCAGCTTTGTGCCTTTATATGGTCACAGAACCCCTCAATGACTTCTAATAACCTTATAATTTACTGTAGGGGGTTCATTATCCCTTTTAATACATGAGTGATACTTAACAGCACAGGCTTTAAAGAACACCAGTTATTGGTCCTTTAAAAGCAGTTAACCTATTCACTTCAGCCCATCCCTGACTGCTTGGTTATAATTAGAGGTGTAACTAGATACTATGGCTCATTCTGCTATAGAGGAACTGTTGACAAGACATGGGATTTGACAGAGCTGTGCTCTTAGCCAAGTTCCTAATATATTTAAGAAGGGCAATTATCAGCATCAGGTGTCAGCTAAATGTGCCTGTCATGTGTCAGGAATAAAACTCATTTCAAACGGATCGGCCCGTGGTGAGAGTTGTATTGGACATAGGCAAGGTTCTAGGAATCAATGTACAAATACCTGGGAGTTTTGTGATAAAAATGGAATTCTGTATGGGAAGATTATTATTAACTTTCTTCTGCTTGAAAACCATTCTTTAATAGATGGACTTACGTGT
The DNA here is from genome assembly GCF_017654675.1 of Xenopus laevis. Lineage (NCBI taxonomy): Eukaryota > Metazoa > Chordata > Amphibia > Anura > Pipidae > Xenopus > Xenopus laevis. The sequence continues at coordinate 11,467,627 of NC_054378.1, forward strand.
TGGTTGTCATGATGGATCGAAATCCTGAATTTTTCCTGCAGAATTTTTTGGTACAGCTCAGAGTTTATAGGTCCATCAATGATAAAAGCTCTCCTGGTCTAGATGTGGAATAACAGATCCCAACTGTAGTACTGCCACCTCCATGTTTCACAGATGGGATAAGGTTCTTCTGTTGGAAGGCTGTGTTTGCCCTTTGCCAACTAGAACTCTTTTTATTCAACTGTAAGTTCTATTTTAGTCTCATGAGTCCACAGGACATTGATCCAATACTCTTCTGACTTATCCATGAGGTCTGTAGGCAGGCAGCAATGTTCTTTTTGGAAACTGGTGGCTTTCTGTTTGCAGCCCTGTCATACACACCATTGTTGTTCAGTGTTAAACTGATGAACTGAAGAGAGGTCTTCAGTTCCTTAGACTTTATCATGGGGTCCTTTGAGTTAACCCAGAGTACTACATGCCTTGCTCCTGGTGTCATCTTAGTGACCTTTGTTGGTTGACCACTCCCAGAGAGGTAAAAGAGGCATTGAATTGCCTCCATCTTGACTGCAATCCTTCATTACCCTTTGGCTACCATGAATTGGACTTTGTACCTAGGGCTTCCTCCTTGGTCAAGACATCTCCGTTAATTGAGCCGTGAGACCCTGACACCATTAGACTGATGGAGTCCAAACTCTTTATAATGGTTTCAGGACCTTTTCTGTCCTGGTCAACCTTTTTTTTTTTAGTTCCTTAGACTTTCACCATTGTTGTTCAGTGTTAAACTGATGAACTGAAGAGAGGTCTTCAGTTCCTTAGACTTTATCATGGGGTCCTTTCAGTTATCCCAGAGTACTACATGCCTTGCTCCTGGTGTCATCTTAGTGACCTTTATTGGTTGACCACGCCCAGAGAGGTAAAAAAAAGACATTGACCTCTTCGTCAGTAGATGGCGGCGCAAAGGGCCGCTCACTGACATCATTTCACCGAAAACGGCACAAAATTCAAAATAAACTATATTAACTGATTCTTGGACTTTTGACTCTCTTTTGGACTTTTGACTCTCTACCTCAGTGATCCCCAACCAGTAGCTCGTGAGCAACATGTTGCTCTCCAACCCCTTGGATGTTGCTTCCAGTGGCCTCAAACCAAGCACTTATTTGTGAATTACTGACTTGGAGGCAAGGTTTTGTTACATAAAAACCACATATTCTCCAAACAAAGCCTCAAGTAGGGTGCCAGTCCTCCTAGGGGCTACCAAAGGGTCAATCACTGCACTTATTTGGCACCCCAAGAACATTTTTTATGCTAGCGTTGCTCCCCAACTCCTTTAATATCTGGATGTTGCTCACAGGTTCAAAGGGTTGGGGATCCCTGCTCTACCTTGTACCTGACCACAACCAATTGCTGCCTGCCCTTGAACCTTCTCCCTGAATCTCGACGGCAATCCTTCATTACCCTTTGGCTCCCACGAATTGGACTTTGTACCTAGGGCTTCCTCCTTGGTCCAGAAATCTCTGTTAATTGGGCCGTGAGACCCTGACACCATTAGACTGATGGAGTCCAAACTCTTTAGAAATGGTTTCGGGACCTTTTCTGTCCTGGTCAACCTTTTTTTCAGAGGTTCTCAGATATTTCTTTTGTTCGAGCTATGACAAACTTCCAAAAACCTGTCGTTAAGCTCCGACTTGAATAGTGAACAGCTTGGATTCACGTCCCCCAACAGCTATTTTCAGTATTGGGGGGCAGCCCCTCAGTTGGGAGAACTCTGCTGCATTGCCTTCAATCATCTTACACATCAATGGAGAATCCATAAAAATGCAGAATTACATAACTTTCTTTAGAAGTACGGCTCAAACAGAGGGATAACTACGGTTATTTATATAAACTGACAACACACTGGCCTAGTTCAGGAGATGCTGATCATTGTGGACATGTATTTATATTGTACATCGCAGTGCTCACCAGAATTCAAATCATGTTCTGCTTCCCCGTAAACATCACAATGAGTGCACAAATAACAATATAAGCAGTTTGGTCATTTTCAGAGAACTCTCAGTCCATGACATTGGATGTCTTATCCCCTCTTAACCCCAAGAAGAACTAAAAGGAGAACTAAACCCTAAAAATTAATATGGTTAAAAATGCAATGATCCTGGACTTCAAACTTGTCATAGGGGGTCACCATCTTGGAAAGTGTCTGTGACACTCACATGCTCAGTGGGCTCTGATTGGCTGTTGAGAAGCTAAGCTTAGGGCTCGTCACAAATTATCCAGCAGAAAATGAGCTTCCCCTGTAATATAAGCTGATGCTACAGGTTTGCTGATTATTAAATTCTCATGCTAATTGCACTGGTTTCTGTGCTGCCATGTAGTATTTATCTGTATTAATTACTAATCAGACTTACGGTATATTGTGACATTTCTATTCTATGTGTACTGTATATTGTGAGTGGGTCCCTAAGCTCAGTAAGCGACAGCAGCACAGAGCATGTGCAGTGAATCTACAGAAAAAAAGATGGGGAGCTACTGGGGCATCTTTGGAGACACAGACCTTTACTGCTAAAGGGCCGTGGTTGACTTGGGTTGGTACAGAAGCCCAAAACATAATGTACAACATTTCTAGCCTAATTCTTTAGTTAGGCTTTAGTTCTTCTTTAACAACCCCCCCCAAGTCTCCTTGCCTATCAGTTAGATTGCCTATCATTTAGAATCAAGCTTGTTGATGGGACCTCCATGGGTCTTCATTATGATCAGGGTCCGATTGGGCCGACGGGACATGTCTCTTGACTTTATTATGGGTGGCCTTGTTGGATGTTGGAGATTGCATAGATGATGACCTCCAATCAAACAAGAGCCCCTGTGAAGGTGTGAAGAACACTTAACCTGGTGGTCTAGTGGTGCGACGGGGACGCCCGGCGCACCATCAGCGGGGACGCCCGCCACGCCGCTCCTCTTGCCGGCTTTCTCCCTAGTGCGCGTGCCGCGCGCATCATCGCTATTTAAAGGCGCAGGAACACTGACGTATGACGTCAGCGCGCAATGGCTCCAAATTCTAAATATTTAAAGGAGCATTTGACCCCTGCTTGTTATTTGACTCCGATTCTGCCTCAACCCATCTGATTGATCTCCCGGTTTTGACCCTTGCCTGCCTGACCTCGCTTTGAACGCTGCCTGCCTAGACCCGGCCTGAATTGTTTACGCTGACTTTCTGCCTGCCTCGACCCAGCCTGATCTGACTATTCTACTCCTTCACGCCTTGCACTGCGACCTTCTGTCCAAAGACTTTACTCTACAGTCGTGCCCCTCTGCCTATCCAGAACTCTCATCTTGCACCTCTCATTTAAGTCCAGGTGGCATCCAAGTAAGCCGAGGGCTCCTCCCGAGGCCCAAAGGCGGTCACACTACTGGTGAAGCACAGGCCGAGACCAGGGTGCCTGGTGTTTGTTCTGGTGTTGGGTGCCGACCGTGACATTATCACGGGCCATGGAAGACGAAGGTCACGCCACTGCTGCTGCTCCCTCCACTACAGAAGCGCTCCTTACCACCTTGCTACAGCGCTTGGAGGACCACGAGCGGAAGCAAGACTATCTCATGCAAGGCTTCCACAATCTGACTCGCCGGCTGGAGTCTCCGCAGCCTTTGCCCGGTCCTGTGGGTTCTTCTGCTATGATGGGTAACACCTCTAAAACCCATGAACCCAAAATTGTGTTCCCTGAAAAATTCAGTGGGGACAGAACCAAATTTTTTGTGTTTAAGGAGGCCTGTAAATTATACCTTGGTTTCTTTCCTCATTCATTCTCATCTGGTGAGGAGAAAGTAAGGTTTGTTATGACCCTGCTTCAGGGTGGCCCTCAAATTTGGGCTCTCAGATTACCCTCCACTGATCCTGCCCGCTTTTCCCTTGATTGTTTCTTTAACACTATGGCCATTCTATACGATGACCCGGATCGTGCATCTTCTGCCGACTCCGCGATTCGTAAATTACGCCAGGGGAAACGGGATGCGGAGGTATATTGCACCGAGTTCCCCCGGTGGGCAGTTGAAACTGGGTGGAATGACATGGCTCTTCGCAGCCAGTTCCGTATTGGGCTTTCAGATTCTGTTAAGGATAGCCTAGTAAATTATCCTTTGTCTTCTAACTTGGATGATCTTATGTCTCTAGCCATCCAGGTAGATAGAAGACAAAGGGAGAGAAGGGGTGAGAAGGGCTATTCTTTTTCTGGGTTTACCAATGTAAAGTCTAACCTTCCAAATATGGTGACCAATGTTAAGTCCCCTGCACCTCTACCCCAGGAGGAGCCTATGCAGTTAGGCACATCTCGCTTAACTCCTGAGGAGAGGGCACGCAGGCGATCTTTGGGTCTGTGTATATACTGTGGGGGGAAGGGTCATTTTCTAAGCCAGTGTCCTACGAGGCCGGGAAACTCCCAAGCCTAAATGGAGAAGGGGAGCTCCATTTGGGTGCAGGAGTTTCCTCTCCCCAATCTGCCTCAAGGGTTTTAATTTCTGTTAAACTAACTTGGCCTACGGGCTCTGTCATGGTGTCCGCTTTTGTGGACTCGGGGGCGGAGGGGAACTTTTTGGATGCTGCCTTTGCAGCTAAACACAATGTTCCTTTAGTTCCTCTAAGTTCCCCCTTGAGAATTTTGGCTGTTGACAAAAGACCCTTAGGGTCAGGTGTAGTATCCAAGAAAACTGTAAATCTTTTTATGACTACTGACAAGGTACACTGTGAGGAGATAGCTCTATACCTCATTGAGGGTGCTTCCTCTCCTCTTATTTTGGGGTTACCTTGGTTGCAAAGTCACAACCCACATATTGATTGGGTAACCAGGAAGGTACTTGGTTGGGGTAATACATGTCAAGAGTCCTGCATTTCTTCCGTAGTGGCAGCTACTGTTCTTGAAGGCTTACCTACAGCTTACTTGGACTATGCAGATGTGTTTTCCAAGAAAGCCGCAGAGGCATTTCCCCCACACAGGCAGTATGACTGCCCAATTGACTTAATCCCTGGGTCTACTCCTCCTCGGGGTAGAACGTATCCCCTTTCTCTGCCGGAGGCCCAGGCAATGAAGGAATATATTAAAGAAAACCTTGAGAGGGGTTTCATCAGGCCTTCCAGTTCCCCTGCGGGGGCGGGATTCTTTTTTGTTGGTAAGAAAGATGGTGGTCTTCGTCCCTGTATTGATTACAGGGGTCTTAATAAGATCACCATTAAGAATCAATATCCCCTTCCTCTAATATCTGAATTGTTTGATCAGGTTAAAAATGCCAAAATCTTTTCTAAACTTGATCTTAGGGGGGCCTATAACTTCATCCGAATCAGAGAGGGAGATGAATGGAAAACGGCCTTTAACACCAGGGATGGCCACTATGAGTATCTCGTAATGCCTTTTGGCCTTTGTAACGCACCAGCAGTGTTCCAGGAATTTGTCAATGACATCTTCCGGGACCTGCTGGGAGTATTTGTAGTGGTCTATTTGGACGATATTCTAATTTTTTCTTCTAATCTATCTGAACACCGTAGTCATGTTCGGGAGGTATTGTCCAGGTTAAGATTTAAACTTTTCGCTAAGCTCGAAAAATGTACTTTTGAAGTTCCTTCTATCCATTTTCTGGGGTTCACCATTTCTAACAAAGGTTTAGAAATGGATCCTGATAAGGTTAAAGCTATTCTAGAGTGGGCCCAACCTTTGTCCTTGAGGGCAATTCAGAGATTCTTGGGTTTTGCAAATTACTACCGGCAATTTATTAAAAAATTTTCTTTGATTGTAGCCCCTCTTACTGATTTAACCAAGAAGGGTGCAGATCCGAGCACCCTGAGGCCATTCAAGCCTTTGAATTTCTTAAAAAAGAATTTGTATCTGCCCCCATTCTTCGTCATCCTGATTCTTCTCTCCCTTTCATTGTTGAAGTGGACGCCTCTGAGGTGGGAGCAGGGGCAATCCTTTCTCAAAGGCATCCTACAACTAACAAGGTACACCCCTGTGCTTTCTTCTCTAAGAAATTTTCGTCCGCTGAGGCAAATTATGATATTGGGAACAGGGAGTTGTTGGCTGTTAAATGGGCTTTTGAAGAATGGAGACATTTGTTGGAGGGGGCTAAGCACCAGATAACAGTCTTTACTGACCATAAAAACTTACTGTATATTGAATCTGCCAAACGATTGAATCCCAGACAGGCCAGATGGGCCTTATTTTTCTCCCGATTCAATTTTACCCTTACCTTTAGACCCGGGTCTAAGAATACTAAGGCTGATGCCCTCTCCCGCAGCTTCGAACCCCAACGCTCTGAACCTTGTGTGAACAACCCCATTATTCCCAGTGAATTAATTGTGACCGCTCTGGGAGCCGATCTTACCACATTATTATCTGCTGCCCAAGCTTCTGCCCCTAGGGAAACTCCCCCTGGGAAGTTATTTGTTAATGAGGATCTGAGGGAACAGGTTTTGAATGAGGCTCATAACTCCAGAATGGCGGGACACCCTGGTATTTCCAAAACGGTATCTCTTTTGTCCCGTAACGTTTGGTGGCCTTCTCTTAGGCAGGATGTTAAAGATTATGTTAATTCTTGCCCAGTCTGTCAGAGATCTAAACCCTCTAGGACCTTGTCTCAGGGGTTATTGATGCCACTACCTATCCCTGATAGGCCCTGGTCCCATCTTTCGATGGATTTTATTGTTGATCTTCCTCCCTCCCAGGGGAAGACAGTAATCTGGGTGGTGGTGGATAGGTTTAGCAAAATGAGTCACTTCATTCCTCTCCCACACCTCCCGTCCGCTAAAACCTTGGCAGAATTATTTATTTCTAATGTTTTTAAGTTACATGGTTTCCCTGTTAATATTGTTTCGGATAGAGGGGTACAATTTGTCCTCAATTCTGGAGAGCATTCTGCTCGTTAGTAGGAATCCATTTATCCTTCTCTACTGCTTATCACCCTCAGACCAATGGTCAAACAGAAAGGGTAAATCAATCACTTGAACAATTTTTACGTTGCTATGTCTCTGATAATCAATCTTCTTGGTCTGAACTGTTACCCTGGGCAGAATTTGCTTATAATAACGCAACACATTCTTCTACTGGTCAGTCTCCATTTTTTATTGTTTATGGTTTACACCCCAAAGCATTTTCTTTTTCTGGTTCTTTGTCCCCGGTCCCTTCTGTCAACACTGCTATTGGTCACTTTGCTAAAATTTGGTCTGGGGTGCATAACTCTCTTTCCGCTGCTACAGCTGATAGGTCACGTAGGGAGGCTCCCAATTACCAGGTTGGAGATTCCGTCTGGTTGTCTACTAAGAACATTAAGCTGAAAGTCCCTTCTCTTAAGCTGGGGCCTAAATTCATTGGTCCATATCCTATTGTTGAGATTATTAACCCCTTGTCTGTTCGCCTCAAACTGCCTGATAACTTCAAGATTTCTAACACTTTTCATGTCTCCCTCCTTAAGCCTGCTTCACATGTTCGTCAGTCTTCTGTTCCTCCTCCAGTATTGGTTGAGGGTCATCCAGAGTTTGAAGTCCAGGAGCTCCTTGATTCTCGTCGGGTACGGGGTAAGCTCCAGTATCTGGTGAAATGGAAGGGCTACGGTCCCGAAGAGAATTCTTGGGTTCCTGTTGGGGACATTAGTGCTGATCGCCTCAGGAGGCGATTCCATTCCAAGTTTCCTGGGAGGCCTGGGGGTCCAGTGGCCCCCCCTGGAGAGGGGGGTAATGTGAAGAACACTTACCCTGGTGGTCTAGTGGTGCGACGGGGACGCCCGGCGCACCATCGGCGGGGACGCCCGCCACGCCGCTCCTCTTGCCGGCTTTCTCCCTAGTGCGCGCGCCGCGCGCATCATCGCTATTTAAAGGCGCAGGCGCACTGACGTATGACGTCAGCGCGCAATGGCGCCAAATTCAAAAATATTGATAGGTTTGTTCCTGGTGCCTTGTACTTTGTGCTGTTAAGCTTCTAGTCTGTTTATTTCCTGTGTTTTACTACTCTGATCTCTGGAACCTGACCACTGCTTGTTATTTGACTCCGATTCTGCCTCATCCCATCTGATTGATCTCCCGGTTTTGACCCTTGCCTGCCTGACCTTGCTTTGAACGCTGCCTGCCTAGACCCGGCCTGAATTGTTTACGCTGACTTTCTGCCTGCCTCGACCCAGCCTGATCTGACTATTCTACTCCTTCGCGCCTTGCACTGCGACCTTCTGTCCAAAGACTTTACTCTACAGTCGTGCCCCTCTGCCTATCCAGAACTCCCATCTAGCACCTCTCGTTTAAGTCCAGGTGGCATCCAAGTAAGCCGAGGGCTCCTCCCGAGGCCCAAAGGCGGTCACACTACTGGTGAAGCACGAGCCGAGACCAGGGTGCCTGGTGTTTGTTCTGGTGTTGGGTGCCGACCGTGACAGAAGGTTAGTAGATTCAAACCTTCTCCTAAAGGAGTTAAAGGAGAAGCTGGAAGAAGCACTAAGAAGATAACTTTGCCTCATACCCAAAACACACTTTGAGGAGGGAGCATGCATGCAGTAGGGTGCACATCATCATGAAGACACCCATGTATGTGCAATGGCAGCACATAAGTGTCATACTGAAAGTATCCAAACAGGTATAATGAAGACAACGCTTCGGGGGCGTACTTCCACGTGTAGCACAGCTGTAATTCATCGTGGGCCGGTGAGTGCTCCCAACTCTCTTTTGTTTGCAGGTATAATGAAGAAATTGGGTAATTAACCTTTAATAGGTGTAATAAGGCAATTTTAGTGCAACTACTTGGTGCATGGCGGATGCCCCACAAACCTTGCATGATTATTTTCTCCCACACGCATTTCTCAGCATAGCACATCATAGCTCCTCTGTTTTTACTGTACATCAAGGGAATCCATGAGACAAGCTGGTGATTCTATGATCTGTCTGGTGACATCTGAAGATGTGCAGGGCATTGTCTGGAATGTATCTTCAGAAAGAGAGATTTATGGCATGTGACATAATGGGTGTATCTTACAAATTAGCTGCAAAGCCTTTATCAGCTGCTTGATGCTTTGCTTACACAGATGTTATACCAACACCCAGTCAAGGTCTGGTGCCCAAGCAACAACACTTGGGGGGAGAAGAAAGAAATCAAGAATTCATACAATGCTTGTTGGGCACTTTTATCTTGCTTGGACGCATGAACTTGCTACATAAATGCAACATGAACATTTTAAACATATATTCTGTCTTTTCAAGGATAGTCCTAGTATATATGTATGATGTGTTTGCAGTAAAAATGAGAGATTTTTTGTCACTGGTAACATGCAGAGCGCTGTCGCCTGAGGCAAGGTTCTCAACTTGCATAATGGTAGTAGCACCCCTGAACAGAGATTAATTATATAAAAACATTGATGTCACACACAGAAGGATAAGGAGCCTTTGAGCAGTTTTGGAGGGTCATAAAAAAGCCCCTGAAGGACCTTATCTGGCCAATAGACCTTCAGTTGGACAGCCCTGTTCTAGTGGTGCTCCCAGAGTAGGAACCTGAACGTTGCAGTTTTAGTCAAGGCCTCTGTTGACTCATAATTAGGTCACAGATTATTATTATTATTATTAACATGTATTTATATAGCGCCAACATATTGCGTAGCACTGAAAGGGGCAAACATTGGAATACCAGTCATTCTGCCATAGATCCAAAATATCTAGGGCAGCAAATGTGTTTTTACCCCAATATCACCCTAAATTTCCTTTAAGATGGGTTTTCATGTGCATCTAGAAGGGCAAAAAAGTCTCGAATTTGCCTCAAACTTGCCTAAACTAAGGCTGAGCCCCATGCCACTGCTCATTGGCCAGCCCTGAACTGCACCACCATGCCAATGTGCCAACCACAGCATTGAGCTGCTCACCATCAATGGAACCTATCAATGACGTTTCCCTACCAGTGCTTATCGAGTATTCCCCTTTCACAATAATGGTTATCAGGTAATATTGGCACCTTAATGCAAGTAATACCCAAAATAAATACTCTCTTACCCCAAAAAAATAGTTTGATTCTATGGTGAATTTTTACTTCTGAAAAGTCAAGGGGTGAAATTTGGCACAGTACACTTTTTTCCTGTTTAATAAATATAATAAAATGCTCTCTAATCAATTAGATGAAGGCTTTCCATTTCTGCTTGATGGTGGCATGTTAGATATTGACTGTGTAAACAAGGAAAGAGTTGGTGGGTATCACATGGCACATCACATCCTGAACTTAATCGGCCGGCTGAGATTTCTCCAAGTGTTGGATCATGGATACCCTTGGGCTGCTCCATGTCCCTATTACTGTCACTGTTGAATCTGAAGGGCAAGAGCATTCCTAACTATTCCTAAATATAACCGGCACAGAACTTTCCCTGGGTTTGGGATACAATCCTCAGTGCTGTGTATGACATAAAACTCAATGATGATGATGTTTCCCATTTGAAACCCTAAGCCAGGGTAGATATGACAGATGTCATTTTATACATCAGCGATAAGGTTACTATTGAAAGGGGACATCCATTTTCCCTATAAATTACGGCATCCCAAACTTAAAGGGGAAGTAAATGACCATAGAGAGGCAGTGCCATTTTTCTATAACAATAAGATGTCAAGTGCAATGATGCTTCCTACATATTTCTGGTTCCCTAGGCTAGGCTAGTTCTAACCATACATATTCAGCAGCCAATCAGAAAGCAGGGGTCTCTGTGGCTGTTTTCAATTGACTGCCAAATTTGTTTGAAAGGAACCGATAACAGCCCAGAGACACCAACAATACAGAATATTCTTAAGCAAGTCCTGAGTAAAGCCAATGGTGTGGGTCAGAGGTTATTTGTTGTAAAATTGACTTTACTTCTCCTTTAAATTACTCACTGCAGGACAGACGTTTCATACAATAATAACATTCTTTATTGGGATAATACAAAAGGGGGTCAATTATGTTAATGGGTGGAACTTGGCAAATTTTGGACCATCTCTGCAGACAAAAGATAAACATTGATCCAGATTTAGGGGTGGGAGGCCAGAGGTGGAAGTTATGCCCCTGATTCCACCCCTGTTTCTTCTAAAAAATCTGCCCCTCCCCCTGAAGTCCCCTTCTGCCCCTCAACATCACTTAGAAAGGTGGCAACCCAAGATACAGTAGGAGCAGCACCAGGATTCTGTTTGGGGTGGAATTTATAAGATTATTATATCTGATACGGATCTGAATGTCTTATTTTGACTATGTTATATAAATGTTAAAAATATTTCATTTTACCATAATGAGCAATAATGGACAAAATACATGTCCAAGTGAGCAAGGGAACATCTTGACTTTAGTGTCATGGCAACTTTGTGCTGACTGCCGCTGGATGTGCCGGATCTTGCTCCACGCCAAAATATTCTAGATAATAACATTTTAATTATATACTTTTTAAGCTAAACCAAAAACTACATTTTGCTGCTACACGTCAGCAAGTACAGAGTATTTGTTCCTTAGATGGGATCAGTGACCCCATTTGAGAGCTGAAAAGAAGGAGGCAAATAATTCAAAAACTATACAAAAAAAATTGTTTAGTATAAGCCATTCTATAACATACTAAAAGTTAACTTAAAGTTAAACTACCCCTTTAAAGATAATTATGGGTAAAATTAAAACCTCAACACAGATTACACTTGATCTGATCCAAACCCTAACATTTCAAGGGCCAATGCTAACCTGTATTAGGGCAGAGACACATGGGAAGATTCGGGGAGAATTAGTCACCCGGCAACTAATCGACTCTGCTTCGGGCGACTAATCTCTCCAAAAAGCCTTCCTGCCGGCTAGAATCCAAATCACCGGCGGGATGGCACTTGGATTGACGAAGTTTCCTCATGAGTCAACTTCGGGCGACTTCGGAAAACGAAGTGACTAATCTCCTGAAATTGCAGCGTTTGTCTCTGCCCTTGAAATCAACAGTAATCCCTGGTTTGACATAGGCTATTAATTGCTAAATTCCTGGTGTCTGGTAGGTAGGACCTGTACTGATCCTCAACAGAATGTTCTTATCAGGTATGTATGGGAGATAAGCTGCTGTTTATCTGTGACATTCCCCAGTGGACATTCCATGGCCAATCTAAACATAGCAACAACCTGTGTGACTCTGATATTGCCCGAAATGCTGACCTTCTGGGAACCCACCGGCTTGACCTGCGTTATTTTGAGCATAGAGGGCAGTGGCGTGAGGTGAATGGCTTACAGTTTAATTTTGTTCCCAAAGTTGAGGGACCTTAAACTGTTTTTTTCTGTGGGACCCACTAACTTCTAGGCAGCAGCAATGACATATAGGGATGGGCAAATTTGACCCATTTCGTTTCGCCAAAAATTCGCAGTCAGCGAAATGTCGCCGACGCCCAATTAAAACAGAATTTTTTTGACGCACGTTTTTTTTTTCCGACACACCACACCATACAAGTCTATGGCCGTCATTTACGCGGTGAAACAAGGCGAAAAAATTTGCCCGTCCCTAATGACATATCATAAGGCACCCAATACATTCCTATACATTATAGCCTGGGTTCTAAATGTACTTATTGCTATGGGGCGTAGGAATTAGATTTCACCCACAGCTCCCCGGTGCCCTTCTCCATCCATGATCTATAGGAATGTGTCCCTAATAAGCCTTAGATTATTTCTGCTGTGCCGCCTTCTCTTTGCTAATTGATCCCCAGTTGAGCTTGTTATGTGCCTGTAAGAGGATATAAGGATGCTCTTTGCTTGGAGAAAGTCACTCAGTCCCAGGATTTAATTATAAGAAATGGATATTCCTCCACTCTTGGGGTCAGATTTGCTTAAGGGCGAAAAGTCGTCAGCTACCACTTCGCACCCATTGGCACACTTTGCCAGGCAATAATTCAGTGTAGAGTGCAGAGTTTTGCCATGGACGCCGAATGCTGGTGACTTTTCTCTAGCGTTACTTCGCCAACGCGAGCAATTCAAAGCAAATTCGCTAACGTTAATTTTTGCACAAATTCGCTAGAGGTCTTGTGTTCAGGTTAATTTGCATATGGCGGGAAATTTAAAATTGAATAGACGTCTTTATGTTATATGTTGCAGCAAATACATTACATTTCCTCTGTTAATTACACATGTCTACGGAACCTTAATAAAGACATTAGATTATAATTAGTTATAATGTCCTACACATGAGCCCACTGTATGATTAATGTTCCATATGTTCGAAAATGTTTAGGGGAAACCGCTAACAAAAAAAAAAATTTTTAAGGACCTTTGCAGCCTATCACTCTGAAAAAAGGAAATACGCCAGCTTTGATGCTTTTTCCACTAAAGAATACGATGTAAGTGACAGAAGATGGAGGAAGGTCTATGTACTCCAATGCACTTCACCTGGTTCAGTAAAATCCGAATTTTAGTGAATTCACGGAGTAACGTCCATTCACCAGAGTGAATTGTCGCCTGGCGATAGAGTGCGAATGAGCGCTAGCACCTATTTCTTTTGCTAGCGAATTGGCTCCTGAGCCAGTAAAAAAGCGATGTCCTTGCGGACGGTAACGCTGTCGAATTGCCGCCAGCGTTTGCCACTTCGCCCCATAGATATTAATACCAGTTTCCCATCCAAAATAAGGCAACGTTACTCTAATAACTATATAAAAAAATATATATAGCTGTTTGCTCTTTTTTTTCCTACAGTTACTAAGCAGGGGGAGCCATTATTTTTGCATCCAACTCCCGGCCCTTTCTTGCCATTGCAACATTAAGGGGCAGATTTAACAAGGGTCGAATAGTAAATCTGAATGTGAATTTTCGAGTGTCAGAGTTCACACATTCAAATTTTAATCCCCCTAATCTGGCACACACAGACCAGTGATAGACAGACTTCCATGCCAAAATGTTTGATGACATCCTCTGATATCTTCTACTGGAATGGCACCAAAACATAGTAAAGATGTTCTGCAACAGGTGTACCATGTAATTTTATCTTCACTGGTAGAAGGTCACAACTTGGTTGGTATTAATCCAGCCTAGGTAAATCACTAGCTCAAGCCAAAGTTTTAAAATGTGTAATTCCCCAAACTACCCCCACCTCCCTGTCCAGTTTTGACCCCAACCTGCCCATCCCTTTCCAACAGGGCCGAACTAGGGGTAGGCAGAGTAGGCACGTGCCTAGGGCGCAAAGCTGAGGGGGCGCCAGACACGTACCTCCTCTGTAGCTTACCCCCTGTCCAGTCTCGTCTCTCCCCGACTGCCACTGGTGTCTTCCAGCATGCGCGCTGAAGCGAAGTTTCGCAACATGCAAAGTCGAGCGCGCACTGAGCCGGCGCAGTGGCCCACCAGGCTGCCTAGGGCACCTGGCCGGGTTGGCCCGGCTCTGCTTTCCAATGCACAATCCCATCTCAGACATCCAACTTGATCCACCCGATCCACCTACTCCCAATGTTCCCTCTAAGATGTTCGCTTGGGCAGACACACAAAAGATGAGGCCAACACACACACACAGCAGGTTGTGGAGCACACAAAGAATTTAGTATGATGCCCAAAAGGTATTATTTATTCTGACTTGGGCACGCAGTTTTTAAAAATGCACACACAAGTTTAAAATGTAAACATTTTTTGGCGCACATGGTCGAGAAGCAGTTAGAGGGAACATTGCCCACTCCCTTACCCTGATCTACTCCCTTTCTACCCCTGTGGCATCATCCACTGTCACCCTCATCATCCACTGTCCCCCTCAAGTAGTGTCAGTATTAAAAGTGGTCAGTATCAAACACTGGCAATGGGGGCAACCCTAGCAGAATTTGGAGAAACAAAGACTATTTTTCCCTCCATTGTGTTGCCTCCCTGAAACCACTGGAGCTTCTGGGTGTCTTTCCACCTGAGGCAGCCTCTGCACTTACCTTGAATACCTTGAAATCAGGGTGAGAGTGGATGGAATCGCTCAAGAGACCTCAACTGCACTCTCTATGCTAGAAGAACGTGGTTAAAAAGTGCTGATATTTGTTGGCATTTGACCACTCAGGATAAATACCTGCATTTTATTTACACTTTATAATTAATTATTTCTTATGAATTAATTATTTTGGTGCCTTGATGCTGGCTCTATGGTTTCCCTGCCTTGCCCCCTGGATTTCACCCTTCTCTTATAAGCAGACACCCCATTACTATCTACTGTATATTGGCCAAAAGTACAGAGAGGAAGGTGTCTATATCAAACCCAGGACTATGAATATCCACCATCTGATTGACCATGGGACACTTTGGGGCAGGAATAGTAAAATCACTGGCGGGGTGGGGTGTTAGGCACCATATTTTGTTCCCCTGGGTGTCCCGTGTGCCAGTTCCAGGTGGAACATACATAGTACTACACACGTGTTCACCCAAGCCCAATGGGGGCTATCTGAAGAAAAGGAGCATCAACCTGGGGTAGAATGAAACTGACCGGGGTGCCTAATAACTTGCCCCCCTCAGTGATTTAAGTAGCACATTTTAATAATATTCTGTGCGACTTTCTTTGCCTTCAAATTCAAAGGATTGAAAGTTGTTTGATTGTCCTATTAAAAAAAAAAAAAGACTATTCGTATTCCGTTTGAAGTTTCTTTAATTAGCATGCCCTGCTCTTGAGCAATGTGAATAAGCAAAGCTGTGTGTTAGGGGAAACTTTGCTCCTGTTATTATAACCCCCACCCCTTTCCTTGTATATAAGTGTTGCCTGGTGACGTCACAATTGCTGTGGTCATCCTAACTAGCTGAGGATGCTGGGAGTTGTAGGTGAATACAACAGCCCTAGGGCAGTGATTATCTTCTGCAATGTTACATGCAACTCTTTAACCCAATCCAGAGATCTCTCCCTATGCCCTCCCTAGCTCTGCACAGGCAGAAGAGGCTGCACTTGAATATTTGTTGTTATTGAATTGTACATGTGCTTGTGTGTGTTTTTATGGGACGTGTTCTGCCGGAGCCTTTGGTGTGGTGCCGTGTTTCACAAGATTTGTCATTAGCTTCAAAGTGAGCAGTATGGTCTGATTACAAGGGGAAGAATCGCACCCCTTAAAGAGCGCCAGAGAGAAAACAATAAGGTTCCCATAGGAAGAGATAACAAAAGGTAGGTTTGCTTTGCTTGCTGTGCGGTTTGTAATGTTGTACTGGTATCTGTGATTGCCAGTTGTTCCCTGGTCCTGGAGAAAGTCACATTGTTGGTGCATGATGCCAGCTGTTTAACTGGGTATTTCCCTGCTGCCATTCCCATATATATATATTATATGAGAATGTTTCCTTCTCATTGGTGAGATTTCCTGCTGAAAGCAATGCGATATTTGCATTAAGAAAGGCAATACAAATCTGTCCAGCATTTAAGGAGTGTCTGGGGTGCACACGAATTAGTGTGACAGTAGCAGAACAGGTAGGACAAGAAATGCCTTCGCCTGTGACTTTATTGTTCGTGGGTAACATGTTTTGACGCGCTGTTTGATATGGCGCAAATGGACTGGGTATAAATCATTTAGAGAAGAAGGAACCGCTGATATCCATAAAACCATAACTTGTAAGCGGCAGTCTTCAGGGGAGAGTTGTAGTTTAACAACTCAAGGGCTACGAGTTAGTCATCCCGGGTTTGTATATACTGAATATAGTTAAAGTGCTAACACCACGTTCTTTTCTACTTATGTTATTTCCCATTAGGGTGATGCTAAGGTTTCCAGTACAACCCCCCTTACTGCAGTGTCCACTATTTGGCCCTGCAGGGGAAAGATCAGGGGATGAGTTTGCTGGATTCGGATTATGGGTGCCTGGTATCTGTCACACTTACTGGACTCCCATGCTCTAACTCCTTAGGGAAAGTTGCCCTTTAAAGGAACAGACACAGTAACACCAAAAATGAAAGTGTTTTAAAGGAATGGCAGTGTAATGTACTGTTGCCCTGCACTGGTACAACTGGTGTGTTTGCTATAGAAACACAACTATAGATTATATAGACAAGCTGCTGTGTAGCCATGGGGGCAGCCATTCAAGCACAGGATAAACTGTAGATAACAGGTAAGTACTACTATAGTTTATATAAACAAGCTGCTGTGTAGCCATGGGGGCAGCCATTCAAGCACAGTATACACAGTAGATAACAGATAAGTACTACTATAGTTTATATAAACAAGCTGCTGTGTAGCCATGGGGGCAGCCATTCAAGCACAGGATACACAGTAGATAACAGATAAGTACTACTATAGTTTATATAAACAAGCTGCTGTGTAGCCATGGGGGCAGCCATTCAAGCACAGGATACACAGTAGATAACATAAGTACTACTATAGTTTATATAAACAAGCTGCTGTGTAGCCATGGGGGCAGCCATTCAAGCACAGGATACACAGTAGATAACAGATAAGTACTACTATAGTTTATATAAACAAGCTGCTGTGTAGCCATGGGGGCAGCCATTCAAGCACAGGATACACAGTAGATAACAGATAAGTACTACTATAGTTTATATAAACAAGCTGCTGTGTAGCCATGGGGGCAGCCATTCAAGCACAGGATACACAGTAGATAACAGATAAGTACTACTATAGTTTATATAAACAAGCTGCTGTGTAGCAATGGGGCAGCCACTCAAGCACAGGATATACAGTAGATAACAGATAAGTACTACTATAGTTTATATAAACAAGCTGCTGTGTAGCCATGGGGGCAGCCATTCAAGCACAGGATACACAGTAGATAACAGATAAGTACTACTATAGCTTATATAAACAAGCTGCTGTGTAGCCACTATATAAACTATAGTTGAAGTAATGCTACCGAAAAGTCGCCAGCGTTTGGTGCCCAGGGCGCAACTTCGCAAATTAGTGAATTAGCGTAGTGGTATTGAATTTGCGCCTGGCGCCGTGGTGTGATGTGTGAGAAGTGGTCGCTGTCGACAATTTGTCCCTTTAGTAAATCTGCACCTAAGTTTGCTGTTTTCATTCCATAGTGGCCACGGTTGCTATACATTTGAGATTCAAAATAGGCCCTGGCATTTCTGGCACACACAGCCCCCCACAGGCCCAATACACAGCACCAGTCTATGGCAGCTGACTGTAGCCCTGCCCAGGCCTATGGTAAAAGGTTAAGGAGGCATTTAGTATGATCCCACTAACAGTTGTATAATACACCCAGTATTTGGCAAAAATCCCTACTTTATTTGTTTCAGTTAATAATTATCAGCGATCTCTATTCAAACGTTATATTGTGAGGTTGGCATGACGGCTGGAATTGAAACCTGACATTGGTTGACTTTAATCTTTAAAATGCAATCAATCAAAGGTCCATCAGAGCCGGGCCAAGTAGTATTGGTGCTCAAGGCAAATACTACTTGTTCCGAGAGAGAGAGACAGAGAAAGAGAGAGAATAATAATAATAATAATAATAATAACAATAATAATAATAATAATAATAAGGGTTGTAACTATAGGGCCAAAAAAAAGTCCATGTTCCCTTGCATAAAATCCCAGGTGACCCATGTGATGTGGACAATATTACAGGTCACTCATGACTAGGGTTGCCACCTTTTTAAAAATTCTTTACCGGCTGGTGGGGACGGGGACACAAAGGGGCGGGTCGTGATGTCAAAAGGGGCGGGGCCGCAACACGGACCGTAAAAGAAAAGATAAGTTCCAGGGGATTGGGGGCAGGCCGAGGGCTCTTTTTAATCGTATTACAAATTTACCGGCAGCTACATTGCCGGTAAATTTGTAATACCGGCCCCGGCCTTGGCAGGTATTTTACCGGCTACGCCGGAAGGCAGTTCGTGGAGATTGTCGCCCCCAAAACCAGCCAGTTTCATTAAGTTTCATAATCAATTCTACACTGTGACTAAGCAGCCCTGTGGCCTTGTCCCCGCTCACCTCCCTGTCTGCACGTTATTATGTATTTCACTAAACAGGCAGTGCAACATGTATATTGGCCGTCACACTTCACAGGAGGGACGACATGTGAAAACCTTTTCATACCCATTGGATGTCCCAGGCACCATAATTGTATTGCACAATGAAATGAATGAGCCACACGTGCCCATTACAGCAGGAGAATGTAAGAAATCAAATTCCATCATAAATTGCTTATAGCCTGGCCTGGGCCCAAGAGCTGACATGGAGCTGTTGCCAACAGTTTATAAACACTATTCAGAATTATATATATATATAGTTTCTTTTTTTAGCTCCTGAAGGGAGGAGAGACGGCAGCCATGGCATCAGATGCAAGTCACATCTTGGAGGCGGCTCTGGAGCAAATGGATGACATCATAGCAGGTAAAATTCCCGCGAAAACCAGAAGAAGCTGAGATGTTATATCCCTATTGTTCAGAAGGGATAAAGAGAGGAATAGTTCTATAAATATGGGGTGGAATGAACAACAGGTATGGGATCCGTTATCCAGAAACTTGTCATCTAGAAAGCTCCAAAATACGGGAAGTTCGACTCCCATAGACTCCATTTTAATCAAATAATCCAAATTTCTAAAAAGGATTTCCTTTTTCACTGTAATAATAAAACAGTTCCTTGTACTTGATCCAAACGAAGCAGGTATGGGATCCGTTACCCAGAAACCCATTATCCAGAAAGCTCCAAATTACGGAAAGGCCGTCTCCCATAGACTCCATTTTATCCAAATAATCCAGATTTTTCAAAATGATTTCCTTTTTCTCTGTAATAAAAACAGTAGCTTGTACTTGATCCCAACTAAGATATATTTAATCCTTATTGGAAGCAGAACCAGCCTATTGGGTTTATTTAATGTTTTCATGATTGACCCAAATTACAGAAAGATCCATTATCTGGAAAACCCTAGGTCCTGAGCATTCTGGATAATAGGTTCCATACCTGTATAATTAATCCTTATTGGAAGCAAAACCAGCCTGTTGGGTTTATTTATTGTTTACTTGATTTTCTAGTAGACTAAAGGCACGAAGGTCCAAATTATGGAAAGATCCGTTATTTGGAAAACCCAAGATCTCAAGCATTCTGGATAACAGGTCCCATGCCTGTATAATTAATCCTTACTGGAAGAAAAAACATACTATTGTGTTTATTTTATGTTAACAGGATTTTCTAGTAGATTAAAGGCATGAAGGTCCAAATTACGGAAAGATTCATTATCCAGAAAATCCCAGATCCTGAGTATTCTAGATAATAGGTCCCATACTTGTATTCAACCGCCCATACCTGTTAACTGTGAAGACATGAATCAGCCTGATTTAGGTTGATAATGTAACATATGTGCATGGGTAATTACCAGAATCAGACAAGGGGCTGTTATTGATATTTCACTGGACAATAAAACTGCAATAAACTGATCAGAAATCAGAAATTCTGCCACCCCTTCCCCAAACTTTTTGCACCCATGGGTTTAACTACAGAGGAAGCAGGGTCTGCAGGATGTATAGGGGCCCCATGAGGACCTAATTCGTATTCACACAGACGTATGTAAGCGCCGAACGCAAGTTGGGACGCAGCATGTTGCATTTTACCTGCTTTCGGCGCTTAGATGCGTCTGTGTGAGTACAGCTGCATTGAAAAGAATTCAGCGCGTCTACTCCTGCTGCTGAACGCATGAAAATGGAACGCAGGGGAGCGCAGCTTCAAACGCCCGTGAGTAAGGGCCCTAAACAAGTTTTTGAAAACAATCATTCTGGGAAGGGAAAGAATCCGAATCCTGCTGAAAAAGGCCAAATCCTAGCCGAATCTCGAACCGAATCCTGGATTTGGTGCATCCCTAGTTCATACAGAGTCGGACTGAGGGGTCTGGGGCCCATTGGGGCTGCTGTCACAGTGCCCCCCTCCGAGCCCCCCGCCTTCCCCTCCCCCGCTGAGCTGCACGCACTGTGTTTTTAGCCCGACCGTCAGGGCCGTATTTATATATAGGCCCACGAGGGCCTGTGCCTCGGGCACCACGGTTTTCGGGTTGCCTATTTTTTCCTTTTTTTTTTTTTAAACAATCCCCACCCTCCGCCATGGATTTCCATAGGAAATCCGGTGATGGAGCCGAGGGGGTGAGGGGTAGGGGGGCCGAGGATGAATGCGGAAGTGACGACACTTCCACTGAATACGTCAAGTGACGTCAAAGTGCACGACACTTGACGTCAGTACTAGGGATGCACCGAATCCACTATTTTGGATTCAGCCGAACCCCCGAATCCTTCGTGAAAGATTCGGCCGAATACCGAACCGAATCCAAACCCTAATTTGCATATGCAAATTAGGGGTTGAAAGGGGAAAATATTTTTTACTTCCTTGTTTTGTGACAAAAAGTCACGCGATTTCCCTCCCCGCTATATGCAAATTAGGGTTCAGATTCGGTTCGGCCGGGCTGAAGGATTCAGCCGAATCCGAATCCTGCTGAAAAAGGCCGATTCCTGGCCGAATCCCGAACCGAATCCTGGATTCGGTGCATCCCTAGTCAGTACGCCGGTTAGGGTTGCCACCTTTTCTGGGAAAAAATACCGGCTTATTTATTTATCTTTTTTCCCCTATTAATAACATTGGGATCAGCCATCATTTTTTTACCGGCCAGGCCGGCCAAGTGACAAACCTATCGCCGGCATGTGACATCATCCCGCTGGCGTGTGACCTAGGGAGGGATCAGACCTAAATACAGCCCTGCCGACCATCCCGGAGAAGGGGGATCTGCAGCTCAGTGCAGGGAGCGGGTCTGGCAGGGGGCCCACCGGGTTTTTTCCCGGTGTCCCAAAAGCTCAGTCCGAACCTGTGTTCATATCAGCACTTTTTCCCTGCCTGCGAATTTATAATGACATATATATTGTATACTGGATATAATTTACCACTCGGCCCAGTGTAGATCATATAAACATAAATAGCTAAAAATAAGAATGTTCAAATTTGTAACCACGCAGACTAGTGATGCGGGGGTCGTCCCACGACACTCGGAGTCAGTGATCAAATGACACCAATAATAGACAAACAGGATCATTTTCCGTCAAGTAAGCCCTAGTGAACATAAAAGGGGTGGTTCACCTTTAAATTAACTTTTAGTATGTTATGGAATTCTAAGCACATTTTCAATTGGTCTTTATTATTTATTTGTTATAGTTTTTGAATTATTTGCCTTCTTCATCTGACTCTTTCCAGCTTTCAAATGGGGGGTCACTGACCCCATCTGTAAGGCTACAAATATATTGTTATTGCTACTTTTTGTTGCTCATCGTTCTATACGGGCCTCTCCTATTCATATTCCAGTCTCTCGTCCAAATAAATGCACGGTTGCTAAGGTCATTTGGACCCTAGCCACCAGAGTGCAGAAATTGCAACCTGGATAAAAATCTAAATAACTCAAAAACCACAAATAATAAAAAATGAAAACCTGTTGCAAAGTGTCTCAGAATATCACTCTCTACATCATACTAACAGTTAATTTAAAGGAAAACAGCCCCTTTAAAGCAACATTGTACTATACATTTTTTTCCTGGCCCTCCGTATCCTCTATTATTATGTTTGAGATATGAACCTTGGAAAAAGAAAAATAATTATTATTTTTAGGGAAAGTGAACTGGCTGCTGCGCAATATGTTGGCGCTCTATAAATATATGTTAAGAATAATAATAATTTGATGGTTCTGCAGTACCAAATGCACATATTTCCCATATAGTACTATGGGGACACCTTGTGGATTTGCATGGGAGTTTGGAAAAAAAAAGTAAAAATGGGTTAAAATCTATTTAGAACAGAAATAGGTACAGGCATTTAAAACAGGGATGGGATCACCTGTGGATGATGCTGAATTACAACTCCCTGCCCTCATCGACAGCTGATTGAAACTCCCAGCTGCAGTCAGGATCTCAAGTTGCTCATCAATCATTTTAAAGTTCTAAAAACATGACTTATATGCACAATACAGATTCCATCTCTGCACATAAACATTGGAGTAGGAGCAGCCATATTGTTTGCCTTAGCCGAGCCAAATGTTTATTGCCTTGAGCCATCAAATGGAAGGAAATATCTTGCCCATAGCAGCTCCCCATATTCTTGTCTTGCAATTTTGTGTGTCAGTGGCACTGCACATGCTCAGTGTGGTCTGTGCTGCTGAGTGAGGGGCGAATAAATTCGCCTGTGACGAATTCACGTTGAATTTCCACATTTCGCCGCCGGCGAATAAATTTGCGAACCTCCCACAAAAATCCGGATGCGTGTTTGACAAAACATTTTGGACGTGCGTCCAATAAGTCGCTCGAGTCAAAATCGACGCACGTCAACACTATTCGGACGCACATTGCCTTTAACGCCATCGTCAAGATTGACGCGAGTGACTTTTCATACGTGGATCCAAAATTGGACGTGGGTAGCCATTTTTACATTTCGCTGGAAATTTTTCGGCGAAGTGAAATGGGAGAAATTCGCCCATCTCTACTTAGGAGTAGTCAAAAATGAGCTGCAGCTACAGGTCTGATTATTATATTCCGATATGAGGAGAGATGAGGCTCAATATGAACCAAACAATAGAAATGTATCAGAGTAGAGCGGAATTGCTTCTGAGCCATCATCTTTTCCTCTTCCTGCGGGAATGTTCCAGGCACAAAGGCAGCCACGGACAGAGCGTTTGAAATCGGATCCCTAGTTCCGGTGGAGTACTTTGGAACCATATCGGTTTTGTATCTCATGGAGGAGCTGAAGATTTCCCTGGAAATGGTACAGAACTCCCAGGAAAGAGATGTGCTCCGCAATCAGATACCAAATTCCACGGC
The DNA here is from genome assembly GCF_017654675.1 of Xenopus laevis. Taxonomy (NCBI): domain Eukaryota; kingdom Metazoa; phylum Chordata; class Amphibia; order Anura; family Pipidae; genus Xenopus; species Xenopus laevis. The sequence goes on from NC_054378.1 coordinate 11,491,291, forward strand.
CTCCTATCTCATGGAATGGCTGCAGAGCAACTTGGTGAGTAGTCCCTGGTCTTCCTGGTACCATTAACCAATGATTGACAGTTTTTCTTTGAGTACCTACAGAGCTAAAAAAAAGGACAACTAATCCAATCACAGGGGAGATCTCTCTGTCTTTATACTGACTCTAGCAAGTCTTAAAGGAACAGTAAAACCAAAAAATGAAAGACAATCTAATGTACTGGTGCCCTGCACTGGCAAAATATGAGCGTTTAATTTAGAAAAACAATTATAGTTGCTATAAGCAAGCTGCTGTGGAGTCATGGGTGCAGCCATTCAAGCACAGGATACACAGTAGATAACAGATAAGTACTACTATAGTTTATATAAACAAGCTGCTGTGTAGCCATGGGGGCAGCCATTCAAGCACAGGATACACAGTAGATAACAGATAAGTACTACTATAGTTTATATAACAAGCTGCTGTGTAGCCATGGGGGCAGCCATTCAAGCACAGGATACACAGTAGATAACAGATAAGTACTACTATAGTTTATATAAACAAGCTGCTGTGTAGCCATGGGGGCAGCCATTCAAGCACAGGATACACAGTAGATAACAGATAAGTACTACTATAGTTTATATAAACAAGCTGCTGTGTAGCCATGGGGGCAGCCATTCAAGCACAGGATACACAGTAGATAACAGATAAGTACTATTATAGATTATATAAACAAGCTGCTGTGTAGCCATGGGGGCAGCCATTCAAGCACAGGATACACAGTAGATAACAAATAAGTACTACTATAGTTTATATAAACAAGCTGCTGTGTAGCCATGGGGGCAGCCATTCAAGCACACTATACACAGTAGATAACAGATAAGTACTACTATATTTTATATAAACAAGCTGCTGTGTAGCCATGGGGACAGCCATTCAAGCACAGGATACATAGTAGATAACAGATAAGTACTACTATAGTTTATATAAACAAGCTACTGTGTAGCCATGGGGCAGCCATTCAAGCACAGGATACATAGTAGTTAACAGATAAGTACTACTATAGTTTATATAAACAAGCTGCTGTGTAGCCATGGGGGCAGCCTTTCAAGCGCAGGATACACAGTAGATAACAGATAAGTACTACTATAGTTTATATAAACAAGTTGCTGTGTAGCCATGGGGACAGCCATTCAAGCACAGTATACATAGTAGATAGCAGATAAGTACTACTATAGTTTATATAAACAAGCTGCTGTGTAGCCATGGGGGCAGCTATTCAAGCACAGGATACACAGTAGATAACAGATATGTTCTAAAGAATCCCATTGTATACTACAGAGCTTATCTGATATCTGCTGTGTATCCTGTGCTTGAATGGCTGCCCCCATGGCTACACAGCAGCTTGTTTATATAAACTATAGTAGTACTTATCTGTTATCTACTGTGTATCCTGTGCTTGAATGGCTGTCCCCATGACTAAACAGCAGCTTGTTTATATAAACTATAGTAGTACTTATCAGTTATCTACTGTGTCTCCTGTGCTTGAATGAATGAACCAAATAATTGGTTTTTCAATTATTTGACTCTTTCCAACTTTCAAATAGGGGTCACTGACCCAAAAAACTATTGCACTGTGAGGCCACAATTTTATTGTTAGTTTTTTTTTTTACTACTTGTCTTTTTATTCAGCCCCTCTCCTATCCATATTCCATCCTCTCCTTCAAATCAATGCCTGTTTGCTAGGGTCATTTGGACCCTAACAACCAGATACCTGCCGAAATTGCCAACTGGGGAACTGCCGAATAAAAAGCGAAATCATTTAAAAAAACCACAAATAATATAAAATGAAGACCAACTGTAAACGTTCTCAAAATATCAGTATCTGCATCATACTAAAAGTTCATTTTAAGGTGGACAATCCCGTTAATACTGTTCAAAAACGAAATTTCTGTTCCTCGTATTTCTGTAACAGACACAGATAATAAGAAACGGTCATTAAAATTCCTTAGCATCTCACACCTTTGCCCAGCACTTGTTCTTTATTACTAGTACTTCCGTTCTGGTGAGTTTTGGGTGCAAAGTTCAGCCCGGGAAGGAAAAGGCCAGGGGGATAGGCTGCCGGAGAGAATGGGCACATACATAGGGTGCTGCTGCGTCAGTGTGGGAGGTGACATTCACTTTCATTGCATAATGGAGCACTGACACTGGCACAAAGAAAGAGGCAGTGACCCGTAGTTTCCAACAGGTATTTGTCTTATTTCTATATTACAATATTTAGTTGGGAGTCCACGCCTGATTTCTATGTATCCCAAGCCAAAGGGACTTGCCCCAGTTCACAGGCAATCAGCATAAACACAATTATATCCAAAGATATGTGTCCCCAGGCTTTTTCATTTGGTAAAAAAATTTAATTTTATTTAAAGTTGCATAAAAAATTTAGATACATACTGAACCCACACGGTCCACCTTACGCGTTTCGTACCCACCGGCACTTAGTCATAGGTGTCTCTTATTTCTATATTAGCCACATATTCCAAGTTCTACTGCATTCTCTAGGGTCTGATATGAACAAGCGTTTGTGGGAGCCTCACATATTGGGGGGTGGGGGTCTGACAGTGTTGGACCGGGGCCCCCTGCCTCCCCCACCTCTGTATCCAAAATCCTAGAGGCCCCCACCCCAGCCATGACCCCCCTCTGGGGAGAGCGTGGCCTGTAGATGGGTGTTGGTCTGGGTCGGCGGCCCAGATCGCTGGGGCCCACTTGGTTTTTAACCGGTGTCCCGCCAGCCCAATCCAACCGTGGGGTCTGGGACATGTGGTTTTTCACCCAGAACCATGAACTATGTCCATACCACCCAACATTTTGGAAATAAAAAGAGGCACAAAAACATTTGGCACACGTTGGACAGCAAAAGAGAGTTTTGCTAATGAAGGGGAATTGCCCTTTAAGCTGTGAGTCTAACTTTTCCCAAGGGACCTCCTTATCTAAATTGTTACAATTACTTATTTGCTTATCTCAGAATTGTTACAAAGTATCTTAGTTGCACCTGGTGGCTGATCTGGGCTCTCTGCCAAAAGTCAATTAAAGGGGAACTCTGGCTTCCAAACCTAAATTTGATAAAGAGGCCCACATAATACAGAAACCCCTAATATATCCATCACAGTTACTGGTTTCTTCAAAAAGTATGTATAAATGTAATTTTCTATGATGAAATCCAGCTGTGCAGGATGCAGGCTGAGGACTTTGATACAAAGTAACAGTAGTCAGTCAGCTCAGCAAAGTAGTCAGCCAGCTCAGCAGGAGAGCAGGGGGCTAGGCTTAGGAACTGTTCCAAATCATTAGAAATCATGAAAAGTCTGCATATTTTTTAAATGATGTATATTGCAAAATTGCTTGAAATTATGTTTATTTTCAAAAAAGCCTAAGTTATTTTTTTGTGGAGTTCCCTTTTAAGTTAGAAACGTTGTTTCTTTTTCTGTCTGTTCAGTGCAGAGATAAAGTCGGGACTTATCAGTACAAACTCAGGACTGCGGGTTGAGCTGTCAAAAGCGGGACTGTGCCGCTGAAAACAGGACAGTTGGGAGGCCCGGATTTGTAGCAAGGCCACAAAGGCCTGGACCTAGTGCGGCAAGACTATAGGGGCTGTATGCTGCCCAGCTGCGAATGTTGGTAGGCGCTAGGACCCTACTTTCGGTGTTTAATTAATAACCCTCTAAGTCTACTTAAAAATCATTTAAACACTAAGGGGGTTATTTATTAAAGTCTGAATACCAAAAACTACTGTAAAAATCTACTAGATTAAAATCCGAATTTTTAGTGGAAAAAAAACTTTTTAGAGATTTATTATAGATAGACGATGGAAAAGTCAGAAACCGAAAATCCGGCATCTCAGACCTGCCGAGGTTGAATACAAGTCAATGGGAGAGGTCCCAATACTATTTGGAAGTTTCTGTAGTCTGCGCTGAAATTAACTCGAAAATTCAACTATTTCTGACTTTTCGGGCAAAAATCTGAAACAATTTAGGCTTTTTGGGAAAAAGCCAGAAAAAAAATCGAGCAATTCGGGAAAAAACTTCATTCGTTTGTCCCCGATCCAATTAAATCAGGCTTTTTTTAACAATACATAAGGTCCAATCGTGGATTCTAGTTTGGTCAGACTTTTTTATTAAAATTATCAGAAAAATTCAGATTTTGATAAATAAGCCCCTAAGTAAACCCAATACTATGATATTACCTCCAATAGCTATGATATACGATGGCCTTTTTATAGCTCTATCAAGTGGCAATTCAGCATTTAGGGCTCTTACACACGGGGGGTTTTTCCTGCGCTCCCCTGCGTTGCACTTTCTTCCGTTCAGCCGCAGGGGAGCGCAGGAGTAGACACACTCAGTTATTGTGAAGGGGGCTATACTCACACAGACGCATGTATGCGCCATACGCAGGTGAAATGCAACATGCTGCGACCCACCTGCATTTGTCGCTTCCATGCGTCTGTGTGAGTATAGCCCCCTTCATAATAACTGAGTGCGTCTACTCCTGCGCTCCCCTGCGGCTGAACGGAAGAAAGCGCAACACAGAAAAACCGCCGGTGTGTAAGGGCCCTATAGAGGTGGAACCCGTGCAAAATCACAATGACCAAACACTAGGGGTCCAAATGACTTTCTCATGGAGACCCTCACACACACTCAGATGTGATCCCTGATATAAAACAATAAATCTAATATCTCACGCAGTCACTGTGAGAACTGAGAAGGGCAAAATATAACATTGGCAAATATAACAATTGGCCTTTGTATTGGGAAACAAACAGTGAATTAGGCAGGGTGGGTAGGTTAGTGCTGCAGGCCTAGTGCATTGTTTGTGGTAGTTAGTAAAGAACTTTCTTTAAAGGGGTAGATCACCTTAGTATGTTATAGAATGGCCTTCTTTTTCAGACTCTTTCCTGATTTCAAATTGGGGTAATTGCACCCATTTAAAAAAAAACAAATGCTCTATAAGGGCTCTTACAGACGAGCGTTTTTAGCTGCGCTCCCTGCGTTCCGGTTTCATGCGTTCAGCCGCAGGGGAGCGCAGGAGTAGACTCACTGAATTCTTTTCAATGGGGCTGTACTCCCACAGACGCATGTAAGTGCCGAACGCAGGTTGGGACGCCGTTTTGCGAATTTCCGGCTAAATTTTTCGGCGAAACGGGACAAATTCCCCCATCACTAATGGTCACAATCAATTTTTCAAGCAGAGCAAAATCACAAGACTTTCCTTTTCTCACTAACTTAACCTTCTCCAGACTGTGGCCGGTTGGCCAAAATGAACAGCAAGTGGCGCTGCTGTTTTAAATCCAATGTATTTGTGTCAAAAATGTTGATTTCTTTGCAAACTAAAAAAAACCAAAATAAGCAATGTAAATGGTTAAAGTGCTGAGGAGAGTGCTCTGAGCAATTTTAACAGGAACATAATACAGGTACAATATGGGGACCACTTGATAGATAAGGGGGGGTCCCTGAATTCAGGGAGCAACGCTTACATTTTGGAGCGAGAGGGAGGATAACACCAATTAATGCAATTTTATAAGGATTTGTAAACCAGGTAGGTGGGACGGAACCAGGGGTGTGATTGGGGCATATCTGGTTGTTCCAGAAAGTGGTCAAAACCCTCCCAGAGCCGCACCTCTGTTACTTCCACAGTTCAAACTTTTATATTTATTTTTTAGGATAACTAGAAGAAAAGAAGTGGGTTAGTATTGCTTTAGGGTAGGGGCACACTGGGCAATTCGGGGAGATTTAGTCGACTGGCGACTAATCGCCTCATCTTTGCGGCTCGCCGAACGCCTTCCCTCTCTCTTGCGCTGGCTAAAATGAAAAATCGCCTCCGCTAAAGCATATGCGACGATTTGTTATCTGAAGTTGCCCGAAGTTCTGGTGACTTCAGAAAACGAATCGCCGCATGTGCTTTAGCGGAGGTGATTTTTCGGGGCGTTCAGGAGATTGGTCACTGCAAAGACGAGGCGATTAGTCGCCAGGTGACTAAATCTCCCCGAATCGCCCAGTTTGCCCCTTCCCTTAAGAAACGGAAACTGTCTTTTTTTGGAGTCTGTGGTTCCAGTGATGATATCGGTTTCCCACTTACCCCTTTGGATTCCTTTGCTGCACCTTTTTCTTTATTCTCCCCCGCTTCAATCAAATATTAGATTGTCCGGGTGTTTCTTTATAGCATTCCCCTCCTGGCCGCTATAAAGGCTCCATTGTTCCCTGTTATCCGCCAGCACACACCCGCACTCATTATTATTCCGCTGGAATTTGGCTTTGAAGCATCACTGCAGGTAGATACAACAAGGAGCTGGTGCTCTGCTGAGTAGTTACAGTAGCAAAGTCACCTGTATCCAGTGTTGGACTGGGCTGCCAGGGGCCACCAGAAACCCCCTCCTCTCCTCACTCAGCCTCTTTATTCTCGGGTTATGCAACAAAAGGCACTAAGTTTGCACAGGGGCAATAATCCGTAGCTACTGATGGGCAAATAAATTCGCCAGGCTGCATTTCATCCGACAGTCAGATGTAGTTCTTACCTGCGATTTCTCCTTCACTCACTGTTATCTTCACAACATTCGACATGTCGCATGCGTTTCGTCTAGTGATGGGCAAATTTGGGGCCTTTCGCTTCGCCAGCGTCGTTTTGTGAAACGGCGCCGGCATCTCGTTTTTGATGCCGGCGCCTGTTTTTTATGCCGCCATCCATTTTTTGGACGTCGGTGTCCATTTTTTTTTGGTGCCGGCATCAAAATAAATGGATGCCGATGTCGAAATAAACGGACGCCAGCGTCCAGTTTTTGACAGCGGCAAATTTTCGCTGCGGTTTTGCATTTGCCACGAATTCGCGCTTGCTGAATAAATTCGCCCATAACTAGTTTTGTCGCATGGCGATGTGTCGGCACCAGACAAACCAATGCATGGTTTCTAGGGTAATTTGGACCCTAGCAACCAGCTCAATTGAATTGCAAACTGAAAAGCGGCTGAATAAAAAGCTAAATAACTAAAACTCCAAATAATAAAAAATGAAAACCAATTGTAAATTGTCTCAGAATATCACTCTCTACATCATACTAAAAGCTAATTGAAAGGTGAACAACCCCTTTAACCACTTCTTCCAAGGGGCACATGAAACGGCATAGAATATATTGTATATCTGTCTGAGCTTAGCTAGCACACAATGACTTTGACTTATATATATATATATATATATATACATAATGCATTTGTAAAAAACACCACCCACTGCTTATTTTTGGTCAACCAGATGCAGTCGGCAGAAAATGAAGTAAGTGAGAAGAGGAAAGCCTTGTAAAGCTGCTCTGCTTAGAACTGACTAGAGAAATGTCAGATGCCTCTTCTATGGTCACAAAAATTTTCAAGCAGAGCAACATCGCTAGACTTTCCTCTTCTCACTAACTTAACCTTCTCTTGACTGTGGCCGGTCGGCCAAAAGGAACAGCAGGTGGCGCTGCTGTTTCATATCCATTGTATTCGTGTCAAAAATGTTAATTTCTTTGCAAATTAGAAAAAAAATAAGCAATGTAAGTTTTCTTCTGTCTTGAGTGGCTACAGGTTGGATTAGACCTCTAAACATGTTAATTATTTGATTGACATAAAGATTGGTCCCGCCATGTGGATGTTTGAAAGATATGATTGGCTGCAGGTTGGTATTTCCCAGTGAACATGGGCAATGCTCTGGTTGGCTAAGCCTAGTGCTGGGGTGTTCTGTATAACGGATATTTCCGTAATTCAGTCTCATACTAAGTGACTGTCACTTGCACTCTGGAGGGGGCAGCTGGCACTGGGGGGGGGCAGCTGACCCCTCCAGAGTGCAAGTGACAATTAGTATGAGACTGAATTACGGAAAGATCCATTATCCGGAAATAGTGATGGGCGAATTTATTTCGCTGCGAATTTGCGCGATTCACCGCCGGCGAAAAAATTTGCAAAACGGCCGTGAAAATTTGCTGCCAAAAATTCACCGGCGTCTAAACATTTCGGAAAAAAATGGCCGCCGGCATCAAAAACGGACGCCGGCGTCAAAAACAAGCTGCTATCGCCGTTTCGCGAATTTATCGCCGTTTAGCAAATTTCCCGTGAAATTTGCACATTTTCCGGCGAACCCAAATGGCGCAAATTCGCCCATCACTATCCAGAATATCCAAGGTCCCAATCATTCTGTGTAATAGGTCCCATACCTGTACCACAAAACAGGGGGCTTCTAAAAGGCAGTCTCATGTTATATGCTCATTAGATATTATAAAAGGATGTCATCTGGATAAAAATGATTTCTGATAATATTGTTATGTTTTGTGTATAACAGTGCTTTATTAGCAGAGACTCATGCAGGCATTACACAACAGTAACTTTCACTTTCAAGCTACCAGGAAGTATGCACAGTATAAGTCTTGAGCACAGTGACATCTACAGGTCATTTGCATGAACACCAGAAATATGTTAAAGGAGTGGTTCACCTTTAATTCTAAGCAACTTTTCAATTGGCCCTTTCCAGCTTTCAAATGGGGAGTCACTGACCCCACCTAAAAAAAAAAATAATTCTCTGTAAGGCTAAAATGTATTGTTATTGCTACTTTTTATTACTCATCTTTCTACTCAGTCCCTCTCCTATTCATATTCCAGTCTCTTATTCAAATCAATGCATGGTTGCTAGGGTAACTTGGAGCCTAGCAACCAGAATACTAAAATTGCAAACTGCGGAGCTGCTGAATAAAAAGCGAAATAACTATAAATAAAAAATGAAAAAACAATCTGCAAATTGCACCAGAATATCACTCTTTATATACGTGTATAACATACAACTTATTATATGATAGCAAAACCATTTTGGCAAAATATATAGCGAATAAAGTACCCCCTCTTGTAAAATATAAGGATATTATAAGTTACCGAGGTGTTTCATGACCATATAAAAGCACGAGGCCAAGGTAACTTCTAATATCCTCATATTTTGCAACTGGGGGTACTTTATTTATTATAATACGCAAGTTCCAGTGAGTCATGTGACAGAAATGACATCAGAACTCACCGTTTGTAACTGATGACATCAGAACTCACCGTTTATAAGGATATCATTTACAAGATATTCATGGCTTTTGTGTATTATATATATATATATATATATATATATATATATATATATATATATATATATATATATATATATATATATATATATATATATATATATATATAAACCCTGTAACCAGTTTTCCCATACTCGGGGTGTGAATAAGAATGGAATGGAGAGCTGAAGGTCACCGAGTCTGTAGCTCAGTCCGAGACCTTGAGGAGGATCCTGTTATTAATGTGTAAACCAATCGCCTATAAAGAAAATACGGAGCTGTAAATATTTATATGCTGAAGGATAAACTCAGCCGGCTCTAAGCCAGATGGTCAGATGTGCCGGCGAGTAACCAACGGAAGTGCAACTAATAAATCGCAGCGAATTCTCTACACAGTCATAATGGGCTCCAGCCTTGCAAGGGCCAGGGGCCATTTTTTCTGGGTTTTGGGGGTTTGTCGTAGAACTAGGGAAAGGCCAAGCAAGTAAAATAATTGTAGAATCCTACAGTCTCTCACCCAGAGGAAGCACAACTGTCACTGTCGCTTTGCATGAAGGGTAATCTTGCCACTTGCTGCCAACTTGGATATATCTCAGGGACACAACAGGGTGGCATTTGCCAGTCCAGTTTATTAAAGCGTCAAGCGAAGCAATGTTTTGGCAGCTGTCTGGAGTTGTGATAATTGAGGCCATTCTGTCTGTGGCAGCTGCAGAACCTCTTGCCAGTCTTGCATCACATAGGGAGGAGCTGACATTGCAATAACTAATAGGGAACCCAGTTTTTGTGCCGCACAGCTACCTTCCCCTTGTATATATCAACCACACTGCGGCATACCTCCAGTTTTTCGCAGGACCGTCCCGATTTTGACAGCTCAACCGAGACTGTTACTGAAATGTCCCGACTTTCTCTTTGATCTCCTGCGCTGAACAGCCAGAAAAAAAGATAAAAAGTTTCTAAAACGTAATTGGCTTTTGGCAGAGAGCCCTGAATACGTGGCAGGTGCACTTAGATACATTTGTAACAATTTAAGCTAAGCAAAGGAACAATTATAACGATTTAAGATAAGCAGGTCTCTCGGGGAAACAGTGGGCAATTAACTTCCATTAGCAAAACTGTAATATTAACATGTATTTATATAGCGCCAACATACTGCGTAGCACTGTAATAATGTACTGTAATAACACATAAAAACCACAGAAATGTGTTCAAACTTTCATAACCTGTAAAATGAATATGGGAATAAGGGGGTGAGGCCACAAAAATAAGCGTGGTCAATAGGCGTTTTCTATTTCCAAAATGTTGGGAGGTTTGCTGTAGAGTCCCAGAAAGTCTGGGCAATCACCCCAGCATGCACCCCTGCTCTTTATTTTCGGAGGTTCTGCAGCTGCCGAGACATTTCAATTCTGATTTCCTCCCCCTGTCCAAAAATACTAATGGGTGTAGCAGCTCCGTCTATATATACAGCGGATGTGTAAAAAGCAACCGATGGTTTGATATCTGGACCCGTAAGATTAATCTGATCCCGGGGAAAGAGCTGCCAAACTGCTCCCGTCTGTAGCCTGGAAAGTGTTGGGATTGGGTTACATCTCCTGTGCTGGACATAAATGAGCCTCACTGCGAGGGCTACAGCTGCACGGAAACCTCCAGGGCTAAACTCCGCAGGGGGGCTGGAGTCATACAGGACCCCTCGTTTGTTTAGATAGGGAGGGGGGGGGTCTGGAGGACAAATACATGGTAACATAGGACACAAATTGATTTTAGGGCAGAGACACACGTTGCTATTTCAGGAGATTAGTCGCCCAGCGACAAATCGATTCTTCTTCGGGCGACTAATCTCCCTGAACTGCCTTCCCGCCTTCTAGAATGTAAATCACCGGCGGGATGGAACTCAGATCGTTTTGGCTTTCCGAAGTCACCCTAAGTTTCCCCGTGTGGCAAAGCGTTTCCGAGTGCCATCCCGCCAGCGATTTACATTGTAGCCGGCGGGAAGGCATTCTAGCCTTCGGGGAGATTAGTCGCCCGAAGAAGAATTGATTTGTCGCTGGGTGACTAATCTCCCAAAATAGCAACGTGTGTCTCTACCCTTAGGGGATATATGTACTTGTTTGCAGGGGTTACTGTGGTTATGAAAAGAAGGGTGATACAGGTATGGGATCCATTATTGAATAACCCGTTATGCAGAAAGCTCCGAATTACAGAAAGGCCTTCTCCCATAGACTCCATTTTATCCAAATAATACAAATTTTTCAAAATGATTTCCCTTTTCTGTGTAATAATAAAACAGTAGCTTGTACTTGATCCCAACTAAGATATAATTCATTCTTATTGGAAGCAAACCCAGATTATTGGGTTTATTTAATGTTTACATACTTTTCTAGTAGACTTAAGGTATGGAGATCTAAATTACGGAAAGATCCGTTATCCGGAAAACCCCATGTCCTAAGCATTCTGGTTAATAGGTCCCATACCTGTACCACAAAAAAAGGGGGCTTCTAAAAGGCAGTCTCATGTTATACGCTCATTAGTTATTATAAAAGGATATTGTCATCTGGATAAAAATGATTTCTGATCATATGTTAAAGGAGTGGTTCACCTTTAATTCTTTAATTCACCTTTTATTCTAAGCAACTTTTCAATTGGCCCTTTCCAACTTTCAAATGGGGGGTCACTGACCCACTGGGGAAGAGTCCAACAGTGGGTTAGGTACCTGTGTTTTATCTGCCACAAAACGAAGTGCCCTGCAGGTAAGACTTTCGTATGTGACGGGTCATGGGTCTGGTTGTGGGTCTTATCTAAATTTTTTATTTCATATTATATTATCTATCGTTTGTTCCTTTAAACTTTTTAACTTTTTTCCGCCTCCTTCTAAAGATGTCACTTTTTGTTTAATTGTGGTTAGGAGGTTGAGGATAGGGTTGCAGATGAGGCAGTCAGGTTAGGACTGGGCCAAGGGGAAAACTCGGTGGGCCCTGGCGGCCCAGATCCACACCCTGGTTTTCTTTGCGGCAAAAAAGTAGTGCGAGTGCTGACATGTGTGCACGGTAATGTGCATGCGCGAGTCTGCACTTGTGCACAGACGCAAGGCATAGTGGTTTGCCGGATGGGAGGCCCTGAGGCAGCAGCCCTGGTGGGTCCCGGGCCCCCCAGTCCGACCCTGGAGGCAGTTGTGGGTTGGGTCAGGTAGCGGGTGCATTTGGGTAAACGTGTGGGTAGTGGGTCCAGGTTTGGTCAGGGTTTCAAAAGCTGATGGCATGGGGGCAGGGTTGATCCTGGTCCCTCTGCCACCTAAGGCACATTCCTGTTGCCGCCAACCCCCACCTCTGGGGTCCACAATGTCGGTGCAGGGGGGTCCAGGATGCGCAATTGTACTCTCTGCACTAGCAGTGCCGGATTTCTGGTTTGAAAACTGGAAATTTGGCTCTTAAAGTTACCATGAGCAGCATTTTTGCCCTCAGTGTCGGACTTGTGGGGGGTCTGGGCCCACCGGGGCTGCCACATCCTTCTGGACCCCTGATCCCCCCCCCCAACTTCAGGGCCCCCCTCAACCGCACTGACCAGCGTTTACCTGTGATTTTCTTCGATTGGTTGGATGGGGAGAAATCATGAGACAGGGCCCATGAGGGTTTTTTCCCCGTGTCCCACAAGCCCAGTCTGACTCCCCTGGAAGTCAGTGGGGCGCAGCCACCTGAGGTGAGTTTCTCATCCCGCCTCATTAGTGCAGCTTCCCTGCATGGGGGGAGGTAGGTCCAGTGCAAATTTTGCTCAAGGGTTCCTAAGCCTTTAGTTATTCACTGGCATGGAGTCTAGCTTTACTCTCAGGATCACACAAGTGTCTTGCAGGACACATGAAGATTCAAAAATGAACTCCAGGGCCCAGTGGAAAGTGCAATAAAATGGGTGCTAACTGTCATGCAACTCATTTCACAAGCAGGTCTGGAGCACAAAAGACCTGCACTTCTCCCATGAATACATTGCTGAATGCACCAGGCTTTGCTGTATTCACGAGGCAATGTGCTATACATGGGCATCCCCTTAGATGCCCCCTTGCTTATTCATGCAACATAGGGAGCACCAATGGGTGCAAGACACAGTGGAGCACTTTATTTATAGGACTTCACTGCACCCACAGGTATTTGCTTTGCACAGCACAAGGTGCCCAGCACAGATTGCACAAATTCCATCCCCCTTTTTAAATGATCCCCTCTAGTAGGTTCATTTACTGCAGTGCTGCTCGGAGAGAGCTGAGGCTGATTTAACTGTAGGAAGTGAAGAGGTAATAAAAAAATAAAAGTTTAGCTGAATCAGCAACAATATTAAACTTTTCAACTATATAAATGTACAGTATAACCTCTAATCCCTGATGACACTGAAAATGACACACGCACTATTAAAGCAAGAGTAAAAACAAATGAATGGGTGTAAATATTCAAGGGACTCATTGTATGATGGCAGTATCCCAACCAATCAGGCACAGGCTCCCAGACTGAAACCTAAAGGGATTGTTCACCTTTAAATTAACTTTTAGTATGACGTAGAGAGAGATATTCTGAGACCATTTGCCAATTGTTTTCATTTTTATTATTTGTGAGTTATTTAGCTTTTTATTTAGCAGCAATTTCAGCAATCAAGTTGCTAGGGTCCAAATTCCCCTAGCAACCATGCAATGATTTCAATAAGAGACTGGAATATCAATAAGAGAGGCGTGAATAGAAAGATGAATAATTGCAAGAAGCGAGAACAATAGATTGGTAGCCTTACAGAGCAGCTGTTTTTTAGATGGGGGTCAGTGACCCCCATTTGAAAGCTGGAAAGAGTCATAAAAAAGTCATATACACAGAAAAAAATGAAGACCAACTGAAAAGTTGCTTAGAATTAGCCATTCTATAACATACTAAAAGTTAAAGGTAAACTATCATGAAAATGAAAATGTAATATACGCTTCTGCGTACTGAAATAAGAAACTTTGTAAATACAACCAATTAAATATTCTGCATCGTTTCTGAAATAATCACGTTTATCTTCACTATTCCTCTCTCAGCATCTGTTTCTCTTCATTCTGTCTTCATTCAGCAGCTGGGTGTCAGATATTCATTGACAGTTAGATCCAATATATCTTATATTTCCCTTTCCTAGCAGATGAATTAGAGCTCACTCAAATAAACGATTCCAGTACAAACAAAATCTAACAAAATAACTGCCTTTTGCACAAATTCTGCATGTAGAGAGACATGATATCTGGTGATTTTAATAGAGTGAGCTCTAGTGATGGGCAAATTTGTCCCGTTTTGCGAAATTTGCAAAAAGGGCGAATAATTCACAAAAAGTCAATGGGCGTCAAAATTATTTTGATGAGCGTCAATTTTGATGCCCGCGGCTTTTTTATACGTGCGCCTATTTTGTCCAACTGCCTTAAAGCCAATGGGCATCCGAATATTTTTGACGCGCTACAATTTTTATCTGCGCAACTATTCTGACGTGCACCCACATGTTTTTTTGACGCAGCAGATTTTTCACAGGCAAATTTTTGCCGCAGTTTATTCGCTGGCACCGAAACTAAGAAAATTGCCGCGAATTTTCACCTGGTGAATTTATTTGGTGGCGAATTTTTGCTGCAGTTTCGAGAATTTATTCGCTGGCACCATAACGCGGAAGATTGACGCAAATTCGCACCTGGTGAATTTATTCGCCCATCACTAGTGAGCTCTAATGCATCTTCTAGGCAAAAGGAGCCCCCCTATAAGGGCTCTTACACACGGCTATTTTTGCCTGTGCTTCTATGCGTTGCGCTTTCTTCCGCTCAGCCGCAGGGGAGCGCAGGAGTAGACGCACTCAATTATTCTGAAGGGGGCTGTACTCACACAGACGCATGTATGCGCCGAACAGAGGTGAAATGCAACATGCTGCGTCCCACCTGCGTTTGCCACTTACATGCGTCTGTGTGAGTACAGCCCCCTTCAGAATAATTGAGTGCGTCTACTCCTGCGCTCCCCTGTGGCTGAACGGAAAAAAAAGCAGGAGAGCGCAGGCAAAAACGGCCGTGAGTAAGAGCCCTAAGATATATACATATCTAACCAATTCCTGCATGAAGACAGAATGAAGAGAAACAGATGCTGAGAAGGAAAAGCGAAGATAAACTCGATTATTTCGGAAACAGTAAAGAATATTTCATTGATTGTATTTAGAAAGTTTCTTATTTCAGTATGCTGAAGCTTGTATTAAATTTTTATTTTCGTGATAGTTCCCCTTTAATTTAAAGGTGAACCACCCTTTTAATGGACCAATTCCTGAATATTTTGTTCTCTTTTCGGAGGGGCTTGCTACAGCTCCCCCCGCCATCATGAAGAATGATAATTCTCTTTCCTCTCACACCAGACTTTTGTTATTCCTTAGTACTAAAGACTACATGAGCGGGCCAGTGGGTTTGTCAGGGGGCTGTTTATTGCATCTGCTCATAAACATTATATAAAAGGGAGACAGGAAGCAGGGGTCCCTTTCTAATGAGTTCCAGCTTCTCCCATTGCTGGAAAATAGTTTCCCTGTGACTGCTCGGCAATATTTAGCTTCTACTCTCTCTCTCTCTCTCTCTCTCTGTCCATGCGCCAGGATCTACATAACAGGAGGTTCCTAATTCCATTCAGAGAATATAGTTCATTGTAAAACCGGTCTCGGCATCCCGTGCCAGAGCAGCGTTATTAGTGGGGCTGCACCGCGCGACAGGCTGCTTTAAGTGTGTGCGGCAGTTAAATCACTGCTGAACCCGCCTGCCTGCGGGGCTGAACAACTGACTGTAAAAAATGTGACTTGATGTCGGAGGAGCCCAACAACACATTCGAATTCACGAGCACAAAAAAGGGACAAAGGAGAGGGAGCTTTCCAAAGCAGCCGGGGATCTGACCTTGAGAAATGGGAACACAGCATGGATATTGAAATTGATATATACAAGCATTTCAGGTGGCTGAAAAGGGTAAGCTGGTTTTGTTTGCACAAAGTTGTGTTTGGGGAACGGTAACCGCACACAGAAGCGCTGCCGCAGCTCCTCTGTTTCAAAAGTTTTATTGGGTTTTACATAAACAAGCAAGATAGAACATTGTTCCATTGAAGGACTATTAGACAAACTTCTACAGCCCAGAGAGTTAGGTGAATTTGCGACTGTCAGTTGTTAATAGGTATCCAGGGTTATATTGTATATTATATCTATTATTGTATATATACATAGTTACATAGCAAGTTAGGTTGAAAAAAGACACACGTCCATCAAGTCCAACCTTTTTACTTTTTTTAACCTGCCTATCTGCCATATATTATTATTATTATTATTATAATTTATACTAATATTTACTATGGAACTGCATAACAGCGGTGTTTATCCCTTTAACGACTACTTGTCGAGATTATTTGGCTGCCCCGTTAAAGGACTGGTTCACCTTCAAGTTAACTTTTAGTATGTTATAGAATGGCCAATACTATGCAACTTTTCAATTGGTCTTCATTGTTTATTTTTGATAGTTCTGGAGTTGTTTGCCTCCTTCTTCTGATTCTTTCCAGCTTTCCACTGACCCCATCTAAAAACAAAAGCTCTGTAAGGCTACAAATTTATTGTTCTCGCTAGCGATGGGCGAATTTGTCCCGTTTTGTGACTTTCCCGCAAAATACATTGAAGTTAATGGGCGTCAAAATTACTTTGACGCGCAGCAATTTCGGTGCCTGTGACAATTGTTATGCGTGCGCCTATTTTGTCCAAATACATTAAAGTCAATTTGCGTCCAAATAATTTTGACGCACGACAATGTTTATGCGCTTGACTATTGTGACGCACGACCAATTTTTTTCAGCGCATCGAATTTTCACTGCAATTTTGCAAACTTATTCGCCAGCGGCAAAACGCGGAAATTTTCCACGAATTCGCCTGGTGAATTTATTCGCCCATCACTAGTTATTGCTACTTTATATTACTCATCTTTCTATTTAGGCACCTTCAGGCAGTCTCTTGTTCAAGTCATGGCACGGTTGCTAGGGTAATTTGGATCCTAGAAACCAGATTACTGAAATTGCAAATTAGAGAGCTGCTGAATAAAAAACTAAAAAACTCAAAATCCACAAATAATAAGAATGAAAACCAGTTGCACATTGTCTCTGATCAGTCTTTACATCATATTAAAAGTTAATTTAAAGGTGAACAACTCCTTTAATGGTAAGCTCTTAAGTTTGTGTCAATATTGAATGAGATGTTTGGTTCGATCACTTGCTTTAAATCACAAGGTTGTGGTACAGGGATGCTGAACAGGATATATACAGTAGATTGGCAAGGGGGTGAACTGGGAACGTCCAATAGATAATAAAATCTCATCTTATTTCGGGAACAGGGAACTTTGATTACTCGTTTTATCACGATATTGAACTTAAGCATCAGAGCCGACAGTAACCAGGATCTTGGTTACGACAATGGGCACCGATAAGAACTCAGAGGGACTGGGAAATATATTACTGCATAACTACCATGTTTTAATGGCAGCGGTTCACCTTTAAGTTAACGTTTAATACAATTTTAAGCAACTTTTCAATTGGTCGTCATTATTTTAATTTTTTTTATAGTTTTTGGATTATTTGCCATTTTCTTCTGACTCTTTCCAGCTTTCCAATGGGGGTCACTGACCCCCATCTAAAAAACAAAGCTACAAATGTATTGTAATCGCTACTTTTTATTACTCTTTCTATTCAGGCCTCTCCTATTCATAGTCCAGTCACTTATACTAATCAGTGCATGGTTGCTAGGGGAATTTGGACTCTAGCAACCAGATGGCTGAAATTGCAAACTGGAGAGCTACTGAATAAAAAGCTAAATAACTCAAAAACCACAAATGATAAAAAATGAAAACCTATTGCAAATTATCTCAGAGTATCACTCTCTACATCATACTAAAAGTTAATTTAAAGGTGAACCACCCATTTAAGTACAGTCATCCGGGTAATGGTCCAATTACCTTGATGAAAATGTGGCTGCTTCCCTCCAATCATTTATGGGTGCACTCGTTGCACCCGGCAGGGGATATTTAAACCATTGATGGGGAGGAAAGATTACCCTATCTGTGGCAGAGATGCATTGAGTTCCTCTAGGTACAATGACACAGTGAGTAGCATTGGGGGAGCATTGGGGGTCCTAGGTTTGAGCCCAAACAGGACACTGTCTGCAAAGGGTGTGTATGTTACTCCATTTGTGCGTGGGTTTTCTCCAGGTACTCAGGCTTCCTCCCACACTTACAGGCACGTTAATTGCCGGCTGATAAAATTGATAAGCACCTTAGATTGTGGTGTAGGCTATGGAATGAGATATAATCTGTGGAGCCAATGCTTAAGAATAATAATACCAAAGTCATTCTTGGCACAACAAGCAGTTCATTTATACTGTGTATAGTACCCTTGCTTTTCCAGGAATATTTAAATGTTGATTGCGTTTTAGCACAAATGACTTCTTTCCCCCAGCACACAGCCGCAGAACTTTGCAAGGTTGCTAGGGTCAGTGACCCTCTTAGCAACTGGTTGGATAGGTAGCAAACAAGAACTCAGGAGCATACAAAACTAAACCTTGTGAAAAAACATTGTTTGCAGGTGTAATGCAATACAGCAGAGCAAAATGCAGAGCGAATCTGCCATTGGTCCGAGGAGCTATCATTTATCATAGGGCCCATGCAGTATCCGTTGGCAGCTCTGGGTCTTGTAACCTATGGCAACCAATCAACAGGTATACTGTAATGATCACTAGAAGCTGGAAAACAAAATCTGATTGGATGCTGTAGGTAAAAGCAGGGTTGGACTGGGCTGGTGGGGCACCGGGAAAAAACACTCATGGGCCCCACCAACTCAGGATCACTGCCTTTCTCCCTTCATAATGGCTAAGGTCTGCCCCCTGCTGGCTGAGAGCAATGGGGCGGGGCGAGGTGGTATTTGCCTGCAAGCCCTGGACACCCAGTCCAACACTGGTTAACAGCCTTTCCACGTTTACAATACTCTGTAGTATTGTCATTGTAGTTGTGTTGCCTAAGCAATTTGTGGCCAGATGTTTTCTTATCACCTCCCACAGGCCTCCTGCTGTGTTATAATAGAATTAGAAAAAGCCAAAGCGGCCTGGCAATAAAAATGTGTTGTGTAACATCATCTGGGCCAACAAAATCTATATTTATAGCAGTATTATCCTTCATAAACTCTAATGAGCTGGGCCCTCCTGTATTGGCCAGTATTTGTAGATAACACGTATGTTTGATTTTCTACATCCTTTGTTATACAGCGCTGCTCAATATGTTGGTACTTTAATAACAACAATAACAAAAATGCTGATTCAATAATATGTGGGGGAGTCTCCCTTATTAACTGAGCAGCTTCAAAACAGTGAGAGTATGTTTTATCCATTAAGAGGGAAGCTGGGGGTTCAAAAGAGGTTCTGCAGCAGGCAGGAGCCTTTGGTTTCTAGCATGACCCTGTAGGGATATTGTTTCCATTACAACAAGCTACTGTAGAGGGATATTCAGAGGAATATAAAGAGAGTGCATTCCTCTTGGGCCCATATATGGTATAACTATTAAACTGTGATCCAACGGGAGTAAGGGGCTACTACTGGAATGCTCTGGCGGAATGTAAACCTTCCATAAAGATAAATTGGTGCTTTAGCTATGGTTGGGTCATTTTTACTTTTCCCTGTGCAAAATGTGCCATAAAATAATGGGACTTCCGAAAACTGGGCAGATGATGTCGGCAAACTAGGTGAATTCCAACCAACCAGTCCAGGACCATTTCTCCTGTTTCAAAACTGGCAGCATTTTTTCAGAACCCATCGAAAACCAGGACTGGCAAATGAGCGGATCTCTCCCCGATATGCCCACATTAAATTGGGCGATATCGGGCTGATCCTAGGGCCCAACGATCGGATCAGAACGGAGGCCAAACGGGCAGTCGGATCGCGGGACTGCATCAACGAAAAAAGATGCGGCCACGGTCCGTCTGGATTTTCTAACCTGCCCGGTCGGCATCTGGCTGACTTTCGGCCGAATATCGAATGGGAAAGCCTGTCGGGGGGCTCTACACACGGGTCGATAAGATGCCGACTTGGTCTGTCTGGCAGCTTTTATCGGCCCGTGTATGGGGGCCATTAGGGTAATAAGTTAAAAGATAAAGCCCATTAAATGTTGAACAATCTTTATTTAAAAGATCCATTCAAGTTGCAGTTCCCCTTTAATAGATACAATGCATTACGGGAGATAAGCCATAAAGCACTCAACACCTAATGTAGCACCTTTTCATATATGCAGGGAAGGGCTGTGCAAAAGGTGTGTCCAAAATGTTGCAATAATTTGACATGGGGCAAACAGCTGTCAGCTCATGGGGTGACGAGATGGGTGGCGAGGAATGATCCCAACTGGGACACTGTGGGTGCTTAGGGTGCATAATAATTCATCAACATCTAAAGGAGTGATCTCCAACCCCAGGACTGTCCAAATGCTACTCAACTACAATTCTCAATATCCCAATGAAAGCCATTGGCTGTGATGGAACACTAATCTAATGAGTGGGGCCCCAAGAGGGTGAAGCTGTTATATCAAGATGGGACGTAAATGGGTAAATTGGAGGAGGGGCATGGTGAGGTGGGGACTGGGGATTACAGATTTACCATGAAGAACAACTGTTAATATATAGCAAATTTAAAGGTCAATGGTATGATTAGATTTAGTAATGTACAAACATTTCCTGAGCTGTGAGTATGGAACAAACAAATCTGTATTGTTTTGATACTTATGTTACATTTTAGTGTTGCTTTGGGCAAAAATCTCCCAACTGGGGGAGAGGTTGTCTCCCAAAATTGCGGCTAATGGTGAGGTCACATTTAACAAATGTTAACATTCATGTTGCCTTATATTATTTTGACAGCAGACCAGTAAATGGTAAATGTTGATTGGCTGCCACTAGAGCCTGGCCAAGTAGGATGCCAAGGTAAAATTACTTGGCCCAATACCCTGTCTGTGTTTGCCGATTCCCCCCCACACACACACACTTCGTCTGCATGCCAACCTCCACGCCAGCTGCGATTGTGCTTGAAACTGGCTTTATGGCATAAATTACCCCTTATTAAAGGAAAAGTAACACCAAAAAATGAAAGTGCCCTGCAGTGGTAAAACTGGTGTGTTTGCTTCATAAACTCTACTATAGATTATATAAACAAGCTGCTGTGTAGCCATGGGGGCAGCCATTCAAGTACAGGATACACAGTAGATAACCGATAAGTACTACTATAGTTTATATAAACAAGCTGCTGTGTAGCCATGGGGGCAGCCATTCAAGCACAGGATACACAGTAGATAACAGATAAGTACTACTATAGTTTATATAAACAAGCTGCTGTGTAGCCATGGGGACAGTCATTCAAGCACAGGATACACAGTAGATAACAGATAAGTACTACTATAGTTTATATAAACAAGCTGCTGTGTAGCCATGGGGGCAGCCATTCAAGCACAGGATACACAGTAGATAACAGATAAGTACTACTATAGTTTATATAAACAAGCTGCTGTGTAGCCATGGGGGCAGCCATTCAAGCACAGGATACACAGTAGATAACAGATAAGTACTACTATAGTTTATATAAACAAGCTGCTGTGTAGCCATGGGGGCAGCCATTCAAGCACAGGATACACAGTAGATAACAGATAAGTACTACTATGGGACAGCCATTCAAAGCTGAAAAAAGAGAAAAGGCACAGGATACACAGCAGATAACAGATAAGATCTGTAGTGTACAAAGTGATTCTTCAGAATGATTCAGGGCCGGAACTAGGGGTAGGCAGAGTAAGCACGTGCCTAGGGCGCAAAGCTGGGGGGGCGCCAGGCACATACCTCCTCTGTCGCGAATGCACGCTCGCACCAATTTGCGCATGCGCACGTTCGCGGCAATTCACGCATGCGCAGGAGCGCAAGAAGACAAAAAAAAACATCTTTCTTGCGCATGTACACACGAGTGCCACCTTGCTCCTGCGCACTTGGGCTACGCTGGCGCATCGTACGCCGGCTTGCCTTGGGCGTCTGAGCGGCGCGGCCCTTGAATGATTCATAATCTACTGTGTATCCTGTGCTTGAATGGCTGTCCCCATGGCTACACAGCAGCTTATTTATATAAACTATAGTAGTACTTATCTGTTATCTACTGTGTATCCTGTGCTTGAATGGCTGCCCCCATGGCTACACAGCAGCTTGTTTATATAAACTATAGTAGTACTTATCTGTTATCTACTGTGTATCCTGTGCTTGAATGGCTGCCCCCATGGCTACACAGCAGCTTGTTTATATAAACTATAGTAGTACTTATCTGTTATCTACTGTGTATCCTGTGCTTGAATGGCTGCCCCCATGGCTACACAGCAGCTTGTTTATATAAACTATAGTAGTACTTATCTGTTATCTACTGTGTATCCTGTGCTTGAATGGCTGTCCCCATGGCTACACAGCAGCTTGTTTATATAAACTATAGTAGTACTTATCTGTTATCTACTGTGTATCCTGTGCTTGAATGGCTGCCCCCATGGCTACACAGCAGCTTGTTCATATAAACTATAGTAGTACTTATCTGTTATCTACTGTGTATCCTGTGCTTGAATGGCTGCCCCCATGGCTACACAGCAGCTTGTTTATATAAACTATAGTAGTACTTATCTGTTATCTACTGTGTATCCTGTGCTTGAATGGCTGTCCCCATGGCTACACAGCAGCTTGTTTATATAAACTATAGTAGTACTTATCGGTTATCTACTGTGTATCCTGTGCTTGAATGGCTGCCTCCATGGCTACACAGCAGCTTGTTTATATAAACTATAGTAGTGTTTCTGAAGCAAATACATCAGTTTTACCAGTGCAGGACAAAAGTACATTATAGTATTATTATATTATCATTCTATGTAAAAAAAACTTCCTCCCGTGCTCCAATTCAGTTAATTAGGTTACTAATAACTATTTGTGTTTATGTTGCTCAGTTTATACAGAAGAAAGCTGTGCACAGAATTGTTCATACCTGTCTTTCCCCCAAAAGAGCTTACAGTCTAATTCTGGTGCTGGGGCAGCAGATAGAGAAAGTCGTAAAGTAACAATAAAGGCAACTGATTTAGTCCATTTTCCCACTACTCCCAATCAGCATCAGCAGCACCATTAAAACACTTTCATTTTGATTAATTGTGTATTCGATTTCCCATAAACTGGCGTTTTTCCTTCAGCCGCTGCCTTCAGTCTCTGACTCCCGGTCATTACCGATAACATTCTGGTCAGGCACGTGATCTCCTAGTCATTAATGGAAAGGAGCATTTAAGGCTTTGTGTGTGTTTTTATCTGCCTTATCTCTGCGGCCCAGTCTGCCTCCATTACATAGTAATGTTTGACGTGTAAAATGGTATAGGCAATATATCATGTTTATTGGGACTCTGTTCTGTTCCACTCATTTCCCCTTTAAAGAGCAAAGACACACGCTGCAATTCTGGGAGATTAATCTCCTCTTCTTTGGGGCGACTATTCTCCCGAACTGCCTCCCCTGCCTTCCCACCGGCTGGAATAAAAAATGCCAATGGGATGGCACTCGGATAGCTTTGTTTTTTGCTGGCCTTGAAGGGAAACAAAACAAACGTTGCACTTGCAAATATATTACAATATTAGTCAATTGTATTACACAATGGGTCACTGTTACTTTGTTTAATTAGGCCTAAGACCTTGAAGAGAAACTCTAATAATAGGTGGACACCTATTGAATCTGCGGTTTCATTTCAATGTATCCAAAGTTCATGTAAGCACCAACCGCAATTTGAAACACAGCATGTTGCATTTCACCTGCGTTCCGCGCATACATGCGTCTGTGTGAGTCCAGCCCCCTTGACAATAATTGAGTGCGTCTACTCCTGCGCTCCCCTGCGGCTGAACGGAAGAAATCGCAACGCAGGGGAGCGCAGGAAAAACCGCCCTAATGCACAAGGGCAATAAAGTGAACACTTCAAAGCAAGTGCACGGCCTTTGTATGTAGAAAAAATCACATTATTACAGTATTGAAACATTCAAGTGCAGTAGGGTACAGTGGC
The DNA here is from genome assembly GCF_017654675.1 of Xenopus laevis. NCBI lineage: Eukaryota > Metazoa > Chordata > Amphibia > Anura > Pipidae > Xenopus > Xenopus laevis. The sequence goes on from NC_054378.1 coordinate 11,515,475, forward strand.
TCCAGACCTGGGCTAGCAATTTGGAAACTCTGGCAAATGCTGACGAGACTACTGTAACCTTCCCTAGACCAGTGTCCATTGTGTACTTGAGTTTCAGTCCAGATATAAGTGACCTTTCAGATGGCGGTTCAAGCCAAGTTTTTTTCATGACAAATTTTGCAGATCTGCTAGGGAAATTTGCATTTACAACGCAAATTGAAGAGCTGCTGAATAAAAAGCTAAATAACAAAAAAAACCACAAATAAAATTTTCTCAGAATATCCCAATCATTCGAAAAGTTATCTCAACGGTGAACCACCTCTTTAAACAGGTACTCTCTGGCAGCTGGGGAGGTTTAAATACAATATTCAATTATATAGTCACCCAAGGGCCGCCACCAGGTCTGGACTGGGAGTCAAAATAGGCCCTGGCATTTCAACTGCACACTGGCCCAAACAGCCCCCCACCAGCCCAATAAATAGTGACTGTCTATGGCATCTTACAGCAGCCCCTCTGGCATTTGCCAGAACCCACAGATTGCCAGTTCGGGCCTGGACGCCACCTTTTAAACCTGCCACCCTAGGCCCTATATATATATATATATATATATATATACATATATATATATATATATATATCCCTACACCCATCTTGGAAATAATAGTCTGGGAGTCTCCAAAAACAATCAAGAGCACTATAACGAGAATGGGGAACCATACTTAAAAAAAAAGCAACCGTGTACCCTGGGAACTCAACTTGGATCAGCAGCTCAATGCTCTTCCCTGTATCACTTCCAAAAACAACACTTTTCCTATACAGAGTTCTATTTGCCTTGAGACCTTTCCAACAATCTGCCCACAGGCGACCCCTCTTTTCCCACATCGCCAGATGCCAAAGTGTCTGCCTGTTCCTTATTTCTGTTTCTTTAATGGACCTTGAGAACAGCAGGCCCAGCTCTGGCTACAATAATGGGAAGCAAACATCCAAAATACTTCGCTCTTTATAAACAACTACCATTCTGCCTGTGTATTATATCATTCTGTCATGTGCCATTTAAATACAGTTATGATTTGGTGGTTTTTTGCCACAATAAGAAAAATAAATACACCAACCTCAGCACATTTGTTGTTTATTATGAGAGTTGATGGATTTCCCGTTCCTTTCTGGGAATTCAGAATTAGACAACAACCCCTTTGAAAGTTATGGATAGTTATGGTCAAGGGATATGAGGAATATGAAGTGCAGATAAATACGACTCCCTCTGCCCTATCATCTGGGACAATTGGTTTCAAACGGTTTCATAAAATGTATCTTGTCTGTTGTATATATATATATTGCATTTATGTTTATCCTTTAAACCTTCCATAAAACTCCAGAATAGACAGGAAAAATCAGATGCAAGAGGAGGCACCAATGAGAACCATTCCTTCCAGGCAGGGTTTGACTGGGCTCTACCAGCCAAGATCCACACCCCGCGACGCTCCCCCAGGTCGCTGATCTCCCTCCCCCTTTGCTCTGAAGGTATATTTAATTTACATGCGTTCGGGAGAGGGCGGGTGGTGATGGTGGGGGCCCCTTGGGCGGTATGGGGGCCCCTGGGGCAGCAGGCCCTGTACCCACCAGTCCAACCCTGTTTCCAGGGCTATTCTGCTTTTTATCTAACCTAGTGAGGTTACTGTATAACTCCCAACATTTTGGAAATAGAAAGAGGGACAAAAAGAAATGTTGACCATGCCCATTTTGTGGCCACACCCCCTAATTACCACGTCCATTTTACAAAATTTGGCAGGTTATGAAAGTTTGAACCCATTTCTGTGGTTTGTAAGGTGTTGTTACAGTTTTGCTAATGAAGGTGAATTGCCCTTTAAACTGTGAATCTAAGTTCTCCCAAGAGACCTGCTTATCTTATATTGTTACAAAAGTATCTAAGTATCTATTCCTGGGCTCTCTGCCAGAAGCCAATTACGTTAGAAACTTTGTATCTTTTTCTGGCCGGTTCAGTGCAGGAGATCAAAGAGAGAGTCGGGACATTTCAGTAACAAACCCGGGACTGCGGGTTGAGCTGTCATGATCGGGACTGTCTGGCGAAAAACGGGACAGTTGGGAGGTATGGGATAATGTACAGGCTCATATTATACTGGAAACAACAGAAAGAAGGTTATATTGGACTTCAGAACAAGGAGAAATATGGTTAATGCCTCTAGCAGTGATCACATACAAAAAGAGGGGCGAGGTGGTGCCACTTTTTAAGCGCTTTTTCTCATCTGGGTGAGTGAGGGTGCAATGGACCCATTAGGGATCTGCCCTACAGACCTAGGGACGGCTGTGTGTCCAGTGATGAGTGTCCCCAAAATTCAAGAGAAGACCCATTAGGGGAAGGTTTGCCAAAACCATGGAAAGGGCCCTGCCTTGGGACTCTTGACCTATTGTTCCTTCTTCCAGCTTGGCATAGGATGGCCTGAAAATTCAATATTTTGGAGAGCCATCTGGCCATATGACTCAGGATAGATGGAGCCTTGCTCCTTTATGGGAGGGTCCTGCTTTTGGAAGCCTTGTGTTTTCCCATTTTGGTTACTAGAAAGCATGACCTTGGGCTTTCCATTTATATATGGGGCCATAGAGTCAGTTCTCATACGCAACATCACTGTACACCCTCAAAAACTGAATTGTTTAGGGCACATTGTTGTTGGTTTTTTTCCCTACTTTTCAAGATAATAGCAGTTTTACACTTCTAGTATCATAAAGTCAAAACAACTGCGCCATCTGCTGATCATTTCAGCCAACCAGCTACAGTCACGGCACCAAAATTAATTTAGTGAGAAAAGGGACAACTGGTGATGTTTCTCTGCTTAGAACGGTCCATATATATGTCAGATGACTCTTCTCTGCTCACTAACTCCGTTTTATCAGCAGAGCAACATCGCTTTTCTCATGAAATTCATTTGCAGGCAACTGTACCAGATGAACAGCAGGTGGCACTGTTGTTACAAATGTTTTTATATTGGCAGTTTAAAAACTGCTCATATCTTGACGACTAGACACATATTTAAAGTAAATTGCAAAAGTCCTTAGTAGAGGGTTCTAAGCAATTTTCTGTTTTCTTTAACAATCGGTGCCTGGTGTTGCTGGATGTTTTTGGAGAAGGCTGTAGTCAACCAGCATTTGGGATAAGGAATGGTTGATTCGGTAGGGCGGCGTTCTAATAAAAGTCATGGGATGGGATGACATCACTTATGAGCTTCTCATTATGGGTTTTGACGGTGAAATTGTGCTGTTTGCCAGAGAGCCTCATAAAATGCTTGCGCGTATGAAGTTGCAGGCACCACCGGCTGACTCAGAGCCGTAACTTGCAGAGTTACACTAGCATCTTAATGTGTTTGAGTTTTGTATTAAATATATATTTATTTATTTATTATAGGGGCAAAGGGGATCTTTCAGCCTACCATAGTGTGCCTTTATTTGGTCACAGAACCCCTCAGTAACCTCTAATATTCTTATAATTTACAGTAGGGTACATTATCCCTTATAATACATGAGTGATACTCAGAGTTCCCTGTAGAACTCAGCCTGCAGCCTTGTGTCTTTATATGGTCACAGAACCCCTCAGTGAGTTCTAATATCCTTATCATTTACATTAGGGGGTACATTATCCCTTATAATACATGAGTGATACTCAGAGTTCCCTGTATAACTCAGCCTGCAGCCTTGCGCCTTTATATGGTCACAGAACGCCTCAGTGACTTCTAATATCCTTATCATTTACAGTAGGGGGTACATTATCCCTTATAATACATGAGTGATACTCAGAGTTCCCTGTATAATTCAGCCTGCAGCCTTGTGCCTTTATATGGTCACAGAACCCCTCAGTGACTTCTAATATCCTTATCATTTACAGTAGGGGGTACATTATCCCTTATAGTACATGAGTGATATTCAGAGTTCCCTGTATAACTCAGCCTGCAGCCTTGTGCCTTTATATGGTCACAGAACCCCTCAGTGACTTCTAATATCCTTATCATTTACAGTAGGGGGTACATTACCTTATAATACATGAGTGATACTCAGAGTTCCCTGTACAACTCATCCTGCAACCATGTGTCTTTATATGGTCACAGAACAACCCCTCAGTGACATCTAATATCCTTATCATTTACAGTAGGGGGTACATTATCCCTTATAATACATGAGTGATACTCAGAGTTCCCTGTATAACTCAGCCTGCAGCCTTGTGCCTTTATATGGTCAAAGAACCCCTCAGTGACTTCTAATATCCTTATCATTTACAGTAGGGGGTACATTATCCCTTATAATACATGAGTGATACTCAGCGTTCCCTGTATAACTCAGCCTGCAGCCTTGTGCCTTTATATGGTCACAGAACAACCCCTCAGTGACTTCTAATATCCTTATCATTTACAGTAGGGGGTACATTATCCCTTATAATACATGAGTGATATTTTTATTTGTCTTGTAGGTAAATTACACAGCAGTAAATAATGAAACCTACCAAGAAAGACTGGCACGACTGGAAGGTGACAAGGAATCTCTAATATTACAGGTACATTTAATATTTATCTTCATGCAGATGATTGGCAAACAAGTAGATGGTGGATGTTCCGCTGGTATGTTGGGGCATTTTGTCTTCATCCGTTCAGTTTTACCATGAGGGACATTCCTTTAGGTTGATGGATAGATGGGCAGGGCCCTTGGCAGATTATATGGGTTCTCCTACTCCTTGAGGGTCACTTGGTGTGAGAATTGGGGTGATTACTTATCCGTTCTACAAGATCCCCTTGGAAGAATGACTGATACAGCAGCCAGTAGTAAGGAGAGAATCCTATAAGTAAAGGGGTTGTTCGCCTTTAAATTATCTGTTAGTATGATGTAGAGAGTGATAATCTGAGACAATTTACAATTGGTTTTAATTTTTTTTATGATTTGTGGGTTTTGAGTTATTTAGCTTTTAATTCAGCAGCTGTTCAGCTTGCAATTTCATCCATCTGGTTGCTAGAGTCTTAATTACCCTAGCAACCATGCATTGATTTGAATAAGAGACTGGAATATGAATAGGAGAGGCCTGAATAGAAAGATGAGCATAGGAAGTAGCAATAACAATACATTTGTAGCCTTACTGAGCATTTGTTTTTTCAGATGGGGTCAGTGACCCCATTTGAAAGCTGGAAACAGAAGAAGAAGAAGGCAAATAATTAAAAAAAAACATAATAATGAAGACCAATTAAAAAGTTGCTTAGAAATGGCCACTTGATAACATACTAAACGTTAAGGGATCCTGTCATCGGAAAACATGTTTTTTTCAAAACGCATCAGTTAATAGTGCTACTCCAGCAGAATTCTGCACTGAAATCCATTTCTCAAAAGAGCAAACAGATTTTGTTATATTAAATTTTGAAATCTGACGTGGGACTAGACATATTGTCAATTTCCCAGCTGCCCCCAGTCATGTGACTTGTGCCTGCACTTTAGGAGAGAAATGCTTTCTGGCAGGCTGCTGTTTTTCCTTCACAATGTAACTGAAGGAGTCTCAGTGGGACATGGGTTTACTATTGAGTGCTGTTCTTAGGGTAAGGCCACACTAAGCGATAGCGCGGCGATTTGACTCGCGGCGACTTTTCGCCGCGACTTTTAATCCGCAATCGCTGGCGAAACTTTGGCGCTGGCGTCTATGGGGAATCGCGCAAAATCGCCAGCGTAAAAACACACGCGGCGATCTTTTTTCTATTGTCGCTCGAAATCGCCTAGCGAGGCGATTTCGAGCGACAATAGAAAAAAGATCGCCGCGTGTGTTTTTACGCAGCGATTCCCCATAGACGCCAGCGCCAAAGTTTCGCCAGCGATTGCCATTTAAAAGTCGCGGTGAAAAGTCGCGGCGAGTCAAATCGCCGCGCTATCGCTTAGTGTGGCCTTACCCTTAGATCTACCAGGCAGCTGTTATCTTGTGTTAGGGAGCTGCTATCTGGTTACCTTCCCATTGTTCTTTTGTTTGGCTGCTGGGGGGGAAAGGGAGGGGGTGATATCACTCCAACTTGCAGTACAGCAGTAAAGAGTGACTGAAGTTTAGGGCAGCTGGGAAACTCACAATTTGTCTAGCCCCATGCCAGGTTTCAAAATTGAATATAAAAAAATATGTTTGCTCTTTTGAGAAATGGATTCCAGTGCAGAATTCTGCTGGAGCAGCACTATTAACTGATTCATTTTGAAAAAATTTTTTTTTCCCATGACAGTATCTCTTTAACTAGGACTAGGTAAACCAAAGGGGAAACGTCCTGTTTCTACAGAGCACGTGCACCAGCGTATGTCCAATAGGTGGCGCTCTTGCCTCCTAGTTTAGTATTAGAGTTTTATTTCCAATTTCAATTATTAACTACTGTAGGCCTCTGTGATTAGTGTGTATGTTGCTTTAAGAGCACAGGAGAGCAGTTCCCAGTCTATGTGAGAAGGATCAGAGTGTTGATCTAGTTCCTATGCAGTATAGCAGCTGAGCTCAGTTCATTCCAGCAGTAACACACAACTCCACTCCCAGTTTTGCTTTATTCTATATATTAAAGGGCAACATATAAACGCTAGCTATTTTTATATACTTTTTATTTATATTTAATCCAGCTGCAGAGCTACTGGGTAGGGTGTATCCACTCCTTCCATGATTAGTTTAAACCTTACCCCTATAAAGTCAAGCACAGATCCTGTGTTCTGCATTGCTGCATAGAAACTAGCGCAGTCTGCAAGTCCAAACATATATAAGATTCTAATATTGAATATAGTCATTCATATAGATCCCAACATCAAAGCTACATAGAAATCAGTGCAGCCAGCAGCAGTCACATATTTTTTCTTTCCTTAAAGGGGATACAAACCTTCCAGTAACTTATGCAAGAAGATTACGCAATAATAACCATCCCTCCCAGCCTTAAATCAGTCATCTTTCTGTTATCTACTGTAGGGAGGCTCCTGAGTCATTTATGCCTGTGGTTATTACACTCTAATGAGACATCAGAAGGGTGGAGATAGACCTGTCCAGGCATTTTCTGAGCTAGAAGAAATAGATTTATTTGCACAAAGAACAGTGAGCAGAGTGGGTGCAGAGCAAACAGAATTCCCATTGGAGGATCCTCCGTGGAGGCCATGAAGACTTGTGAAGTCTGCCATGTCTCCAGTTCATGCATGCTGCTTCACAGGTCTGTTAACTGCCTTCTTCTGTGTTTCAAGAGTCAGAACCAGCAGTGCAGAGAATAGCAAAGGCAAACTGAAACACTGAGAATGTGTCATTTAATTTTTGGGTTTCTTTAAGTACTCGTATGGGACCTGTTATCCAGAATGCTCAGGACCTGGGGTTTTTTGGTGTGAAGGCACACACAGACGCATGTAAGCGTCAAACACAGGTGGGACGCAGCATGTTGCATTTCACCTGCATTGGGCGCATACATGCGTCTGTGTGAGTACAGCCCCCTTCACAGTAATTGAGTGTATCTACTCCTGCACTCCCCTGCGGCTGAACGGAAGAAAGTGCCATGCAGGGAGCGCAGGAAAAAACGCCCGTGTGTAAGAGCCCTTAAGTCTACTAGAAAATAGAGATGGGCGAATTTGGGGCGTTCCGCTTTGCCGAAAAATCCGCAAAATTCGCGAAACGGCAAAAAATTTGCGAAAAGGTGCCGGCATCTCGTTTTCGACGCCAGCGTCCGTTTTTTTGCTGCCGGCGTAAGTTCGTGAGTTTGCGCCTGCCAAATAAATTTACCCATCACTACTAGAAAATCATGTAGACATTAAATAAACCCAATAGGCTGGTTTTGCTTCCAATAAGGATTAATTATATCTTAGTTGGGATCAATTACAAGCTACTGTTTTATTATTACACAGAAAAAGGAAGTCATTTTTAAAAATTTGTATTATATAGATAAAATGGAGTCTATGGGAGACAGCCTTTCTATAATTCGGAGCTTTCTGGATAACGGGTTTCTGGATAACAGATCCCATACCTATATTCATTCCTGGTGTTGCAAGCTTACTGCTCGACAGTGCTTTAACCCTTGATGGTATCCTGGTGTTAGGGTTGCCACCTTTTCTGGAAAAAAATACCGGCCTTCGTATATTCTTGCTGTTTTTTCCTATTAATAACATTGACATCAAGTAGAGATGGGTGAATAAATTCGGCAGGGGTGAATTTGCGGCGTATTTTCACGTTTCGCCACGAAAAAACTTGGGCACGCATCAGAATAGTCGCGAGTCAAAATTTTCCGGACGCCCATTGACTTTAATGCATTTGGCAAAAATAAGTGCACGTATAGCAATAGTCGCTGGCGTCGAAATTGACACGCGTCAAAATAATTTTGACACCCATGGACTTCAGTGCAAATTTTTCGGCGTTTTCGCGGGAAATTCGCTAATTTTTCAGCGAAACGGGCAAATTCATTAGCATCAAGCATCCATTTTACCGGCCAGGTCAGTAAAATACCGGCCAGGCAGCAACCCTAGTTGGCGTATGCAGGGAATTGTAATGCAGAAACATCTGGGTGGAGCAAACACAGCTACGGAAGTTTTAAAGGCAACTAACCAAAGTGTCGTTTTTGGCCCAAAGAACATTGCATTGGGCCAATCCCTTTGGTTGTTTGTTGCCCTGTGTTGATAAACACTCAGCCCCATTACGTTAGCATTTCTCAGTCATGCAGGAACTTGCAGCGCTTGCAATTGCTGAACTCCTTAAAGTGCTGCTACATGCCCCATACACAGCACATTACAGACAAGGCTACAGGGTGCTCTAATAGCACCCACTCCGCTCCCACAGCACCTTTATTGCCTCTCTGAGAAACAGGCAGGTGAAATAAAGTGGCTGCTGTCCCTGGAGGGGGGAAACAAGTGTCTCCCGAGCTGAAGGTGAGGATCAGGCTGTGGCTCTTGGGTGTCAGAACGGGAAGTGCTGTTTGTTCAAACGCTAGTCCCACAGGGTGACCTTGTTCCGTGATACACGTGTGTGTTTGTGTCGCACTAGGTGAGCGTGCTCACTGACCAGGTGGAAGCCCAGGGGGATAAGATCCGAGATCTGGAGTCGTGCGTGGAGGAGCACCACCTGAAGCTGAATGCCACCGAGGAAATGCTTCAGCAGGTAGGCAAGGGACGGGCGTCCTCGTGGGTTATCATTATTGCTGTTCTTATTGGTGGTATAAATATCCATTAAATATATATATATTGCTATGACTGTACAGCTGTTGTTGAACTTCAAATCCCAGAATCCCTCGGGCTGCTTTACAAAACACGTTAATCAGTGGATCATCTTGCCCTATAATACATTCAAAAACCACAAATGATAAAAAATGAAAGCCAACTGCAAAGTGACTCACTGCCTCATACTAAAAGATAACTCAAAGGTGAATAACCCCTTTAAGAGATTGCCATAGATTATTCCGTATAGGAAGTTTCCTCTCTTGGCGTAGGTGTGTTTCATTAGTACACCTGGGAGCAGCCATGATTGCTCTGACAAGGATCACTTGTTCTAGTTTGCTATCAAAGTACTGTGTTTTATCTACCGCACTCCTGTAAATTCACTCCTACTACAATGGTGGTGCTGGTGCTCCGTTGACCCGGCAAGGTCCGTCGGCAACAGCAAGTTTTATTCACGGATCCGCACACACACAATTCTCTACAGTCGAGGATGTGGCCCCTCACAAAAAAAATAAGGCCACTGCAGAGAATCGTGTGTTTGTATCCGTGAATTAAAATTGCTAGATTTCTATCAAGCAAATTGCCCCCTCTGTTGGTCATTTATCATAATGGCATTGTTCCTCCCAATATTTCTATTTTAAAAAGGGGGACCATTTTATCTATTGTCCCCGACTTTCAAACAATCCAGTTGAAACCCCTCCCATTTTCAAATAAGTCATCATCTGGGATTGTTCTATTTGAACACTGCTCAGACATAAAGGAATTTGTTTGTCAGCAGAAATAGGTATTTTTGACCCAGACGGTATGAAGAGCACGTGCCAGAGCCGGGCCAAAAGGTAAGTGCGCCCAAGGCAATCCCCTGCTGTCATTCACCCGACTTCCGCCCCTGTCACTTTGCCTTATTGTCACTTTGTTTTATTGTCCCTTTTAAGTGAGCAGACACGTCTGGCTGAGCACATTCTTACTTTTAAAGTGGATGTTTATGGCTTAGGAGAGGGAAATAAATGGAAGTCAGTTATTCTGCATATTCCCGTTATTCAGGCAATTGTAGCTACACAGGGTCCAATCAGACGCTTCTGGTTTGGGGGTACAAAGGTAGAGATTTAAGGTCACAGGCAGCCACTTTAGGGACCCTCAGGCCCGGATTTGCAGCTAGTCCACAAAGCCCCTGGCCTAGGGCGGCATAAATTTAGGGGCGGCATGCTGCATAGTAATCCCCTGGGCTCCAGCGCATGCGTACTTACACTGGGGATCTTGGCTCACTAATCTAAAAGTATTTGACATTTTTAGCAGGCCCGATTTGTGGCAAGGCCACAAAGGCCCAGGCCTAGGGCGGCACAATTTTAAGGGGCAGCATGCCAGCCAGCCGCACTGGGGACGCATACTCCTGTGCTCCAACACAGTGGCGTAACTGTATCCACAGTAATCTTCTTCCTCTACACTTACTTGGTACCCCCCTCCCCAACCACTTTTAGCTTTGGCAGGGAAAGGGGGATGCAGGGGGCTCCAGTGCTAGGCGGCGGCACAGGCAGATTGGGGATTTCAGTGCGCTGGGCCCTCCAAAGATTTTTTTTCAGGGGGGCCGGTACAATTTACTGCTCTGTCCCTATCTCCCTGGTGGCTCTAACTATTGCTAAAGGTTTGGGATCTGTTATCTGGAAACCAGTTATCCGGAAAGCTTCGAATTATGGAAAGGCCGTCTCCCATAGACTCCAATTTATCCAAATAATCCAAATGTTTAAAATCACTGTAATAATAAAACATTTATCCCAACTAAGATATAATTAATCTTTATTGGAGACAAAACCAGCCTATTGGGTTTATTTAATGTTTACATGATTTTCTAATAGACTTAAAGGAGAATTCAACCCCCAACTAATAAAAAAAACCCTCCCTGTTCCCCCCCGCACAGTTGAGGTAAGTGCCCTAAGCCTGTAATTACCCCTCATTGCAGAATCAGTGCAGCGGAGCTCATGGGCGCCATCTTCCGCTTACCGAAGATGAAGATGCCGCCATCAAGCTCCGCTACGCTGACTCTGCAAAGAGGGATAATTACAGGCTTAGGGGCATTTACAGGTGTTAACACCTGTGCGGGGGAGCCACGACAGGGGACAATGGAGGGTAAGGGTTTTTATTAGTTGGGGGAGGTTGAATTCCCCTTTAAGGTATGAAGATCCAAATTATGGAAAGATCCCTTATTCGGAAAACCTCAGGTCCAGAGCATTCGGATAATCGGTCCCATACCTGCACAATGAAGAGTACTGTCTTCGGCTAAATTCATTGTTTTTAAATAAAAGTCAGGACCAGCAGTGCAGCAATGGACAGACAGATACCGCTTGTAATAGCAAATTGCTCCTCTGAGTTATGTGTCTGTGCTCAGGCAGCAGAATTGGCTCTTTTGTTTATGAGAAAACAACCCCTTCCCTCCCATGTGGGGGCGGATGAAAGGTGACACTGGGATAGGAGGGTGCGCGGGGTGGGGGACCTGTAGAACTGGTTATGTATTTTCATTTTACAATGATCTTCTGTGATTATTCCTCAGACATAGTGATAGACATCTCCGCTTTCAGGTGGTGAGAACAGTTTTTATTGCTGTTGATGGAGTGGAACGACTGCATTTATTCTTTAGACTGTTATTCTTTGGTAGAAATAATCATTTTTTCCCCAGCATAGTAGTTAATGTAATATGTCTTTCGAGTACTTTTTCTTACTGTTTACACACTGCTGATATCATGAATGTGCGACTGGAGCACCTCCTGCTGCAGCAAAAGCTTAATTTACTGAAGCAAGAAGTATCTGCGGATACTTCCCTGCTCATTTCTATTGCTTAAAGAGGCCGTTCACCTTTGTGTTAACTTTTAGTTTGATGTAGAGAGGGATATTCTGAGACAATTTGCAATTGGTTTTCATTTTTTATTATTTGTGGGTTTTTGAGTAATGTCTCTTTTTATTCAGCAGCTCTCCGGTTTGCAATTTAAGCCTTCTGGTTGGTATGGTCCAAATTTCCCTATTCCCAATAGGGTCGCCGGATTTCACTCGAACAGTCCTGTATTTGGAAGGGCTGTCCAGGTGAAAAGTGCCTGTCCGGATTTCCAGATTAGGAAATCCGGACAGGCCATTGATGTTAATGACATGGCGATCATCCAATTGCTGATCGCTACATCATCAGTCCCGCCCCTGACATAATCTGCCCCGCCCCCTTATATCACTGGTCCGCACCCTGAAGTGAAAAAATCTAGTCCAGGTCCCCTTTCCACATGAGTTAGTTTCAAGGTGAACGTCCCCTTGAAAGAAACTGACTTCTCCATTTTGTATGTGTTTATTTTTTTAGTTATGGAATGAGTAGGCGCAATTTCTGGCACCCAAACCAAATAAAATAGGAAGTAAAACACTATGTATATTATACAGTATTTATATTAATGGCTGGAGAAAATGTAAATGCAACAATAGGCTGACCAGGGGGTTTCTGGGAGTTGTAGTCTAACAGCAGATATTGGATGGGGCCCCAGATTACCTAAATTTCTTCTCTAATTTTACTCCTAGAGCAGACTGATTGAAACTGGGTGAAAGGCGGCACATTTCCCATTCAAGCGATGCAAAGGCACCCGTGACTTTTTGTCTGTTATGGGAATATACTCTGGAATTGTTTTTGTTTGTTTTGGCTCAGAGTCAGATCTGTTATTGTGAGCTGGATACTTATTTTTGGGAAAATATTGTTGCTGCTGGATTCTGTAGAAATAGTCGCCTAGAGCTGCCATTAAGAATATATCCCTTATACAAAGGCATCCATGCCCAGGTCCTGCCCCATTGCTGTACAGAATGGCTCCAAATAGGAGGAGGGGATGTTACCCCCATAACTGTATAGAATGGCTCCTCATAGGACAATGGGATGCTGCCTAATAACTATATAGAATGGCTCCTAATAAGACAATACGATGCTGCCCCAAAACTGTATAGAATGGCTCCTAATAGGACAATGGGATGCTGCCCCATAACTGTATAGAATGGCTCCTATTAAGACAATGGGATGCTGCCCCATAACTGTATAGAATGGCTCCTAATAGGACAATGGGATGCTGCCCCATAACTGTATAGAATGGCTCCTAATAGGACAATGGGATGCTGCCCCATAACTGTATAGAATGGCTCCTAATAGGACAATGGGATGCTGCCCATAACTGTATAGAATGGCTCCTCATAGGACAATGGGATGCTGCCCCATAACTGTATAGAATGGCTCCTAATAGGACAATGGGATGCTGCCCCATAACTGTATAGAATGGCTCCTAATAAGACAATGGGATGCTGCCCCATAACTATATAGAATGGCTCCTAATAGGACAATGGGATGCTGCCCCATAACTGTATAGAATGGCTCCTAATAGGACAATGGGATGCTGTCCCCTAGCTGTACAGAATGGCTCCTTATAGTAGGATGGGTTATAAAACAGGCACCATTACCCCTCCATACACTTTTATCATAACTTCATGGGGTGCAATCCAGCAAACGTTGGCAATATCCCTGTATGTCAGTGACCTTAGGTTAACGGGACACAGAGTGTTTTGCAGGGGGAGCCGGGACAGTTAAATAAAACAAACTCTTGGCCACATTAGGAACAGTGTGGCGTGTGCTCCGGAAAATGAAATTGCTCAATAATCAGTTATTTGGCCAGTCAGGTTGCTGATTTAGTGCTGATCTGAATGTATAATCGTCTGAGCTAAATGCCTGACTGCTGACAGTTAGGAGGCCTAATGAGCCTGCGTCGTCCTCTTTCTTGTGCCTTGTTCTATGGCCAGTCCCCGGGAGTGTCAGCTTTACCCAAGGCCAAGTTTGGCAGCTGAACAGGATCTACTGTCATCACTGAGCATGTGGTGACCCATAATGCACCTCTGGCATGAAAGAGAACACTCACAGCAAATACAATTCTATAGGAGTCTGTCATCTTCCCTCCTATCAAATGTTTGGCTTCAAAAGGAATGTTTCAGCACAGCACTGCCATTGTAAGGATCCAGTGTAGCAATTAAAGGGTAACTATGCCCTGTTTAGAATGAATCTATACTGCAGGCTGACCAGTGGCTCGCAGACAGTAGGTGGACTGTCTAGAAAGCTTGGACTGTCTAGAAACTGCCTGCCCTGTTTTCCAGATTGTGAAAACCGGGACATGATTCCCCTAGATAGTCGTTGCCTTCTTCTTCTTTTGACTCTTTCCAGCTTTCAAATGGAGGTCACTGACCCCATCTAAAAACAAATGTTCTGTAAGGCTACACATTTATTGTTATTGCTCCTTTCTATTGTTCATCTTTCTATTCAGGCCCTCTCCTATGTATACGCCAGTCTCTTAAACAAATCAGTGCATGGTTGCTGGGCTAACTTGGACCCTAGCAACCAGATTGCTGCAAACTGGAGAGCTGCTGAATAAAAAGCTAAATAACTCAAAAAATGCAAAAAAGAAAAAAAGAAAACCAATTGCAAATTGTCTCAGAATATCCCTCTCTACATTACGCCAAGTGAAGAGACAGACACTGCTATTTTTCGGAGATTAGTCGCCCAGCGACAATTCACTTCTTCTTCGGTCGACTATTCTCCGTAAATCCCCAGCAGGATGCCACTCGGAACGATGTGTTTTAGTTGCCTCATGAGTAAACCTCAGGCGACTTCGGAAAGCCAAAGAGATCCGAGTGCCCCGTCTGTGATTTATATTCTAGCCGGCGCAAAGGCAGTTCGGGGAGATTAGTCGTCCGAAGTGCTGCTACACATGCTGCTATTTCGGGAGACTAGTCGAGAGACTAGTCTCCCAGCGACGATTCGTTTCCGAAGTTGCCTCGTGAGGAGACTTCAGGCGACTTCGGAAAGCCAAAGAGATCCGAGTGCCCCGTCGGGGATTTATATTCTAGCCGGCGCAAAGGCAGTTCGGGGAGATTAGTCGTCCGAAGTGCTGCTACACATGCCGCTATTTCGGGAGACTAGTCGAGAGACTAGTCTCCCGGCGACGATTCGTTTCCGAAGTTGCCTCGTGAGGAAACTTCAGGCGACTTCGGAAAGCCAAAGAGATCCGAGTGCCATCCCATCGGTGATTTACATTCTAGCCGACTTCTAGGGACTTCTTCATGAGGCAACTTCGGAAACGAATCGTCACTGGGCGACTAGTCTCCTGACTAGTTTCCCAAAATAGCAGCGTGTGTCTCTGCCCTAAAAGTTAATTTAAAGGTGTACAACCCCTTTAACTTTTAATTTGTCTTGTGATTCAGTCCTTCTGTCATCAGCCCATTGTTAATCAACTGGTCCATGCCAGCAGTCGCTAATAATGAGATTACAACCGAACGCCCTGTAGCCTCATTAACATTTCATGACTGATCTACACAATTAGCTCCAAATAAACCACGTCGCCCTGTGCAAGGAGCTGCCCGACCTGCACTTAAGAAAACCCAAAATACACAAGATATTTCCAGGCTGACGAGAGACACGTCGGATTTGGCCGCCGGAGATCTAAAAATATAAAAGCCCTGGGTCCCATCAGTAAAATGTGAGCATCAAAAGGCCTCCCTACTTGGCAGGCTGAATAGGGGAACATGTGGATTCCGCATTCTTATTGTTCCTTAAGCTTTGTGTTGAGCTTCTCTCTCTCTCTCTAAAGGGCACATTTGTTTCCCATTTGCACAAGGCTCGGGCTGTCATTTCGGGTGCTGTTTTGGTTAGGAAGGTGGATGCATAAGCAAGCCTGTGATTAGTTGATGTGCGGTAGCCTGGCTTTTAATTATCTCCTGAATATAGTGTATGGCCAAGTGGAGAGACGGCTGCTCCCTCTTGCCATTTCCTTGGCTGTGCTGGGCAGATGCTCTAGTTCTGTTTTACTGGATATTAACTTCTCTACAAAGAAACTCAGCTTGGCTCCCTGGGGAGACTGATACATGTCGGAGCTTCCGAATTACCCACTTATTGCTGGGAGTTCCTTCCAAGGTAGGTCCAAACCAAAGGCACCACCAAAGGCATCAGGAGCCTTTGCCACATCCACATTTTATTGATTTTCACATAAACAGGAAAAAAGTCAAAATGACAGCTAATACCATGAAAACTTGTAAAATTGATACCATCGCATGCTGTTCTTCAAAAGAAAAATAACATTGAATGGCACATCCACTTAGGTGGCAGCGGCCAGGGGTGTAACTAGAGTGGCGGCAGATTCTGCGACTTACTTGGGGGAGCACTAGGAGTATTGGGGCCCGTTGGGCAGTGACTGGTCAGAAAATGAAATATCAGTTTATGAAAAATGTCTTATTCCCAAGTTTAAAGGGGGGCCTTAAATGATTTTGCTGGGAGCTCTGGAACTTTTAGTCAAGCCACTGATAGCTTATGCGGAGGGGGGCATAGCTTTAAATAGTTTTAAAAACAGTACATAATAATAGACCTAAATTCAATATGATGAGTTATTCACACACTGGTATATATTCATTGCTTATGCTGCATTTTGCACCCTTGGGTGCATTTCTCAGATAACTGTACATTGTACAACATGCAGGGAATTAATTAGCCCCATGTACAGTATTAATTGGATTTGTTTAATAGTTGCAGAACTTTTGGAACTGTTTGTATATGCATTATCAATACCTCTCTCTCTCTCTCTCTCTCTCTCTCTCTCTCTCTCTCTCTCTCTCTCTCTCTCTCTCTCTCTCTCTCTCTCTCTCTCTCTCTCTCTCTCTCTCTCTCTCTCTCTCTCTCTCTCTCTCTCTCTCTCTCTCTCTCTCTGTCCATCCTGTCCTGTATTTGTCCCTGTATCTATCCATTTCTTCTTTTCCAAAATGTTTTTGAGTTGAAAATCCAAATTGGAATTAAACAATAGTATAAAATAAAACAAAACACATGTATGGGATCCATTATCTGGAAACCCATTATCCAGAAAGCTCCAAATTATGGAAAGGCCATCCCCCAATCTATATGTCCTATCTATCTGTCTATCCCTCTTTCTATCCCTCTGTCTGTCTGTCTGTCTGTCTCTCTATTTCTTTTCCAACATGTTATTGAGTTCCAAAGAATCCAAATTTTTAAAAATGATTTCCCTTTTCTCTGTTATAATAAAACAGTAGCTTGTACTTGATCCCAACTAAGATATAATTAATTCTTATTGGAAGCAAAACCAGCCTATTGGGTTTATTTAATGTTTACATGATTTTCTAGTAGACTTAAGGTATTAAGATCCAAATTATAGAAAGATCCATTATACAGAAACCCCCAGGTCCCCAGTATTCTGGATAACAGGTCCCATACCTATACTAAAAGTTAATTTAAAGGGGAACAATGTGGAATGGACTGCTTGCCCCAAAGAGCTTACAATCTCTATGGAAACTGCTACTCCTTGCAGCTTCTTGTTATGGCAGTTCTGCACTTGGAAATACACATTATATCACATTAAGTTGACAGTAGGCTTGAGAGTGTATTAGGGAGGTGCAAGTTATTGACTCTCTATATAAATAGGCAGCAGAGTTAGGAAATGTGCAGCTTGTTAGTTTCTGGCTGTAGAAAAGGGATCGGAAGCCAAAGGACTGCAGACCATTGACTCCTGAGTGAATCACCCAGAGTCCCCTCTGCCAAGAAAATTAGTGTGTTTTGCAACCATTTAATTTGTCCTTAGGGAATGTGAACAATAAACAGAGACGTCCGGCTTACTGTCCTGCAGCTGCTGTTAAAACTACAGCTCCCAGCATCCTCTGCCATCCAGACAATGATAGCTGTAGTTCAACAAGACCCGAAGAACTTCTAGCTGGCTATCCCTCTTGTAAAGATCGACACATTATATTGACTTCTACCTCCAGACTGAACCTTTATTGAGACCTGCAATCTGTTGCTAAATGCTTTTGTGAGTCTAATAAATATTGTAGAGGGGGATGGGAACCTTAGAATAAAATCTTGCTGAAAAAAGAAAAAGTGGCACTTTAAGCATCTAGCCAATATAGATTCATGAATACTGTCTCTTGCTATGCTCTGCACTGCTGGTTGTGACTATGGAACAGAAGACTTTAGAGCAGAGACACACGCTCAGATTCGGGGAGTCAACCAACGACAAATCTCCTCTTCTCCGGGGCAACTAATCTCCCTGAACTGACTCCCGCCGGCTAGAAATCACCGGCGGGGTGGCAATCGGTGCACTTTGTTTTCCAAGGTCGCCCGAAGTTGTCTTACGAGTAAAATTCGGGCGAAATAAAATCGCAATCTCCCCGAATCTGAGTTTGTGTCTCTGCCCTTAAACCCTTTCTGAACTACATCTAGCAGAGTCGCAGCTTGTAATAGTTAAAGCTGGAGATTTCACCCACAGCTTATTGTTTCCTCCATCAGCTTTAAGAAATAACTTGCCCTTTAAAAAGGAAAGAGTGAGCAATGAGCAGGGTCTCATGAAACTCTGAGCTTTGGGAATTTTTTCATTAAAGGGGGTTGAGTTAACTTTTAGTATAAAGTAGAGAGGGATATTCTGAGACAATTTGCATTGGTTTTCATTTTTTATTATTTGTGGTTTTTGAGTTATTTTTTCAGTTTGCAACTAGTTCAGCAGTCTGGTTGCTAAGGTTCCAATTACCCTAGCAACTATGCATTGCTTTGAATAAGAGACTGGAATGTAAATAGGAGATGAGCAACAAAAGTAGCAATATCTATAAATGTGTACACCTTACAGTGCATTTTTTATTAGATGGGGTCAGTGACCCCCTTCCCATTTAAAACCTGGAAGGAGGCAAATAAATCAAAAACAATAACAAACAATGAAGGCCAATGGAAAAGGTGCTTAGAATTAGCCATTCTTTAACATACTAAAAGTTAATTTAATTTAAAGGTGAACCACCCCTTTAACATACCTGCTTAAAGTGACACCTACACATTTAAATATATCAGTTGCAAAATCCCCTGGACTCACTTGGACACAGCGAGGGCACAAGGAATAGGCCCCGACTACATATAAAAAGTTCTACAGCAGTGCTCTGGGGTAATATAATAAAAAGTTCAACTAGGTCTAGTAACCATTAGCAACCAATGTTTTGCTGCGAGTTACAAGTTGCAGGCTTGGTGACTTAAAGGAACAGTAACACCAAAAAATGAAAGCGTTTAAAAGTAATGAAAATTTCAAGTATTATTGCCCTTCACTGGTAAAACTGATGTGTTTGCTTCAGAAACTCCACTATAGTTTATTGTCTTCCAACTGGCCTGATGGCTTTAGATCCCAAAAATGATAAAGGAGCCATGGAAACTCAAAAGCATCAAATTTTAACCAGTGATGGGTGAATTTGTCCCGTTTGTCCCCTGAATTTCAAGAATTTCCCACGAAATTCGCATAAACTGCGAAAAATTTGCGAAACGCGAAATTTGCTGGCCACGTCAATTCGCATCAATTTTGACGCCTGCATTAAAGTCAATGGGCGTCCGAATAATGTTGATGCATGACAGTTTTGACGCTAGAGACTATTGACACGCAGTCAAATTTTTTTGATGCTGACAAATTTTCACCATAGTTTCGTGAATTTATTTGCCGGCGTGGAATATCATTTATTTACTGTGGAGCAGCATGAAGTTGTACTTTTAGACTTTCACCAACAACATTGTATAGTATCATGTCTAGAAGCGCCTCCTGATGCTTCTCTGCTCAGTAGTTTCAATCTATTTCTGTATAGGAATCTATAGGGCGGTGTTGGTTTCCCCTTTAACCTCATGTTCATGAACGATTTTGTTTTTGTGCTCGCAGGAGCTTCTGAGTCGCACCTCGCTGGAAACACAGAAGGTGGATCTCATGGCTGAGCTTTCCGACCTCAAGATCAAGCTGGTCGGCCTCGAGAAAGAGAAGATTAACTACGAGGATTCGTACAGTAAAGCAGAAGTGAGTTCCCTTTGCCTCCCCCCAACCCGTGTGCGTGTTTGTGGCTTTAATAGGATTTGTATTAAAGGTTGAGGGTTCACCCATTTATATATATAAAGTTATGTCTGCTGCAGGCTGCACTTGTTTCAGTGAAGCCATGCGACATGCCTCCAAATAATTACAGGGTATAATGTGTTGCCAGTTTTATACTGGCGTATACGGGGTATAGTGAGTTGGAGTCGTAGCAAGAACTTTATAAAGATTTCATGGCATCTATTAGCCCAGTGATACATTTGAAAGCCAATAGTGTGGCAACTTTTCAATTGGTCTTTCAAATGGGGGGTCACTGACCCCATCTAATATTGCTACTTTTTATTACTCCTCTTTCTATTCAAGCCTCTCTCCACCTATTCATATTCCTTATTCAAATCATGGCATGGTTGCTAGGGGAATTTGGACCCTAGCGACCAGATTGCTGGAATTACAAACTAGAGAGCTGCTGAATAATAATAATAACTCAAAAACCACAAATAATAAAAAAAAAAAAAAAAAAAAAAAAGGAAACCAATTGAAAATTGTCTCAGAATATCATTCTTTACATCAGCTATGGGATCCATTATTCCTGGAAAACCGTTATCCAGAAAGCTCCGAATTACGGAAAGCTGTCTCCCATAGACGCTATTTTATCCAAATGATCCAAATTCTTAAAAATGAACTCCTTTTTCTCTGTAATTATAAAACAGTAACTTGTACTTGATCCCAACTAAGATATAATTAATCCTTATTGGAGGCAAAAACATGGGTTTATTTAACATCTTACTTGATTTTCTAGTAGGCTCAAGGTATGAAGATCCAAATTACAGAAAGATCCCTTATCCAGAAACCCCCAGGTCCCGAGCATTCTGGATAACAGATCCCATACCTGTATATATATTCACTGGAGCTTTCCACTGTCAGATGCATATCCTTGCAGACTTTCACAGTACAATATTTTGATTTGCTTTTGCTGCACACGAGTGAATCTAAGTCTGTGAAAATCTGGAAAAAATCCAGGTCCAGAGTATTCTGGATAACAGGTCCTGTACTAAAAGTTAATTTAAAGATAAATAACCCTTTAATGCTTATTGCTGGTTGGCTGGTGTAGGTATCCGCCCTAAGTCAGATTCATTGATGACAGTTTTCCTTTTCCTAGGACCAGTTCTAAGTTTGAAATGCAAACAGTTTTTAACCCACGGGAACCAATCAAACATTATGGGTGATTGCCCCAGATGCAAATTTGCTCAGTGTTTATAAATAAGTCCCACTAGTGTTTCTTATCGGCCTTCATTGAGAAGCGATAATGGCGGAGCTCACCGGGGCATGTATCATCTCGAAGCTGGTCGCAGTTCTCTCTAGAATTCGGCAATTTCACCCAAAAATTCCAACACTAGCTTATACAGATACCCGCTTGGAGTGCTGACCGAAATCCACACCAAAGACGCTAGTATTAATAACAATGTGGCTTTTTTTTTGTGACACACAACGTGAAGACAATTTGGCAGTGGGTGTGCAAAGAAACCTACGCGTTTCGTGTCTCTATACCCTGAGGAAGTGGCCAGTATAGAGGCACGAAACGCTTAGGTTTCTTTGCACACCCACTGCCATAATGTCTTCACGTTGTGTGTCACAATAAAGTCGCATTAATACTAGCGTCTTCAGTGTGGATTTCGGTGAGTGCTCCAAGCGGGTATCTGTATAAGCCCCACTAGTGTGTCCATATTGGTTGGCCATGTATGCACGAAAAGGATTATTGTGCACACGCTCCTTAGCTGCACCTGAATACAAATACATTCTATATATAATTTATACTATAAATAGGGACTGAGCGATGCCCTAGGATATCATTGGTTCTTGGTTAATCCATTTGAGTCAAATTACATTTTGTACTACAAGAAACGTGCCTTTATTGGCTCCCTGTGGTCAACAAATTGAAAGGCAAATCACTATTTAAGCTGCTGAAAGTGCTGCCATGTTGCTTGCCTTGGTTGAAGTATCGCCCACAACTAAATGGCGCTGAGTCCATAAATATCCGGTGCCTTTGGAGAATCCCTCAGCTGAGACGAGCAATATGGCTGGTGTGGGTTCTACTGAATGCTTCCATGCAAATAAGCAGAGGACGGGGATTACTGGGCACATGACAAGCTCTGCGCTCATTCTTTATGGTCTATTTATAAGGGAACAACACATGGAGGATTATCCCTTCTTTATTAATAGGTGATGTTTTTCCCTCTAAGCCATGCTTTGCTTATACTTGCCAGGCTGTGGTTGCCCCAGTCATGCACTCTTCTCAGCTGTTTAATCCTCTCTATTATCCATTGCTAAAAGATTCCTGCCTTTAGAGGCCACATTTCTTTCTCTCTACTGCAACGTGATGGGTTTTGCTTTCAGGAACTAACCGATCTGTGCCTGGTTTTCTGTGGGTTCCATTAGAGCCTCTAGGCCTTATGCTAGAATTATAGCCCAAAATACAACTGATAGTGACAGTGAAGATCATGTTTCTGGGTTCGGGTTGGGTGCTTAGTCTAACACCGTTACAAGATGCCTTCATATGGGCCCCCTGTCTAAGCCAGGAGAATTAAGCTCAGTAAAGACATGGTTAGAAATGGAAAATATTATGTTTTTTAGGGTTCTGTACCAGCCCAAGGCCTCCACAGCCCTTTAGCGGTAAAGATCTGTGCCCCTGAAGATGCCCCAGTAGCTTCCCATCTTCTTTTCTGCTGATTCCCAGCTCATGCTCTTTGCTGCTTTCACTTATCCAAGTTCGGAACCTACACAATAACACAATGTCTCAATGTACATTATATATACAACATGTCTCCCAACTGTCCCGTTTTTAGCAGGACAGCCACGATTTTAACAGCTCAGCCTGCAGTCCCGGATTGTGACTGTAATCTCCTGCACTGAACAGCCAGGAAAATATACAAAGTTCCTAACTTAATTGGCTTTTGGCAGAGAGCCCAGAATACATGGCAGGTGCACTTAGATACATTTGTAAGAAAGATAAGAAACAATTGTAACAATTTAAGATAAGCAGGTCTCTTGGGGGAAACTGTAACTTGCAGCTTAAAGGGAAATTCACCTTCATTAGAAAAACTGTAATAACACACAAAAAAAATCCCAGATATGTGTTCAAACTTTCATAACCTGGCCAATTTTGTAAATTTGGGAGGTATGATACAGTATACAAGATGCCTTTATGCAGATGTGGGCCCCCTGTCTTAGCCAGGAGAATTAAGCTCATGGCTAGAAATGGTAAATATTATGTTTTTTAGGGTTCTGTAATTGCCCAAGACCTCCACAGCCCTTTAGCAGTAAAGATCTGTGTCTCCAAAGATGCCCCAGTAGCTCCCCATCTTCTTCTCTGCTGATTCACTGCACATGCTCTGTGCTGCTGTCACTTATTCATGTATATGATATTAAAATGTCACAATACAAGGTTAATTAGCGATTAATTCAGGCTCACATTACACGGCAGTACATACATTCTAATATAATCATCATCAAGATCCAAGATGTGGAACTGCTGAGGACAACTTTAAAGGCCTGGATCATTACAGTTATGGTTCTGAAAATCCAGTACAGATATGGGATCCGTTAAACCCGGAAACTCATTATTCAAAAAGCTCCAAATTATGGAAAGGCCATCTTTGGGAACAAATACTCCATTTTATCCAAATAATCCACATTTTTAAAAATTATTTCCCTTTTCTCTGTAGTAATAATAAAACAGTACCTTGTACTTTATACCAAATAAGTTATAATTAATCTTTATTGGAAGCAAAACCAGTCTATTGGGTTTATTTAACGTTTGCATGATTTTCTAGTAGACTTAAGGTATGAAGATCCAAATTACAAAAAGATCCCTTATCTGGAAAACCCAAACATTCTGGATTACAGTTCCCACACCTGTGTATAAAATACAGCATATCTAGCCAAACTCCTTTCTAGGTTTAGTTCTACTTTAAAATCATCCTCTTTTTGATTTTAATACACATGACTATTAGATAACTAGACCCACAGATTCTATTCTTAGGCAGGAAATTCTATGCCTTTTTTTTATTTTTCAGCAAATGTCCCTGATTGACTTGTGTGTGTCTAAACTTTTTGCAGTCGGTAGTGAATCTGATAAATGAGCTGCAGGAGCAGATGTGCAAACTTCAGCTGGAGATCAATAATAAGATCCACGAGAGGGAGGCTAAGGGTAGCCAGTCTGACTTAATAATTAAGTCTCCCTATGCCAGCACTTATTGCCTTACTGAGAGCCCCCAGCAGATGCATTGCCCCGGATGTGAAGGGAATGAAGTAGGAGAAGTATTCTCTCTATCTCTGCATGTGCTTGTGCCTTCTTGGGGCTGTTGACGTACGGATGAAGCAAAATTGATGTATCTGGTGTACACCAAACAATGTTCATTTAGATGGGTTACAAAACAGGGGTGTGTCTGTGCATTCCAGATGCTTCAATTCATCTTGCTTCATCAGTAAACTAACAAAAAAATGCAGTGTACCTTAATATCTAACCCTGTTCTAAGGATAGGCGATCGGTGTTCCAGCTGGTGCAGAAGGCAAATTTGATAATTCAGCTCCGTTCAATATGTATTCCTTTGATGCAGGATGCAGATCTGTGTGAATCACTCCTCTTTCATGCAGTTTTACATGTGGCTAGTGATTTGAGACTGGAGAAGATCAAGACCTAGTAAAGACTTGAGACAAGAGGAGGTTTAGATTTAAAATTAGAGGTGATCAAGATTGTAGACTAGAGGAGGTCAAGACTGTAGGCTAGAAGGGGTGATGACTATAGACTGGAAGATGCCAAGAGCCTGTTGGGTTGGAAGAGGCAAAGAGCCTGTTGGGTTGGAAGAGGACGGGAGCCTGTCGGGTTGGAAGAGGCCAAGAGCCTGTCAGGTTGGAAGAGGCCAAGAGCCTGTCAGGTTGGAAGAGGCCAAGAGCCTGTCGGGTTGGAAGAGGCCAAGAGCCTGTCGGGTTGGAAGAGGCCAAGAGCCTGTCGGGTTGGAAGAGGCCAAGAGCCTGTCGGGTTGGAAGAGGCCAAGAGCCTGTCGGGTTGGAAGAGGCCAAGAGCCTGTCGGGTTGGAAGAGGCCAAGAGCCTGTCGGGTTGGAAGAGGCCAAGAGCCTGTCGGGTTGGAAGAGGCCAAGAGCCTGTCGGGTTGGAAGAGGCCAAGAGCCTGTCGGGTTGGAAGAGGCCAAGAGCCTGTCGGGTTGGAAGAGGCCAAGAGCCTGTCGGGTTGGAAGAGGCCAAGAGCCTGTCGGGTTGGAAGAGGCCAAGAGCTTGTCAAGTTGGAAAAGCCCAAGAAACTGTTGGGTTGGAAAAACCGGGAGCCTGTCGGGTTGTAAGAAGCCAAGAGCCTGTCAGGTTGGAAGAGGTCAAGAGTCTGCCTGGTTGTAGTTGTAGGAGGCCAAGAGCCTGTCGGTTGGAAGAGGCCAAGAGCCTGTTGGGTTGGAAGAGGCCAAGAGCCTGTCGGGTTGCAAAAGCCCAAGAGCCTGTCGGGTTGCAAAAGCCCAAGAGCCTGTCCAGTTGTAAAAGCCCAAGAGCCTGTCGGGTTGGAAGAAGCCGGAAGCCTGTCTTGTTGGAAGAGGCCAAGAGCCTGTCGGGTTGCAAAAGCCCAAAAGCCTGTCAGGTTAAAAAAACCCAAGAGCCCGCCAGGGTTCGAAAAGCCCAGGAGCCTGTCGGTTGAAAGAGGCCAAGACTTAAGATCTTATGATGACATAGCCCTTTTTTAAGTTTTGGTTTTAAATAAGGTTGGGCTTGATCTAGACTAGAGGTTGGACAGAATACATCTGCTTTTAAAAGATATTGAGTATTATTTCAATTGATTATAGAATAATGTCTTATCCCTGCATAGTCCTGCATCAGGTAGGGTGAGGGATGATGGTTAATGTTCCTTGTTCTTCTGCAACAGCTGGATCACATAAGATTCCCTTTGGCTGATCTGTACCTGATCTAGGGTGGTTGTGTTTTTTTTTCTTTGGCAGAAGGGCTATCAGGTACAGCAGAGGGAAATATTCTCCTTTGGGTCTTTTGGAAACCAATCCTAATACTGCCTGCCAAGGTGTGACCTGCTTTAGAAACAGGGCTGAGTGTTTCTGATTATTATTAATAAACTGTTAAGAAATTATGAATATGAACATGTTTAATAAATAGATCCTTGTAGCCATTCAAGCACAGGATACACAGTAGATAACAGATAAGTACTAGTATAGTTTATATAAACAAGCTGCTGTGTAGCCATGGGGGCAGCCATTCAAGCACAGGATACACAGTAGATAACAGATAAGTACTACTATAGTTTATCTAAACAAGCTGCTGTGTAGCCATGGGGGTAGCCATTCAAGCACAGGATACACAGTAGATAACAGATAAGTACTACTATAGTTTATATAAACAAGCTGCTGTGTAGCCACAGGGGCAGCCATTCAAGCACAGGATACACAGTAGATAACAGATAAGTACTACTATAGTTTATATAAACAAGCTGCTGTGTAGCCACAGGGGCAGCCATTCAAGCACAGGATACACAGTAGATAACAGATAAGTACTACTATAGTTTATCTAAACAAGCTGCTGTGTAGCCATGGGGGTAGCCATTCAAGCACAGGATACACAGTAGATAACAGATAAGTACTACTATAGTTTATATAAACAAGCTGCTGTGTAGCCACAGGGGCAGCCATTCAAGCACAGGATACACAGTAGATAACAGATAAGTACTACTATAGTTTATATAAACAAGCTGCTGTGTAGCCATGGGGGCAGCCATTCAAGCACAGGATACACAGTAGAAAACCGTTACTGTATGTTCTGAGAATCCCATTATATACTACAGAGCTTATCTGATATTTGCTGTGTATCCTGTGTCTTTTCTCCTCTTTCAGCTTTAAATGTCTGCCCCCATGGCTACACAGCTTGTTTATATAAACTATAGTAGTACTTATCTGTTATCTACTGTGTATTCTGTGCATATATAGCTGCCCCCATGGCTACACAGCAGCTTGTTTATATAAACTATAGTAGTACTTATCTGTTATCTACTGTGTATCCTGTGCTTGAATGGCTGCCCCCATGGCTACACAGTAGCTTGTTTATAGAAACTATAGTAGTACTTATCTGTTATCTACTGTGTATCCTGTGCTTGAATGGCTGCCCCCATGGCTACACAGCAGCTTGTTTATATAAACTATAGTAGTACTTATCTGTTATCTACTGTGTATCCTGTGCTTGAATGGCTGCCCCCATGGCTACACAGCAGCTTGTTTATATAAACTATAGTAGTGTTTCTGAAGCAAAAACACTAGTTTTACCAGTGCCTGTACCAAATTGTTTAATTATATTTCCATTACTTACATTATTAAAAAAATTTTGGAGTTACTTTTCCTTTAAACAGGGCTTCTTAAGCTTTTCAGGGCACCCAAATAAATTCAGTAAATCAATTCTATTGTAGGAAGAACCTTCACATTATGGGGGACTCACCCTAAACAGCATGGTGTCCCAGCCCATAGGTTAATAATCCCTAAATATTTGTTATTGATCCACTCTTAGTACAGAAGAATACTTATGTAAGAGATTTATTTATGGCAGCTGTCTCTTTAAACTGGTCACTGTTGTTTGTCCCTGTCCCTAGTTTAGTAAGGCCTGGACTTATAAATCCAATGATAAGCTACATGGAAGTCTGAGAACAATGGTGTCCTTGTGCGAATCAGAAACTGCAACCCATGCTATGCCCATCTATAGTTTTATTATAAAAATAGTTTTATTATAAAAACTGGTGGGATCTCTAAACTAAGTATAAAACTGCAAGAATTATGCCGCTAACTTTCAATAATGAAATTGACAGGCAACGTGCTTATGATAAATGGAAATATACAGAGACTTGTCGAAGTCTGCAAATGTCCTATAAAGTCATAATCCACCCAGTGGAAAATATTTGCATTTAGCAGTGCTATTCGCTTTATAGTCGTGTGCAAACAGGTCAGACTGTGTATAAATATTCATTTAATCAGGCGTTGATTTGGGGGTTTTCAGTATAATTAGATTATGTCGGATAATCAGAATGTCCCAATCTGGCCTTATCCTTTCTCCTTTCAATCCCAGGAGCTGCTACAGGAATTAAAACATCTTAAAATAAAAGTAGAAGAGCTGGAAAATGAGAGGGCCCAGTACGAATGGAAATTAAAGGCAACAAAAGTGAGTGTTTTGTTTTTTTTGTTTACTTTTAATTTCTGTTGTTTAATTTGAGGTTTGGCACTGGGGATGGCAGTACAGTAAGCACAGCTAACATTGTACCTGGGGCCAGTGAATATCTTCCATGAACACTGCACCAGCCCAGGGTGCCCAAGCACCACACCATCATGTTGGCTCGAGTAGGACAATGGATCCTCTATAGCCGCTGGACAGGCACTATATTTGGCCGTTAAATATACTGCACATGCTCAGTTCCATTTAAAAACAGGGGATTGTTGGATAATTGAAACAACTAGGCTCAGGGTTGGACTGAGATGTTAGAGTGCACCAAACCTTGACTTAAAGGATAAGTAAAACTGGGGTGGCATTGCAGGAGCTGCCTCAGACCACTACTCATATAGGAACGGCACTGGTCAGTGGGACCCATGAAGGCCAGGGTCTACTGGATTTTTTCGTGGTGTCCGACTGGCCCAGTCCGACACTGACAAGGCTTGCCACCCAGGTCCCAACCAGTATGTCTCCATCCTAGCCAGTAAATCTTCAGCTAAGGCTGGGATCTATATTACAAAAGTACCATCACTGTACTTGCTGGTAATATTCCATCATTTCAAACCAAATTACAGCTCCTGCCCCAGTCCTTGTGCCCAAGCCAGCCAGCACTCTGTCCTGCACAAATCCACCCTGTTGCCCCAATGCCATCCCTCCCCCCCGCCTCACAAACAGTCCAGAAAAGTTTTTGCGGATTGTGTCGACCGTAGAACCAACATGGCGACACTCTTCATGAAAGTACTCTGGGTACTCTTAGCACCAGCTAAGGCTATAGGATTAACAATTTGACTCATAGCAGCTTTCCAGTGTCCTGGAACCACCAGTGTTTTCACCTTTACTCTTCTTTTAAAAATTTTTTAATGATAGTTTAGCATTCATATGCCTCTAATGAGCAAGCTGGGACACTAGTAGTTCCCAATGTGGATGGCATAGCATTTATCGGAAGCATTTTTGCACAAAATGGTGTTTTCCACCAACAGGTGCACTTTAAGGGAAATGCTAATGTGTACTCTGTATTTCAGGCAGAAATTGCCCAACTACAGGAGCAGCTGGCATTAAAGGATGCTGAAATTGAACGGTTAAAAAGCCAAATTTCATCCAAGACCATTGCACAGAATGAATCCGCAGAAAGAGGTAGAGTAACATTCAGCTAATATTGTTTTATAATACTGATTCATGTTGTAATTGGCCTCCTAAATCTGTCTGGGCTCCAGTCTGTCTGTATCTGCCCCCAATACAAGCACCCTTCACACCTACATACAAACATGCTCTCGCACATTTGTATTATTATATTCATATTTATATACCCCATGCACTAACACACACATTTATATACCCCCATGCAGTAACACACACATTTATATACCCCCATGCAGTAACACATACATTTATGTAGCCCCATGCAGTAACACACACATTTATATACCCCCATGTACTAACACACACATTTATATACCCCCATGCACTAACACACACATTTATATAGCCCATGCAATAACACACACATGTATATATCTCTTGCACTAACACACACATGTATATGCCCCATGCACTAACACACATGTATAAAGCCCATGCAATAACACACGCATTTATATACCCCTTGCACTAACACACACATGTATATGCCCCATGCACTAACACACATGTACAGTATATACCCCATGCAATAACACACACATGTATATGCCCCATGCACTAACACACATGTATATACCCCATGCAATAACACACACATGTATATACCCTTTGCACTAACACACACAAATATATGCCCTATGCACTAACACACACGTGTATATACCCCTTGCACTTACACACATGTATATGCCCTATGCACTAACACACATGTGTATATACCCCATGCCCTAACACACACATGTATATACCCCATGTCCTAACACATCCAAGCCCTGTGCATTAGCACACTCACATAAAGTTCTCTTATGCGGAAACTGCTTGAGTGCTGGCACTGTGCCCCTGCGAAGACTCATGCCATTCCCTGATATATATCCCAGTTCCTGCCAGTAAGAACATCTCCGTTATGTGCCAGAGAAATCTGTTCTCTTGGTGAGAAGTGAATGAAAGCGTAACTTAATCCCAGGCGTGCCGGAACCTCATATCCCATTCGGAAATACATGGAGTCATGACTGGTTCCAATAGGCTGCCAAGCTATTCAGTTACACAGCATGACCTGCTTCCCAAACACATATATCTGTGCATAGTAATTCCTCCTTCCTTAAAGGGGAAATATATTTCTATTTCTAAATTCATGTTTATATTCCATATATTACCTGAAAAGCTTAGTCTGCATTTCAAAATGACAATAACAACAGACCAAATGGCCCTTGGGGGGTAGCACCAGGCTCTGTTTCAATGTATGTGCAGAACAGATATACCGTATATACTCGTGTATAAGCCGACCCGTGTATAAGCCGAGGTACCTAATTTTACCTACAAAAACTGGGAAAACTTATTGACTCGCGTATAAGCCTAGGGTGAGAAATGCAGCAGCTACTGGTAAGTTTCAATAATCATGTCACACCTCCACACACCATGCCTACTTACACATTTAGTACTGAGGCTGCTGTATTAAATATGAAAGGTGGGAGAGTACATGAGTAACAGTTACACTGATAGTATCTGGCATCTGCATGGATCTCATGTTCCCTGGGAAATATTGTGACTGACGAGTGACAACAGTAACATTCAAACATCATTCATTTTTTAAATAAATTTTTATTTAATTGCAAGCACTTGATCAATCCCAGCAAAAGCATTTATAGCTGAACCAGGGATGGAGAGATACAGAAACTGTAAAGGAGCATGGAAAGGAATAATAACATAAAAAAGTGGGGCAGCAAAGTTAAAGGGGAAAACAATGGGTTAAATGTAAAATGAAGTTAAAGAAGTTGGTGTTGGCCACTCAGAGTCTGTGTGGATTATAGGGGTAATTAAGCCCCACATTCACTGGCAGCCTGCTTCCCCCTCCATATCTCAGACAGGCAAATTCCATCACTGACTGTCTGACTCTGCTACAACAGCACCCCCCCCTCCAGATCGTTTGCTCACCAGCAAAGTATGTATCCACTAGAGGAAAATCCAAGCATGTAGCAATAGGCTGCAGGCCTGCAGAGGGAACAGGCAGCGGATCGATCAGCACCCAGGAACCACACCAGCAGTACTCCTTGCCTGAGCTCTTTTTCGCTGACTCTCCCACAATGCTATGGCGCAAGTGAGTGACATCATCAGGGGGCGCACAGTGTACCGAACTGAAGAGCAGCCAGCAGGGACAGCACAGACGCATTTTTAAACAGTTACCAGGTGGAGACAGTAGAGGCAGCAGGGCCTACTAGGTTCAGGAGGCGGCCAATCGCTGTGCTCAATCCGAGCACCGGCAATATAGAAGTAGAAGTAGTGAGCGGTTTATTGGCCGCAGGGATTTTTCCGCAGGCATTTTTCCGGTGGGCCAAGCCGACCCTGCAGCCGCACACAGCCGGGCTCAGACCTCTCTCTATGGCGCCCTCCCTGACTCTCTCCTCCTCCGACACCACTAGCAGCAGCACGCCTTGCAGGGAGCGCGCACCGCGGGCACACACACTCCCTAGCCTGGGAGTCAGGGGCGGCAGCCAGGCAGCAGTCAGCAAGAGAGGGAAGGCGCAGGCGCAGCCATCAGCACGGAAGAGGTAATTTTTTTTAACTGACCCGCGTATAAGCCGAGGCAGCATTTTTCAGCTTATTTTGGGAGCTGAAAAACTCGGCTTATACGCGAGTATATACGGTAATTCTCGTATTATTTATCAGAAAGCTTTAGTTCTACCATCTACAGCAGTTCTGAAAATATGATAACTTTAAATAAACCAATATAAAATAAATATGATAACTTTAATTAAACCAATATAAAATAAAAATGAAGGCGCCATGAGAGGTACTGTTTGCTCCACCTGTACTGTCCCACTGTAACCAATCAGCAGGTACCATTTACCGAAAGCAAACACTGGATTGGCCGGTATGGGTACCAAGTCAGGAGCAAACATGGTATGGGTGCAACCACAGTTTCTGCATTGGGTTGGAACCAGTGGCATTACATGATGTTACTGGACTGCACATCAAATTAGTTTTAGGGCCCCCAACATATCCAGAGCTTTTCCTGTCTACCAATAGATGTTGAAATCGCTCATCATTTGAGCCTCATGTGGCCCTCTATACCTCCTGGGCCCCCTCACAGCCTCAGGGTCTGCTTCCTCTGTAGTTACGCCCCTGGTTGGAACCCTAGAAAAAGAGTCATATGTATTTGCCATGGATCTAATTTATGGTAAAAGATGACATTTTTGTATGAACAATGACTATCCAGATGGACAAATAATTTCACTTTGTTTCTTTACTCCTATGGGACACGTAGAAGAAGCATTTAAGAGAAGGATAAAAGACAAACGTAAGCCATCTGTCTTGTAATGTTCTATGGCGCCTCACTGCTGCAATAACCCACCCAGCGTGCTGTTAATTTTTTATTTACCAATCACATAGTCTGTGTGTGCTCACCGCAAACACACCACCTAACCTGGAACCAGAAAGCTTCTTCTTTCCTGGTGTCCCCCATTGCACAGTTTGTCAGTGTTGGCTTAATAAATTTGAGTGGCTTGTTGACCCCCTTAAAAGTGAAAAGCCAATCAAGATTGGTGTCTGAGGAGCAATTTATTTGGTAGAGGGCCTGGATGCGAAAAGTCTCCTGTGTGGTTGGGGTTTGGTCGTTGATTCCACCTAACATTCCCTAACTTGATTGTGCAGCTCTATTCCAAGTTTCCTTCATCCAACCCAAAGTGGACCATCAGTAATTGTTCTATTGAGTGTTGGACTGGGATGCCAGGGGCCCACCAGAAAACCAAAAGGGGACCATCTAGTAATTGTTCTATTTGGTGCCGGACTGGGATGCCAGGGGCCCACCAGAAAACCCAAAGGGGACCATCTAGTAATTGTTCTATTTGGTGTCAGACTGGGATGCCAGGGGCCAACCAGAAAACCAAAACCTTGACAATGGACCCTATCTCCAAACTATTTCACCTCTTCCCAGGACTGTATTTAGGTCCAATGCTGCCCTAGGCATTGGACCTAGTACTCCCCCTACATCTTGCGTGTGAGGTCAAACGCATTGACATCACAGAAGTGATGTCACGCTCTGTGTGCTCGTGATGTCACTTCCGCAAACCAACCTGGCCCCCTTCCCCTCAACCCCCCAGCTCTTTCACCGGATTTCCAATCGAAATCTGTGGAAGAGGCTGGGCGATTTTATTTATTTTTTTAATTTCAAGAAAATTATTTATAGGCACCCGAGGGCCCCCCCCAAAACCTGCCTCTTCCTCTTCTCACTCAACCTCTGTTTTCCAAGTCTCTTTTCTTTCTATTTAATAATCTATATCTATTTAGCCTCTTTGCTCCCATACAGAACAGGCCGAATGGTTAGAAGCAGAAGGACCCACTTACAATTGGAGTTTTCCTGTTATCCCAGTGGGTCAGTCTGACACTGGTTCTATTGACTTTAATAACGTCTTTTAGGTCTATAGTGCACTAGGGGTTCTGACTGCCATAGCCCATGACTGTAAAATGGCTCCATCACTTTCCATTGACACAAACAAGAAACAAGATTTCTATTGCAGATGCAACGGCTGACAGAAAGGTTCCCAAGTGGAACCCCCAGACATGGCTTTAGCTCTTAGTGGGGAAGAGTGTGTTGACTGCTCAAGCCATTAGAGAACCTCAAGCAAGGACTAATACCTTTTATTGAGTGCTGCAGACAGGCATGTAGCTGGAGTCTAATGGGGCCCTGGTGGAACGTGGTGCAGGGATCTTCTAATTATTCTACATTACCACTATTAGGGGTATATTTATCAAAGAGTGAAGTTAATAGTGAAGTTCCACCACTAGAGTGACATTCCGCCACTCTCCATTCATTTGTATGGGATTTTTATAGGCGTATTTATCAAAGGGTGAACTTTCACTTTCACCCATTGATAAATACGCCTTTCAAAATCCCATAGAAATGAATTGAGAGCTGCGGAATTTCACTCTAGTGGCGGAACTTCACTCTTTGATACATTTACCCCATAGTCTCCATATGTGTCATTGTAGTTCCATTGACAAACACACACCAAGTGAGATCCCTTCCTGATGGAATGTTCAGTCCTGAGCCACAAACTCAAAAGTTAGAGCTCACATTATTGGGCATCCAGTTAACCCTGGACAATTAGAATACCTCAGAGCAGGACGATACCCCCCCCCCCCAATCAGGGTCCAAATGTATGCATATGATTGGCCACAATGTTCTAAAAGTTCAACGTTCCCTTGGCTATAAGTTGTTCCTCTCCAGCCAATGTTGGCCCCATTAAATCCCCCAGCCAATGGGCAAAAGAGGCAACATATTTACGTGCTCTCTATTATTGTCATGGGAGTGGATAGAGGTTTGTGTTGGAATATGGGGATGTTGTGATCAGTGACTTCTGCGGCTTCAGCTCCCTAACCTCACACCTTGTTGCCTCCTTATCTGATCATTGTGTTATTGGTGGTTTTTAAAATGTCATCAATGGGGAAATGAATTTGTGTCTAATGTACCAGAGAGTATTCTCACGTGTCATTCTCTGGTTCCTCTTATTCTTCTCCGAGCCAGTGGTGGTTGTATAGCATGGAGAATGCATGGGGGAGAAGCATTTAGCACATGCCTTATATGTATTATTTGACCATCAAACTCTAATAACCGATATGTCTCTGTTTTAAACATTAGATCAAGAAGTTCAGAGGTTAAAGGTGGGCATGGAGACATTATTAGCTGCAAATCAAGAAAAGGTGAGTGTGGACTTTATTCGATGCTTCAAGCAACAGACTGTGTGTTCTGGGTCAATGGAATAAGAGGAATAGTTGGCGATTGAGCTTTAAATGGAGATATATGGTTAGATATGTTAGAGATTCTGGAACTCTTGAATTGAATTCTGGTGTTGGCATTTTGACTTCTCTTTACTTTTATAATTAGGGGTAGTTCACTTTTAAGTTAACTGATAGAATGTATTTTTTTTTAAAGCAACTTTTCAATTGGTCTTCATTTTTTATCCCTTATAGTTTTTGAATTATTTTTTTATAACTTTCTTTTTATTAAGATTTTTCAAGAAAATATTTTTCCATACAAAACATTGCAAAAATAAAGATAGTACAAAAACAAAAGTTGTCCAGAGGGCAAGAGGTAAACATATAAAGGTACATCAGAGTAGTATAGTGAACACCCAGCAAACCCAAGGATGCATCCAAGTGACATTTCAATGAAACATACATAAAAGTAAACAGTGGGGCACAAAGTGTTCAGTAATAAAGGTAAACCTAGGGAGAACTCTATTGCTTTATGAAAGAGGCAAATCACAGAAATTCCAACCAGTGGCTATATCTCCTCGTATCCCCCTGGGGCACAGTGAGTTCTTAGGCACCCTGACCCCAATACGTTCCAGCCCCACCAATTCTCCCACCATAGGAGATCAGTCCAATGGTCTGGATACAAGATATAGTAGCCGCCCGGCACTCCGGACTAAGTCACCCGCAGTGGTCCCCCCAATTGGGCAGTGTCCCAGCTACACCAAATTTTGTTAAAGTTATCAATAGTATCATTTCGAAGTGCGGTCAGCTGTTAGTATTTGAATTATTTGCCTTCTGACTCTTTATAGCTTTCAAATGAGGATCACTGACCTCATCTACAAAAACGGGTGCTCTGTAAGGCTACACATTTATTGTTATTGCTACTTTTTATTACTCATCTCTCTATTCTCATCCAGTCTCTTATTCAAATCAATGCAGGGTTGCTAGGGGAATTTGGACCCTAGCAGTAACCGAGCAGGGTGGGGGAAAGGGGCATGAGCAGACGCACCAGCCTAGGAGCGCCCACAATCAGATACGGTCCTGGTGCCAGTTTATCATTTTCTGAAATTAAATGAGTATTATAGGCCAATCCAAAATGTTTTGTGATGGTTAGCACTGGAAAAAAGACCAATGCATATTCTTAAAGGAGTTGTTCACCTTTGCATTGATTTTTAGTATAATGTAGAGAGCGATATTCTAAGACAATTTGCAATTGATTTAAATTTTTTATTATTTGTGGTTTTTGGGTTATTTAACATTTTATTCAGCAGCTCTCCAGTTTCTGCTATCTGGTTGCTAGGGTCCAAATTACCCTAGCAATCATGCGTTTATTCAAATAGGAGATTGGAATATGAATAGGAGAGGGACTGAATAGAAATATGAGTAATGAAAAATAACAGGGGGTTATTTATTAAAGTCTGAATGCTAAAAACTTGAAAAATTCTGGGATTTTTAGTATAAAATTATTAGTGAACATTTTTATTTAGCGATTTATTATACCCAAGGCTGCAAAAAGTCAGAATCAGAAAATCCGCCATTTCAGACCTGCTGAAGTTGTATATAATTCGATGGGAGAGGTCCGTATCCTAATTGGAAGTTATCGTGGTCTTAGGCCAAAAATCTGATCTGACCCGAAAAAAATCATATGATTCAGGAAAAAAAGCAGAAAAAAACCACACGATTCGGGAAAAAGCCCGAAAAAATGGCATGACAGTATTTTTCATACCAGTTTTTAGGGTTTCCCCTAACCGATTAATTTGTGCGTATCCTAATTGGAAGTTACCGTGGTCTGTGCTGGGTTTAGGCCAAAAATTTGATCTTTTTGGGCAAAAACCTGAAAAATTGTAAGGTTCAGTAAAAAAGGAGAAAAACGTACGATTCGGGAAAAAGCCCTAAAAAATTGTACAATAAGATTTTTCATACCGTTTTTTAGGGTTCCGATTAAATGAATCAGACAAATTCAGATTTTGATCAATAACCCCCTAAATGTGTAGCCTTTCAAAAATGGAGACTCAGAAGAAGGCAAATAATTGAAAAACTATATAAAGAAAAAAATAATGTAGACCAACTGAAAAGTTGCTCAGGATTCTGTAACATATTAAAACGTTAACTTAAAGGCTAACCACCCCTTTTGATATTGCACTTTTACTCCTAGTGCTACTGGGTGTCGGTAATGAGGAGAGGCCTCATTAAATTGTATTGCGAGGGGGTTATTTATTCAAATTTGAGGGTTTTTTACTCAAATTTTTCGATATTTATTATACCCCAAGGATGGAAAAAGTCTGAATTCGTCATCTCCCACCTGCTGAGGTTGTAAGGGAGAGGTCCATATTCTATTTGGAAGTTTCTGTGGTCTGCGCTAGAATTAGCCTGAAAATCAGACTATTTCGGACTTTTTGGGCAAAAATCGGTAAAATTTTTGGCTTTTCCGGAAAAAGTCCAAAAAAATCGAGCGATTCGGCAAAAAACGTAATTTGCTTGATTTTATCTTGTTTTTTTCCAATCTGATTAAATTGAGCTTTTCAATAACAAATGAGGTCCAATCATAGATTCCAGTTTGGTTGGATTTGTTTATATAAATAGAAAAATGTTGATTTTGATAAATAAGCCCCCCTCCCCCGTGTCGTGGCGGTATAGGGAGGATTAACCAGACATTTCTGCCAAGAGTAAAATGACTATTTTGAAAAGCTTGGGTGCTGAAATCTTCGATATTTTCATTGCTTTCTGGAAATCTTGCCAACACCTTCTGGATACACAAGGACCGGCTGTACTTTAATCACTTACGCAGCTATTTAAATAGTTGAAATGGAGAGTTTGGAGCGGGTTTAGTGAAGACGTGGCCCCTGCTCTGGCACACGGCCCCCCTGTAGAGTGATTCTCCACTGCTCCGTCTGGAAGTGATTTTCTCAAGCAGCCTCCTAATTAAAAATATTTCCAATGATTTGTCCCCTGTGACAATAACATTTGGGTTCACTTAGCGCAATTGTTAGAGGCGTATTTGTAAAGGTGTATAAAACCGCTGCGTTAGAAACCACCAAAGCATTCCCAGTTAAATGGTGATAAGAAGGGGAAAGGTGAACGCTGTTTGTGATTTGGAAATTAAAGGGGCTGATCGATTGGAACTTTCTACTTTCAGGACCGTCGAATAGAGGAGCTCACGTTGCTGCTGAGTCAATACAGACGAGTGAAGAATTTTGTAATGGCAGCGCATGGTAATGGTAACACCCATTGTGCATTATTATATAGGAAATGTATTAGGGCTGGGCATCTATAGATGATGCAGGTCCCATGATCCCGTATGCAGAATGATTCAGCAGCAGCACTCTTATATGTGAAATTAGATGTTACTGGGCCCAACAGCAAATTCATTCCCAACATACCCAGAGGTTGTCCTGTTTTACCAATATATGTTGAAATTGCTCATTAATTAGGGCCTCATGGGCCCTCCTGCAGCCTCAGGGTCTGCTTCCTCTGCAGTTAAGCCCCTGATATGAAATAAAAGCACCTCTAGATTCAGAGAGCAGCCAGGCATTCGCTTTTATTACTGCTGTACAGCCTCACAGCTCTGGCATGGGCAGCACACCCTGTTCCAGATGGCTTACAGCTCGGTTTTGCTTGGGACCATGGCAGCGTGTAAATATTATTCTTTATGGGAGAGTAGAGAACATAAGGCTGGTATTTATTCCCTGCGTTGCAAAAAAAAATGGATGATTTAGCAGTTGTAGCGATTGATGGTGCTCCTCTAATGTTACATATAATGTCATCACCCAGTCCTGCCCCATTGCTGGAGAATGACATTTCCTCTGGCTGGAACTGCAATTCTTTCAGTAGGGGGCAGTGCCATATTGGGACTGGCATTGGCAGCAGCTGTTAATATCAGTAAGCTACACTCATGGCTGGTGGCATAAATAGATGTTACTGGGCCCCACAGCAAATTCATTTTATTCCCCCAAAATATCCAGAGGTTTACCAATATATATGGAAATTGCTCATTAAGTAGGGTCTCATGGGGCCCTTATACCTCTTGGGGCCCCTATACCTCCTGGGCCCCCCTGCAGCCGCAGGGTCTGCTTCTTCTGTACTTACACCCCTGGTAATGGCGTTCTGCTGTGTTTCTTTGCAGCCTCCTCTGAGCAAATGCAGTCCCTAAGCAGCGAGGAAGAAGTGGAGGCCACTTTAAGGAAACTGAATCCAGTCAATAACCAGACGAACGACTTACAAAAACCAGATGTAAGTCATTTCAATAGGCAATGGGTTGGAGCCCTGGATTAGCTGCACACTGGGCCATATTTTCTATATGGCCACTTAGGGTGTCAGCCTTCGTGGGTGCCTATATAAAAAGTTCTGGGCCGTCTATAGAGGGGGGCAAACTGTGATGACAGAGGCTTTTTGGGGGTAGGGCCATGAAGAAATGGGCGTGGTTATGATGCTGCATGCCCTGCAATTGGATTAAATGTTGTCTAGTTTTACAACACTGGAAACCAGAGGTTTTGAATTGGGACCTAAATTCAACCCAAATAGCAATAGGAGAATCTGTCCCCAAACTGTCCCCACTAAATGCATAAAAGTGAGTGGGCATTCTTCTTTTTTTCCACTACATTGGAGTCTATGGATGTTTTTCCTTGGCGAGACATGCCGAAAAGTCTCTCATCACTCAACCCAGGGCTTGGGATCATATACAAGTCATTTTGAGCCATACTCTATTTGTGGTCAAGCCTGTTATGTGGGCTGCAATGATCTTATATATGTGTATGTGTGTGTGTATAGATGATAGATAGATAGATAGATAGATAGATAGATAGATAGATAGATAGATAGATAGATAGATAGATAGATAGATAGATAGATAGATAGATAGATAGACACATAGACACACTCAAAGATAGAGAGAGAGAGAGAGAGAGCTAAAGAAAGAAAGAGATAGATAGATAGATAGATAGATAGATAGATAGATAGATAGATAGAAAGACAGATAGATACAGATAGAGAGAGAGATAGATAGATAGAGTTGTATGTATCTAAATATACCCCGCAACCGCACGGACTCCCGGGTTCTGATAATTGCTTATAGTGTGCATTCTACTGTGGACTATATAGAATAATAACTGAAGACTCTGAGTTAGGGTACCTGTGCCAAGATGAAGTATAATGGAAGTCTTGGAGAACATTTTATTTGTTTGCAATATAAATTCCACTATTTTTTTTTTTTTTTAAATAGACATGCCCAGAAGATTCTCCTCCAATCACATCCCCTTCATCTGCACCAAATAATATACAAACCAGGTAAGAAATAATGATTATTGCTTTCAAGAGATACTGACTCCTTCCTACACATGATATTGAACATTTTAAATATGTCAGTTACATACATCATACCTCCCAGTGATCCTATCTTTCACTGGACAGTCCCAAATTACAGACCCCCAAAAGGGATGGTGGTGGGTGATGGGTTTTGGGCAAACCAGGGGTGTGTTGGGTCATAACTGGGCGTGGTCAGAATAGACCTGAATATGAACTGGGAGATGAAATGTTGGGAGGTATACATGGATTAAACAAAAACATCTTTGTCTTCTTAATAGTAATTTCTGGTTCATTTATTCCCTGGCACAGTATAAGCACATTGAGTCCGTCTGAACCCTGCCCGGCTCCCTGGGAGGAGACACCTGAATATAAAAACAGGTGAGAGCTGAAAACTGTTCTCTGCAGCCTGATTGGCTTATGGGTGCCATGTACCACTTGTATGGTTGAACGTCCATAGAGGGGGGCAGGCGAATAATGTCAGGGGTGGAGCTGGCGGTATCTGGGGGTAGAACCATGATATTTAGAGGCAGGCTTGTACCATCAGAGGTGGGGCTATGCACATGGTGTATTAGAAATGCCTGTACTGTTATGGATAATACAGAGCACTAATGCAGAGAACTTGATTTTAGGGCACATGAAGTTGCTGCTAAATTTGGCACTCAGGCATGTATAGATAAGAAGGGTTGTTTCAGAACATACCTCCCAACTGTCCCATTTTTCACGGGACAGTCCCAATTTTGACAGCTCAAGCCGCAGTCCCGGATTTTTACTGAAATGCAGTGCCGGGCCAAGCGCCCAATACGCGAGTGTGCATGCCGCAAAAAAATGCCAGTGCGCATGTGCGAAAAACGCCAGTGTGCATTCGGGGGAAAAAATGGCCAGTGCGCATACGCAAAAAGCCACCAGTGTGCATGCGCGAAAAAGACAAAGATTGCACACGTCGGCCAGAGCAGGGACTGGACTAGGGGGTAGGAGAGGCACGGAAGGTGCGTGCCTGGCGCCCCTCCAGCTTTGCGCCTACTCTGCCTACCCCTATTTCCGGCCCTGCTGAAATGTCCCGACTTTCTCTTTGATCTCCTGCACTGAACAGCCCGAACGTTTCTAGAACTTAATTGGCTTTTGGTAGAGAGCCCAGAATAGGTGGCAGGTGCACTGAGATACTTTTGTAACAATTTAAGACAAGCAAAGAACAATTGCAACTATTTAAGATAAGCAGTTCTCTTGGGGAAACTGTGACTTGTAGCTTAAATGGCAGTTCACATTCATTAGCAAAACTGTAATAACATTTTATAAAATTAACAGGGTAATCTTTTTGTCCCTCTTTCTGTTTCCCAAATGTTGGGAGGTATGTAACAGCAGCCCTAGTTCTAATGTTAGGGCTCTTACACACGGACGTTTTTACCTGCGATCCCCTGCGTTGCGCTTTCTTCATTTCAGCCACAGGGGAGCGCAGGAGTAGACGCACTCAATTATTCTGAAGGGGGCTGTACTCACACAGACGGTTGTGATGCAGCATGTTGCGTTTCACCTGCGTACGGCACATACATGCGTCTGTGTGAGTACAGCCCCCTTCAGAATAATTAAATGCGTCTACCCTGAGCTCCCCTTGCGGCTGAACGGAAGAAAGTGCAACGCAGGGGACCGCAGGTAAAAAATGGCCGCGTGTTAGGGTAGGACTATACAGACGTTTTCGGTGCGATCCGACGCACTGCGCAAAAACGCAGGTGTCAAGTTGGATGCGACGGTCGTGTCGTGTCGGATCAACGCTGCAACACCATCAGACAGTACTATTGCTTACCTTATTTCCGTTGCAGCCGACTTGACGCCTGCGTTTGTGCACAATGTGTCGGATCACAATGGAAATGCCCGCGTAGTCCTACCATAAGAGCCCTTAAAGAAGGTGCAAGATTTTAACCAGGTCTAATTAACCACAGGATTACCTGTTTAAAACATCTAATTAGTGGATCTGGATTTCCGAGCCCTGGTTCGGTGTATTGCTGCTTTATATCTTTGAAGTTGAAAAAAATGTAAATTCAGAAGAGCCTTCATCTCCTTGTTTTTAGATCTCCTTTTATTGCTTGAAATGTCTTAGTTGAAGTTCCGAGAAACTCCAAGCTTATATGTGCAAATACCAGTGTCGCATTCAACATAAAGTGACATTTTTCCTTTGTTCTTGGTGCTACAGAATTCTACCCAGGAACCTTTCAACTAGTCTGGAGGATTTACAGTGTGCGGAAAAGGTAATTACCCACAGGCAAATATGTGGCTAATCATTCCTTTCAGACTGTCTGCTCTTATTAAGTAGCCACTA
This sequence comes from Xenopus laevis, assembly GCF_017654675.1. NCBI lineage: Eukaryota > Metazoa > Chordata > Amphibia > Anura > Pipidae > Xenopus > Xenopus laevis. The sequence continues at coordinate 11,558,242 of NC_054378.1, forward strand.
GCCAAGTAGCTATAAATCCGGAGAGAGAGGGAGTTGTCACTTACACCCTGGCTGCACAGTCACAGCTATTCAGTACTTACCCTTTTATTTTAAAGGGGTTTTCTCATCTTTGAGTAAACTTTTAGTATGATGTAGAAAATGATATTCTGAGACAATTTGCATTTGGTTTTCATTTTTTATTATTTGAGGTTTTTGAGTTATTTAGCTTTTTATTCAGCAGCTCTCCAGTTGGTAATTCCCACAATCTGATTGCTTGGGTCCCAATTCCCCTAGCAACCATGCATTGATTAAAAGACTGGAGTATGAATAGGAGAGGCCTGAACAGAAAGATGAGTCATAAAAAGTAGCAATAACAATACATTTGTAGCATTTGTTTGTTTAGGTGGGGTCAGTAAACCCCTATTTAAAAGCTATGAACAATATAATTGCCTGGTTGTGTTGAGTGTTGGTGTATTGTTGTTTAGTCCGTATTGCTTGCTCCTTTATATGTTGGAATTTAATATATAAATATATAGTGAATAAAGTACCCCCTATTGTAAAATATAAGATTATTATAAGTCACCGAGGAGTTCCATGACCATATAAAAGTACGAGGCCTAAGGTCATGGAACTCTGAGGTTACTTCTAATATCCTCATATTTTACAACAAGGGGGGCTTTTATTTATTATAATACACAAGTTTTAGTGAGTCATGTGACAAAAGTGACATCACTACTCACCGTTTATAGCTGATTACATCACTAGTTACCGTTTATAAGTATATAATACACAAAAGCCATGAATATCCTGTAAATTACATCCTTATAAACGGTGAGTTCTGATGTCATCAGTTATAAGCGGTGAGTTCTGATGTAATTTCTGTCACATGACTCACTGAAACTTGTGTATTATAATAAATAAACTACCCCCAGTTGCAAAATATGGGGCCTCCGGCCTCATGTTTTTATATGGTCATGAAACTTCTTATAACTTATAATATCCTTATATTTTACAAGATGGGGTACTTTATTCACTATATAATTTACAAAAGATTCATGGATTTTGTGTAATATATGCATATATGCATGCATTTAATATGTCCTTTAATTATGTCATATATTCTGATCTCAATGGCAATTCATCCGTCCAGGCTTCTATATACAGCATTATGTTTCACACTTTACATTAAAGAAGTAAACTCTTTAATGGGTTCAGCTCAACATAGTGATCGTATGGGTTACGGGTTGTGGGCCAAGCTTTGTCCTTGGCCCCCCACCATCGCTTACAACTCCCTCCAATTCCCCTTTCTTCTGTAGATATAATATGTATATATATATATGTATAAGTGCTCATTACTCGGTCCTCTACACTACTGGGCCCCCTGCAACCAGGGTCTGCTTCCTCTATAGTTACACCAAGTGTTGGACTGGGGGGTGCTGGGCCCTACCGGGGTCACTGCATGAGGGCCCCCTGCCACCCCAGAGGCCCCTTGCCCAAGCTGCAAAACTCCAAATTCCCCTAGCAACCATGCAATGATTTGAATAAGGGACTGGAATATGAATAGGAGAGGCCTGAATACAAAAGATGAGCAATAAAAAGTATCAATAACAATAAATGTGTAGCCTTACGGAGCATTTGTTTTTAGATGGGGTCAGTGACCCCCTTTTAAAAGCAGCAAAAAAAAAGTCAGAAAATAATTTAAAAATTTAAAAACGGTTACAAGTAAATAATGAAGGCCAGCTGAAAAGGTTCTTAGAGATATAAAACACTAATGGGGTTATGTAATAAAAGGAACAAAGTTTGCCTAGGGGCAGTAACCCATGGCAACCAATCAGCAGGCAGAATTTACTGGTCACCTGTTTAAAAGCAGACATCTTATTGGTTGCTATGGGTGACTGCTCCTGGGCAAACTTAGTGCCTTATATTACATATGGGGTAAAAGTTAATTTAAAGGTGAACTACCCCTTTAAAAGCATAGAGGGCCAATCAGCTACTGGCTATTTAAACCAATGGTAAGAGAGGGATGAATTGCTAGACTGAGGTGCCAGTAATGGAGCCACGTTCATGTTAACCCATCACCAGTCTGTGTTTGCACCCGGTACTAACAGCATTCTCCTTGTCCTGTTTTTCTCTCTCCTTGTCACCTCCATAGCATGTTGATGTGGAAGTCACTGATCCTGTTCTAACAAATGAGGTATATTAACAGCACTACTTCATACAGTCTTATTTCATACCTGTACAGAGCATTTACCTGCAGGCAAACAGGCAGCAGCATTTTGGGTCAGAACCTGCATAAATGGACATCTACTGTATGTTTTTTTGCCTCCGCCGAGACGACCTCCCTCAGTTTTAAAGTGATAGAACTGAGCAGAGAAGCGTCAGGAGGGGCTTCCCCTATAAGTAACTTTAGTTTTTTGCTGTTCCATCTGGCTGCCACCAGGACAGAACAACAGGGGGTGCTCCTGTTAATTCAGCAGTGTGAAACAGTTAATAAAATGGAATTAATGAGTTTGAATAATAGTAACTGGGTACAGGGCGGGCATGGGAGGGTTGGGCATAAGTGCTTATTGCCTCGGTGAATGATAGAATTAATATTAATTGCATTTACCATTTGAAAACTTACATTGCCAGAATAAAGTTCACGTCGAAGATCCTCGATACCAAACTCTACCAGGAAAGCTTTCTCGGGCCAATCAGAATGGAGCTCATGATCCCCACCGGAAGCTTACCTCCCAAAATCTCCTCCATGTCCCCAGTGAAACCAATGGCATCCATGACTCCTGTAAGTCACGTTGGGATCATTCATTGGCAGTGAATAATAACATACAGTGATAAAGGGGACAATGCTTATCTTTTATTACTGCCATTGGGATTGGCTGATGGAATCTAGCCAAGTGATTGGCTGAATGGGTGACCAATTACTTTTACGTTTCAAACTTTTTTTGGGGGGGTGAGAGCTGTGGAGTAGAGTCAAGGGAATTAGGCAGGTTGGTTTAAATTCTTCTTTAAAATTAATTTTCATTCTGCAGAGGAAACAAAAATCTAAAGCAGTTTTGCAGTTGATCAAACTTTTTTAATGCTTCTTTTTTTTTACAACATTACTAAGTGATCTGTTTTTGTGCTGTATATGTATCGAGGAAAGTGCAATTGTTACTACGGTGACTTGGCCTAGCAACCAGAGAGCAATATCATTTGTGCTTTTTTTTTTCACTTTTCTACGCTGCTATTTAATTTGAGCTTGAAGCTTTTGGTTTGCTTTTCTGGCTGAAATCTCACCTTCTCCTTCCTTCCTTCTTCATTTCTTCTTCTTTTGGGATTGATTGTGAAGATATCACCCGAAGTATCAGTGCCCCGGTCATAGGTACTGTACCTGCCATGTTATCAGTAATACGTGTCTTGCTACTTGTTGTTGAGCAGCGTATTTAGATGCTTAGGGACAGAGACGAGTAAAGTGTTGGGGCTCTTTCCTACGAAATCAGACGGCAGAGGCAGGTGGAAGAGACATGCAGTATATCATGACAATACTTACACCAATCTTATTGTGCATGAACTGATGGGCGAGCAAAGGTCTGCAGCACCCAATCAAAATGTTGCCCTGGGTATTGCTAACACTGGATAGGAGTGACAAGGGAAAGTGTTGGAAGGGTTACTGCCTGCTCTGTTCTCATTTCCCTGCAGAAATAGGGATTGGTAGCACTAGATAGGTACCTAATATACAGAGACAGAGGGAAAGGGTTGGAAGGGTTACTGTCTGCTTTGCTTTCATTTCCCTACAGAAATAGGGATTAGTAGCAGGACAGACACAAGGGGAATAAAAGCTGCCTTCTAAAGATATCCTAACAATTGATTCTGTGGTTAAAAGCAGACTATTAAATGTTGGATTCTGTTCTGGTGGGCAGACAAAGCAGATGTCTTTAATTCTTGCAGGCGAAAAGGAGAACAATCTGGATATCACATTTACTTCCAATGATCTTTCCCTCTCGTCTGAGACTGATTCAGCACCACAATCCCCTCTGTCTCCTGAATCAAAGAAAAGCCCTAAAGGAATCAAAAAAATTTGGGGAAAGTAAGTTTTATGTTTTCTTTTGTTCTCCCGACACCTCATTAAGATCTCGTTGCAAACTAGGAGTAAACCTTGAGTACAATGCCGTTTATCAATGTAAACCAAAACTTACATTGCGTGAAATGAAATCATGTAGGTGATATTAGCAATATAATCATTATGGCCTCACTATTATAACCATATACACACACATATATATATATATATATGACACCTTTTCCTACCATGGACCTTTTTATCACCAGTTTTGTGCTGTTTCTGTCTGTAGAATTAGGAGAACTCCTTCTGGAAACTTCAGCATGGATGGAGTTGCCTTGTCTGAATTTAAAAGAGGGGGTTTGCGGGCGACTGCCGGGCCAAGGCTTAACCGAACAAAGGATAACCGCATTAAAAACAGGTATTTATTTGGAATATGGGAAGATGATAATAGTCTCTGGGAAGGGAGTGTGACTGTGGGATAGCAGGTATAGTAGGGTGAGATGGTGTCTATAGTAACAGTGGATAATAGTCTCTGGGAAGGGAGTGTGACTGTGGGATAGCAGGTATAGTAGGGAGAGATGGTGTCTATAGTAACAGTGGATAATAGTCTCTGGGAAGGGAGTGTGACTGTGGGATAGCAGGTATAGTAGGGAGAGATGGTGTCTATAGTAACAGTGGATAATAGTCTCTGGGAAGGGAGTGTGACTCTGGGATAGCAGGTATAGTAGGAAGAGATGGTGCCTATAGTAACAGTGGGATAATAGTCTCTGGGAAGGGAGTGTGACTGTGGGATAGCAGGTATAGTAGGGAGAGATGGTGTCTATAGTAACAGTGGATAATAGTCTCTGGGAAGGGAGTGTGACTGTGGGATAGCAGGTATAGTAGGGAGAGATGATGCCTATAGTAACAGTGGATAATAGTCTCTGGGAAGGGAGTGTGACTGTGGGATAACAGGTATAGTAGGGAGAGATGGTGCCTATAGTAACAGTGGATAATAGTCTCTGGGAAGGGAGTGTGACTGTGGGATAGCAGGTATAGTAGGGAGAGATGGTGCCTATAGTAACAGTGGATAATAGTCTCTGGGAAGGGAGTGTGACTGTGGGATAGCAGGTATAGTAGGGAGAGATGGTGCCTATAGTAACAGTGGGATAATAGTCTCTGGGAAGGGAGTGTGACTGTGGGATAGCAGGTATAGTAGGGAGAGATGGTGCCTATAGTAACAGTGGGATAATAGTCTCTGGGAAGGGAGTGTGACTGTGGGATAGCAGGTATAGTAGGGAGAGATGGTGCCTATAGTAACAGTGGATAATAGTCTCTGGGAAGGGAGTGTGACTGTGGGATAGCAGGTATAGTAGGGAGAGATGATGCCTATAGTAACAGTGGATAATAGTCTCTGGGAAGGGAGTGTGACTGTGGGATAGCAGGTATAGTAGGGAGAGATGGTGTCTATAGTAACAGTGGATAATAGTCTCTGGGAAGGGAGTGTGACTGTGGGATAGCAGGTAATAACTGGGCTCCTTTGCTTTTCCCTGGGCCACATTAACACAAGACAGAAAACATGAATAGAGCCTTAAGCCGTTGCTGGAGCAGCATGTGAAGCCGCTGTCCCTTCTGTATGTCCCTGTCTATAATAAATGGGAATCTGCTAAATGAATAACCCGTGTTCCCCATTCCCACTTCCTGCGCTAAGTTGGCCACATGGATAATGAACTAATTTAGCAGTCGGTTTTCATTTCTTAACTTGGGATTGTGCTCCTGGCAGCCTCATATAATGTGGTTAGTTAGAGAGATGTTCTTACTTGTACATGTCGCTAATAATATTCAGTATTTCTGTTCATAACATTTTATGTGCTTTAAGGAAAACCAAATCATCTTCAGATGTTCCATTTGTCGGTTACCCCAATATATTAATTTATATCTGTATTTAATCTTCTTCCCCTAGTGACAGCAACGCTCCTTTTGCTCAGTGGAGCAATGAACAAGTGTGTAACTGGTTAGAAGACCTGGGCCTGGGGCAGTATGTGATCTTTGCCAGACAGTGGGTTAGCTCCGGTCACACCTTAATAATGGCCACACCACAAGCTTTGGAAAAGGTAACCTGTTAATTTTAATTATTTGCAATCTATCTGTCTCTTTGCACCACTGGTTCTGACTCTTGAAACAGTTGTAGCAGAAGCCAGCTGATTGGCAGACCGGTGAAGAAGGAATGGCATTGTGGGAACTGGAGTTTGGGCTGGAGGTGAGCTGACATCTGCTACATTGGTTCATGAGTCAACACCAGCAGTGTAGAAAGGGGAAGGACCAATAGCAATTATTATTGACAAATAGCGTTAAAACCATTGAAACATTTTTCGGTCTTGTATGTTTGAAAGTTGCTTTGAATTGTTTTCTTAGGGAATATTTTATTTTGGGGTTTATATTCTGTTTATTATATTCATGAATCCTATGCTTTTATGCTATAATATTATTATAGGTATGGGATCTGTTATCCAGAATGCTCGGGACCTGGGGTTTTCCAGATAACAGATCTTTCTTAAAGGGATCCTTTCATCAGTTAATAGTGCTACTCCAGCAGAAGTCTGCACTGAAATCCATTTCTCAAAAGAGCAAACAGATTTGTTTATATTCAATTTTGAAATCTGACATGGGGCTAGACATTTTGTCAATTTCCCAGCTGCCCCTGGTCATGTGACTTGTGCCTGCACTTTAGGAGAGAAATGCTTTCTGGCAGGCTGCTGTTTTTCCTTCTCAATGTAACTGAATGTGTCTCAGTGAGACATGGGTTTTTACTATGAGTGTTGTTCTTAGATCTACCAGGCAGCTGTTATCTTGTGTTAGGGAGCTGCTATCTGGTTACCTTCCCATTGTTCTTTTGTTTGGCTGCTGGGGGGAAAGGGAGGGGTTAATATCACTCCAACTTGCAATACAGCAGTAAAGAGTGATTGAAGTTTATCAGAGCACAAAAGTCACATGGCCAGGGGCAGCTGGGAAATTGACAAAATGTCTAGCCCCATGTCAGATTTCGAAATTGAATATAAAAAAATCTGTTTGCTCTTTTGTAGAAACAATAGAATTCTACCTGTATCTGATGATTCAGCACTAACAATGGCCGATGTTTGGGTCCCTTCAAAGGCACCCGATCAAAATTTTCCGTCCAGCACGATCGACGAGCCGACCGATATCCAAGTCTTCTGCCGATATCTGTCGGCTCTTTGTCCACCATACACACACCGAATATCGGACGAAAACTCGTTTCGTACAATATTATCTGTGCGTCTATGGCCACCTTTAGATTGCACACAGGTGGACTTCATTTCACTAATTATGTGACTTTTGAAGGTAATTGGATGCACCAGGATTTTTTTAGGGGCTTCATTGCAAAAGGGGTGAATACATATGCACATGCCAATTTTCAGTTGTTTATTTTTTTTTTAATTCTTTTTTTATATATATCTTTCTTATTTCACTTAACCAACTTTTTTGCAGATCCATCATATAAAATAAGATTAAGAAACCTTTTTAATTCCAGGTTGGAATGTAACAAAATAGGTAAAAAGCCAAGGGGGGTGAATACTTTTGCAAGACCCTGCATAATATTATCATATCATTGTAACTTTTATTCATATAGAATCATATCAAACCCAGCAAGGGTACCAAGGTAAATGCATTTTGAGGGATTTAGGAAAATTATGGAGCGGCCAAGACAAATCAGTGGTGTAGTTACACATACGAGGGATGTTTTCTTTTTCATCAATTGTTAGCAGGGCACAGGTGATTGTAGGCTAGTAAATGCCCTGTGGGGCTAACTTAGTGATATGGGCACCTTGGTTACCCTGGTAGCCTCTAAGGACTGGAAGTGTAGCCAAAATGTTCTTTCTTTACTTTGCAGGAGAACATGGTGCTAATATTATTAACTTGTTAATATTATTATCCCTTTATTCTTTAGGAATTAGGAATAAAGCACCCATTGCACAGAAAGAAACTTCAGCTGGCAATTAATACTATAAGCGGCAAAAAGGAAGAGAAATCGGGGCAACTGGACCATATATGGGTGACACGTAAGCGCACTTTATTGTATTTATCAATACAGGTATGGGACCTGTTATCCTGAATGCTTGGAACTTTAACAGCCTTAAGTCTACTAGTATATCATGTCAATATTAATTAAACCCAATAGGCTGGTTTTGCTTCCAATAAGGATTAATTATATCTTAGTTGGGATCAAGTACAAGTTACTGTTTTATTATTACACAGAAAAAGGAAATTATTTTTAAAAATCGGAATTATTTGATTATAATAAGAGTCTATGGGAGACGGCCTTTCCGTAATTCGGAGTTTTCGGGATAACGGGTTTCCGTATAACGGATCCCATACCTGTATATTGTAATTTATCATTTTGTATAGTTTCTAGTCAGGTAAAGATGGATAAGAAATGGCGTGTTGATGAGTCAACTTTGTTTATCGGCAGGGTGGCTCGATGACATTGGGTTACCGCAATACAAAGATCAGTTTCACGACTCAAGGGTTGATGGGAAAATGCTGCAATTCTTAACTGTGGTAAGTAGGACGGGGGATTTATATATATTTGGGGGCAGCAAGTACAGCAGGACAAGATGGCAGCAGGACCACTTTATAGACCTTCTAGTGTTGTTAAACTCATAACCAACAGTTTGGTGAATCCTTGTAAGGTTTTTTCAATGGGTTCTGACTATGGCACATCACATACTTTTAGTGATTTCCACCTAACAGAGCAGAATGCAGATATTTTCAGCTCCCAAGATATTCTTGCATGTCCCAGGGAACAGATGCACCAGCCTGGCCTGCTCCATTGCATTTCCTGGACATAAGGAAGGGAATACTTAGGACACTCAAAATTGGAAAATAGTAACCAAATATATTGCAGGAGACGGGGGGGGGGGGAAGTTAAATGGGGATACTGGGTCACAGAAAGTGGAAAAGACATCAAAGGTGACTTGGCTATTCTTGGAGTATTGGGTCAATGCTTTGTGTTTGCATGTGACTGTGTTTTTAGGTTCAGGATTGATGTAGTCACTGCTCCATATAATCTGAATAATATCAATGGCTGGAGCACAAGGATATTTCATTGGCCTCCTCCAGCCAGGTGAAGATAGTGGAAGTAGGTGGGGCCTGTGGTGGATCAAGACAAATGAGGGCTGATGTCCAATGGGTATGGATTGATTGAAGTGGCAATTGGCCACACCACATTGCCTGAGGGCAGTTGTTGCTAACTGCACAGTGCCCCTCCAAGCGGCCTCACCCTAGAAGCATGGTGGCGGAACTTCTATGTAGGAACCATTGCCTTAATTAAAACAGCAGATTGCGTAGAATTAGAATACATGGAGGGCATGCCATGGTCTTATAATTCAAGGATCATGACATGGTCTTCTCATTCAAGGGTCATGTCTTGGTTTTCTCATTCAAGGGTCATGACATGGTCTTCTCATTCAAGGGTCATGTCTTGGTTTTCTTATTCAAGGGTCATGACATGGTCTTCTCATTCAATGGTCATGATATGGTTTTCTCATTCAAGGGTCGTGCCATGGTCTTCTCATTCAAGGTTCATGACATATTCTTTTCATTCAAGGGTCAACCACCCTAGTTCATTAAAAAATAAAAGGGTGTCAGGGAGCCAGACCTTCATGACAATTATCAATGAATGACATGGTCTATAAGATATTATTTTATACTTCCTTATTTTATTCTTCAGAATGATCTCCTGTTTCTGAAAGTCACCAGTCAACTGCACCATCTTAGTATTAAATGTGCCATCCACGTCTTACACGCCAACAAGTTCAATCCACACTGCCTACGACGCCGACCAGCAGATGAGGTAGGCTTCCCACTTTGCTCTAGTTCATGAGCCTTTCAAATGGAAATTGTTTTTACTGCTTCGATAGAAAATGCAGACTTCTTGGGTTTCTGCTTTTCAGAACAACATCTCTCCCTCAGAAGTGGTTCAGTGGTCCAATCACAGGGTTATGGAGTGGCTGAGATCTGTGGATTTGGCTGAGTACGCACCTAACCTACGTGGCAGTGGTGTCCATGGCGGCCTTATTGTAAGCAAATTTTTATCTAAAAATAAAAAAAAAATTCTCTGGCCTGGGCCGACCTACGGTAGGGTTTGGAGAAAAGACAGAATCCATTGCTACGTTACAGCTGTTGCCCTGTTCCATCAACCCTGTATAGAAGAAGCAGGTCTTTGTGCCTTGTTTTATTTCTATAGTATTAGGGACCCTTAATGACAGTTGCAACAAACAGTAGGCTGGCACTTGTATGGATAACTATTGCAGTTATTGTATACTCCATTCATACATTTTGCCCATACGCCCTCTCTATATTTCATCCACTCCTCACTTGCTTCCTTTAGTCACATTACTTACACTCATTTATCCTTCCTTCCATAACACCCCCACCATTTTCTCCTACATAAATGTGCCTAATATAAGCAGGTGCCAGGACCATTAAGGCCCCATCACCATCACCCAAACCCAGTAATGATGTGCAGACTTCATCCAGCCCAACCCATGAGTTGGCTTGTACATTATTTACTTCCAGTGGAATAAAATTGACATTTGTATTAAATTAGTTAAAAGGTATGGAGCCCCTGAATTAATTATTATCCCATCAGGCCTTGGGTCAGATATAAAACTGATGAGCAAGCCCAATCTGGCATGCTGTAGAAGGCATCAAGAAGGCATTGAGGCACTAGAAGAAACCACCATTGAGGTGTTTTAATGGTTGCATTAAAAACAGGCTCAGTTAAATAAAAGCTGCCCGATGTTGTTGCTGCTGCCATTGTAGGATCCTTGCTAACTTTGTCAGCTGTACTGATATCTGTCTATTCATATTTGCATTGTATGTATATTTAAATGTACAGTTTGTGACAAGCACATTAATTAATGTTGCTACACCAGAATAATGTAGGGATGGCTTTGACATTATTTCGCAGATACTGGAACCCCGATTTAACGCCGACACTTTGGCCATGCTTTTAAACATTCCACCCCAAAAGACCTTATTAAGAAGACACTTGGCAACCAACTTCAATTTGTTAATTGGCCCAGAAGCCCAACAAGAGAAGAGAGAAATTATGGATTCCACAACCTTCTCCCCTTTGTCTACCGCTGCTAAAGTCCGGGTAGGTTATATTGCCAGCAAAGCTTCACGCACTGCACATCTTTTCTGTACCGCTATGGATTAACCCCTGTGTAGAAGAAGTCTACAAAAAGCCCAGTTATTGTGGGACAGTGACCTCAGGGGTGGGGACTGGTCAAATCAGTAGAAGCAATATGTTAAGGGAGGGGATATAGAGCAGTGATCCCCAACCAGTGGCTCAAGAGCAACATGTTGCTCACCAACCCCTTGGATGGCCTCAAACAGGTACTTATTTTTGATTTCCAGGCTTGGAGGCAAGTTTTGGTAGTATAAAAACTAGGTGTACTGCCAAACAGAGTCTCCTGTAGGCTGCCAGTCCACATAGGGACCACCAATAGTCAATAACCGACCATAATTGGCGCTCTCCAACATTTTTTAACATTTGAATGTGGCTCATGGGTAAAAAGGTTGGGGATCCCTGATATGGAGCATAACTGTATATGGAGGCTTGGAAGAATAGGAAAGGTACATTGATGATTAATTTATCATGCTGGCCCTTGTCTTAGTTGGTGTGGCCACCCTAGTTTCAGCAAATAAAATTCCCTTCCATGCTCATCATTTACAGCAGATGTTTGCAAACCATGAGTAGTGGCAGGAGGGGAATGGTCTTCTACTCTCCAAGATACCATAACTGACCATCAAGCTGGCTATTTAGGTGTGAGATTTGGGGTAAATATGTATTAGATGTCCCAAACTATACTATAGATAATCTACCAATATTTTCTAATAGCTGTACCCATTTAATGAGTATAGGGAGGCCCTACCCAAAGCTTGGACCTTCAGGGAGACCTGAACTGAAAAAAAGTTTGAAGACATGGGGACCCCAATATGCAATAAACAACCAAAAAAATTACTAATAACTACGCACATGCTCAGTATCCTAAAATTTATTTATATTAAGATAAATTGAATTTGCTACAATTGTTGTAAAAATATTGTCTTCATTTCAGCCAAAGAAAATTGGCTTGTCAAATTTTGGCCAGCTGCGGAAGAAGAAATTAGACGAAACGGCAGATTACGTGTGCCCGGTAGACGTCGTGAATGGTACCCAAAAGGGCTACAGTGACTTCAAAGTCACAAGCGTGAGCTCCACCAAAGAGAATGACAAAATGGAGCAGGTGGGCAGACTGGTTTGATGGCATCTGGCATCCATTTCCCATAATCCTTGGTGTTTATCAAATAACTACACATCGTCATTTATCTCCTCTTCCTAACCTCACATACATGGCCTCCCCATATCATCATCGAGGCTACAGTGCATTCCATAGAACTTTTTGTTTTCCCAAGAGACTTGAGGAGCACCAGCTAATGCCCAGCCCGATATGCCTTACCTTATCCACTAGAATTAAAATATCCCCGGGATTACAGAAACAGTGTAAATATTACTTACGCAGAGAGAGAATGTCGGATAAAATTGCCATCCCCATAAGATTGTTAAATACAAATGATGTATCATAGTGTATATGGTTCAAAGAAAAAATTAGTCGCATTAGGGAACCTGTATAATAAATGGATCTTGTTAAAGCATAAGTGCTCTATGTATATGGAGGCTTGACGTTTACTTTTATTTTTCTATAAATATTCAGTAAAACAAATTTCAATTGGTTCTTCTGCCCAAAGAGTGTTTTTTTTATGTTTGTTTTATGGTTACGATGAGGTCACTCTATTGAAAAACCTTAATGAACCAGACACCTACTTTACTCCTCTTACCTAAAACCGGCAGTAGCAGTTGACCCCATTAGGACCCTCTAAAGACAGACTTGACCACACATGTTTTCCCAATAAAACTTTAATATATTAAATGCGAAGAAGCGGTAGAATCCATGGCAGGTGACAAGTTATTGGGCACCATAATGTTATTTTAGTCACCTCCTACCATGGGCAAGTAATACACAGACTGAACAAGTCCAAGCCAATTACTATGGCATGCTGTGTGTGCTGTATGTTGTGCTGTATGTTATCAGGCAAGCATGAATAATGTCCTGCCAGAGGAAACGCATCAGCATAGTGTCAGTCCTCTTGTAACTTTGCTGCAAACAGTGACCAAAGCTGAGTCAACCTAAGACGGCCATTGGTTATTCAGCAGGGCAGAAGATCAGAGGTGACTCTTCAGCTGTGCCTGCTATTCCCCCAGCCCTTATGTAGTAAGTGTGTGTGTACATTTGGAAGAAGCAACTCCCAGGCAATCTGAGTTAGCTGCATGGCATGTTGGGAAACTTATACAACTTGCAGGCTAAGTGAGGAACATAAACAGAGCCCAACATTTTTGTAGTCCAGTAGCTGAAGGTCTATAGGTTGCATGGTCCTTTTTCATGGCATTTCTTTCCATAACCAGTTGTGTCTATCTGAGGTAACTGCATGGCATGCTGGGAAACGTATGCACCTTGCAGGCTAAGGGAAGAACAGTAATGGACTTCAATGTTTTTGCAGTTCAATAGTTGAAGGTCTACAGGTTGCATTGCCCACAATAGTTTCAATAACAAGTACTTTCCAGCCTGACAGTGGGATCAGAAGCTCTTTAATCTCATGAGAACTGAACTCAGAGAACTAACATACATATCCTGAATATCTCTTGGCTTCTCTATCCTCCTTAACTTTGGTGGTAATCATTTTACCATCGTTGTCTGCAGATAATTGCCACCAGTTTATTAACCAATGTATAGAACAGTGATCCCCAACCAGTAGCTTATGAGTAACATGTTGCTCACCAACCTCTTGGATGTTGCTCCCATTGGCCTCAAAGCTGGTGCTTATTTTTGAATTCTTGGCATGGAGGCAAGTTTTGGTTGTATAAACACTTAGTGTACTGCCAAACAGATCATCCTGTAGCCTGCCAGGGCTACCAAATAGTCAATCACAGCCTTTATTTTGCACCTAGGAATATTTTTTTATGCCTGTGTTGCTCCCCAGCAATTTTTAAATTTGAATATGGCTCTCCGGTAAAAAAAAACATTGGGGACCTCTGATACAGAACAATGCATCCGATTTTCCTACTTCAACTATTTATAAAATCTTTATTTCACCAAAAAGTGTCCTTGTCTATAATCTCCAACCGATTTTTGATGATGGTATTTCAGCCATTTTTGTCTCATGTCAACCGGTTTATACAGAATTTTGGCAGACGTTTAGATAAAATTTCATAGAACTCCAGACCTGGCATAAGTTTCTATGGGAGACGTCATTGTTGGCCAAACGAGAGGAAAAACTGATGGAAACCTTGTTCTTTAAACATGTTATGTCACTGAAATTCTGTCATACTTGTGAATTTCAGTCAAATTCTCCAACCTTAGTGGACTCAAGTCTACTACTACTTCCATCTCCAACTACCCTTTTGAAATGTCCAAAGAGTAGCCCAGTTCTCAAGGAATGATTTTTATGGGATCGCTTAGATGTGATTAGAAAGAGTAAAGATCTCTTCCAAACTTGAAAGTAGTTGTGGCTGAAAAATAAAACATTTCAGTGTTGGACAATGATTTTATAGTGAGTGTAGCCCTAAAGAAACAAGGTCTTGCCTTACCTTATGCAACATGACCTATCAAAGGCTGGTCAAAATGTTACAGTAGCTGTCCTCACACCATCATCACCATTGCTTCTTTATATAACACCAGCAGGTTAGCAGTGGTTTGGTAACTATAACTACCTGATCATAAAGGTGTATAATCTGGAAGATCTGGGGAAACATTTGACATAAACTTGTAGAAGACTTTCGGTGGATATCCATTATAATATCCAGAGAAGCTTGACAGAATGAGTTTTGAAGGGAGAAGATTCAAAATGTTCAAAGAATTATAGCAAATGGGATTGGGTTTTGATGTGAGAAGAACAGCAAATGTTGAAACAAAAGATCGGACAGAGGTTCAAGAAAATGGGGTTGGGTAATGAGAAAAGGAGAGATGCAAGTAAGCTCCAGAGCCAAGTGAATGTGTCTGGATTGCAAGTGGAGAAGACAAGCAAATGTTGAAAGCAGAGTAGAGGAAAGAAGCTCAAGAGAATGGGGTTGGGTAATGAGGGATAAGAGATGCAAGCAACCTTCAGAGTCAAGTGAATGTGTTTGGATTGCAAGTGGATAAGAGAAGCAAATGTTGAATGCAGAGTATAGGAAAAAAGCTCAAGAGAATGGGGTTGGGTTATGAAGGAGAAGAGATGCAAGTAAGCTCCAGAGCCAAGTTAATGTGTTTGGATTGCAAGTGGAGAAGAGAACCAAATGTTGAATGCAGAGTAGAGGAAAGAAGCTCAAGAGAATGGGATCGGGTCATAATGGAGAAGAGATGCAAGTAAGCTCTGGAGCCAAGTGAATGTGTTTGCTGAAAAGCAAGTGTTCAAAGTAGAGTGGAGTTTATAAGTATATGGGGATGGGTTATGATTTAAAAAAGAATCCTGAAAACAGAGTGGAGAAAAGAAGATTAAGAGAACAAGATTGGATAATGATGGGAGAAGAGAAGTAAATATTGAAAGCAGAGAGGCGTGCCGAAGAGTAAGAGAATGGGGTTGGGTTACAAGACGCACTGTCCAAAATAAAGTGCAGTGTAGAAGTTTAAAGTAATGGAGTTATGAATGGGAAGCCAAGCAAAAAAGAAATAGGGACCCAATAATAGGAAACAGCAGAGTATGGGGTGAATCTAGCACTGGTCTGAACCCATTTGGTCCGAACTACCACAAGCTGGGGACAACACTATGCTTGCATCATTCAGCATGTTGCTTGATTACTGCTGTCTTGTCATCCTTCACCTTTGGAGAATGATGTGATTTCATTTTGCATGAGACAAATATATCTGTACGATTGGAGGCGTCTTATTCATGTGGCTGGTTTTGCAGATGGAGCACTCGGATGGTATGGTAAAGCAAATAGGGGCTTTCTCTGATGGAATTAATAACCTCACAGTAAGTATTTCTTTCTTTGATCCTAATATTTATCTCTGTGCTTAGGAATTTGTCAGAAACCTCCTATTTAAAAATGTGTTTCTTTATATTGTGGGATCTGTGTATGGATTCAAGATGGAAACTGTTTAAATAAGCAAGTAAATAAATCCATTATATAAAGATTTATTTCCATGTCAGCTCAATGTGTTTATCCCTCTCTTGTCTCCCCCAGTATCTCCCTACTATACCTGCTATCCCACAGTCACAGACCCTTCCCAGAGACTATTATCCACTGTTACTATAGACACCATCTCTCCCTACTATACCTGCTATCCCACAGTTACACTCCCTTCCCAGAGACTATTATCCCACTGTTACTATAGGCACCATCTCTCCCTACTATACCTGCTATCCCACAGTCACACTCCCTTCACAGAGACTATTATCCACTGTTACTATAGACACCATCTCTCCCTACTATACCTGCTATCCCACAGTCCCACTCCCTTCCCAGAGACTATTATCCACTGTTACTATAGACACCATCTCTCCCTACTATACCTGCTATCCCACAGTCACTCCCTTCCCAGAGACTATTATCCCACTGTTACTATAGACACCATCTCTCCCTACTATACCTGCTATCCCACAGTCACACTCCCTTCCCAGAGACTATTATCCACTGTTACTATAAGAACCATCTCTCCCTACTATACCTGCTATCCCACAGTCACACTCCCTTCCCAGAGACTATTATCCACTGTTACTATAGGCACCATCTCTCCCTACTATACCTGCTATCCCACAGTCACACTCTTCCCAGAGACTATTATCCACTGTTACTATAGACACCATCTCTCCCTACTATACCTACTATCCCACAGTCACACTCCCTTCCCAGAGACTATTATCCACTGTTACTATAGACACCATCTCTCCCTACTATACCTACTATCCCACAGTCACACTCCCTTCCCAGAGACTATTATCCCACTGTTACTATAGGCACCATCTCTCCCTACTATACCTGCTATCCCACAGTCACACTCCCTTCCCAGAGACTATTATCCACTGTTACTATAGACACCATCTCTCCCTACTATACCTGCTATCCCACAGTCACACTCCTGTCCCAGAGATTATTATCCCACTGTTACTATAGGCACCATCTCTCCCTACTATACCTGCTATCCCACAGTCACACTCCCTTCCCAGAGACTATTATCCACTGTTACTATAGACACCATCTCTCCCTACTATACCTGCTATCCCACAGTCACACTCCCTTCCCAGAGACTATTATCCACTGTTACTATAGACACCATCTCTCCCTACTATACCTGCTATCCCACAGTCACACTCCTGTCCCAGAGATTATTATCCCACTGTTACTATAGGCACCATCTCTCCCTACTATACCTGCTATCCCACAGTCACACTCCTGTCCCAGAGACTATTATCCACTGTTACTATAGGCACCATCTCTCCCTACTATACCTGCTATCCCACAGTCACACTCCCTTCCCAGAGACTATTATCCACTGTTACTATAGGCACCATCTCTCTCTACTATACCTGCTATCATCACAGTCCCGTCCCTACAGCTATATCTGTTATAATATGTTGTAATATTGTCTTATTTATATATGAGGCAAGTTTATTATTGGTTGACTCATGCCTAACCATTTCTATTTCAGAACATGCTCAGTCAAGATGAGCTGCTAAACAATTACAGGTTCTTATCTGCATATGGTACTTGGAGATAAGACCATAGGACAACTGGACATTTCAGCATTCCCGTGGGAGCTTAAAACAATGGCAGAAACTAGAGGAAACTCGACGTACAAATCAAAAACAGGCCCTCTTGTCTGTAGAGGATGAACTATATGGGACACGTGGGGGCTCATTTTTTAACATAAGTGCTTTATTGCTCCAGTGGTGTTTGCTTTCATTTTCTAAGTAAACTAGTCCCAATCATATTCCTCTAGGGGCCTTATAAGATGAGTAAATCGCACTCCAGGGCACATTGGAAGAGAGGTCACTGCCTTTCACTAGCTGTGCAAGAAAAATAGTTCCTGCCTTCCGGGGTACTAGGAGGCCCATTGAGACACTGATGGTGATGAGACAGGTCTGATATCAGAAAGGAGCTCAGAAGTGTTGAATCTATACAGGATAATGGTACTTCATGTCCGTGGCATCAACTCTACAGTACATGGCAAATAGAGGCTCAAACCATTGGCCACTATCATTGTGTTTTTTTCTTATTTTCATGTTTTTTAGCGCTGTCTGTATATATTGGAACTGTATAATGATTTTAGCTTCTTCCCTGCGCAATGACTGTAGATTGCACCCGATCTCTCTGTTTTTTTTCCATTGCTGTTATATTAATGAGTGCAATAAAGTTGCTCATTTTTTTTTCTCTTTTTTTCTGGTGTCAGTTACTATCACTTAATGGGCACCTGTTGGAAAAATGCGTTCATTGGAAATGCAGAAGGAGTATGTTCTTTAGAAAACCTCCCTATATCACTTTATAACTATTTAAACTCCTATGTAGCCCACCCTGTCCCACCCCTAGACCACATCAAAACTACTCCTGAAAATGACCCTTTTCCTGCATACTGTTTGTGTTTGATCTTGAATAGCAAACAGGGAGCCAAGGACCACAAGTGATGCAGCCAAACATGATGGTAGCTGTCAACATAGCTGCCCAGCTCTGCAGTTTGGGAATTAGGTATAGTGGTGTAATGAAGGGTATCCCAAAACCCAGAAAAAAAGGTGCTGGTCTCAGCTCATGCTTCTGGCTGACTTTCGCTTCGGGAGGAGCCCTCTGCTACTTGGATGCTGCCAGGTCTTAATATGAGAGGACCAAGGGTGGAGGTCTGAGCAGGCACGGGAACCAAACTTGTACTGGAGGGACAGGGAACAGGAATCCTAGTCATGGAACAGGCCGGGTCAATACCAGATAGACAGAGCAGTGCAAAGTCAGGGACCAGAAGTATAGTCTGGGTCACAGGCCGAGGTCAATGTCAAACTGGTTGAGCGGTACCCAATCAGGAACCAGAAGCATAATCAAGATAAACAGGCCAGGGTCAAACCAATCGGTAATGCAGTACAGAAATGAGATCCAGATAAATGGTCAGCAACAGTCTAGTGTCCGACCAGGCAGCGATACAGCACAGGTCAGGGACAGGCAAGGTCAGACTAGAATAAGCGCAACTATGAAAAGTTGTCAGTGAGTTATTGCCCTCGGCCCCAATAAATATTCGAATATCACGCCTGATACTCAGAATTCCCTGTATAACTCAGCCTGCAGCCTTGTGCCTTTATATGGTCACAGAACCCCTCAGTGACTTCTTATATCCTTTTCATTTACAGTAGGGGGTACATTATCTCTTATAATACATGAGTGATACTCAGAGTTCCCTGTATAACTCAGCCTGCAGCCTTGTGCCTTTATATGGTCACAGAACCCCTCAGTGACTTCTAAAATCCTTATCATTTACAGTAGGGGGTACATTATCCCTTATAATACATGAGTGATACTCAGAGTTCCCTGTATAACTCAACCTGCAGCCTTGTGCCTTTATATGGTCACAGAACCCCTCAGTGACTTCTAAAATCCTTATCATTTACAGTAGGGGGTACATTATCCCTTATAATACATGAGTGATACTCAGAGTTCCCTGTATAACTCAGCCTGCAGCCTTGTGCCTGTATATGTTCACAGAACCCCTCAGTGGCTTATAATATCCTTATCATTTACAGTAGGGGGTACATTATCCCTTATAATACATGAGTGATGCTTAGAGTTCCCTGTATAACTCAGCCTGCAGCCTTGTGCCTTTATATGTTCACAGAACCCCTCAGTGACTTATAATATCCTTATCATTTACAGTAGGGGGTACTATCCCATATAATATATGAGTGATAGAGTTCCCTGACCTGTATTGTAAGTGACGAGCAAGACAGTAAGTAAAAGTAGACGTCAGTTCATATTTATTAAACATTTGCAGATTCTGCATCTATCCATTGAATCAATTATTCACACAAATGACTGAGAGTTCTTCATGTGAAACAGACATCAGATCCCAGGCATGGGTTAAACTAATCCCAGCATGCTCTGGTGCATCTGGATTCCGGTGAAATATAATATAAAAACCCACTGAGTTATGTGAAAATTGGACATAAATGGAAAGTTCCCAGCAGATCCGAAGGTATTGCCTAGTGTGAACTGGACAGGAATGGTGTTGGCACAGCCCTTACGGTACCACTGGGGCAGGTGGTAGAACCTGAGCATTGGAATGTTATGGGATACCCCCAGCTGTTCTGATATTTCCCTGGGAAAATGCCCGAAGTTTGTCCATGGCATTGGCATAAAAAAGCAGCTTGGCAATATCCCCTGGCACAGGAGGCTCTGGATTTATTTATACACTAGTAAGCAAACCTTCCAGCCTCGGGGTACCCAAGCTTGGTCAGGTTGTCTTGGCACGCAAACTGGATCATGGGAGGAGGCCCGCACATCAGCACAAGGACATCCTCGGACGGAGGAGGCAGGTGCTCTTTAATCATGTCTGCAGTAACAAAACCAGAGCCGTACTTCCACCCTGCAAAGCAAAGGAGATGCCTTTAATGAAGAAGAAATAAATAGAGTTGTGAACTTCAACTCCCAGCATGCTCAGCTGGTATAGCATAGGACAAGACAGAGCTACAACTGCAGAACTTTATTTTCCTGAGCCCAAGGCATGACATTTAAGAGGTTGGACGGCAAGGGCATGACTGGACAGTGGTGCACCGCCCTAACACTTGATGCTAAAATGGGGCAAAATCGCACCCCCTTTAGTGCTCATTCAAGAAGCACTTGCGTCTGGGAAAACTCTCATCAGATTGATAGAAAATGGCACCAGTCTTTATGGCAGGTGGCAATTATATAGCTGTGTTGCCTTATTATATAGCTGTGTTGCCTTCATACACTAGTACTCCCTTATTGCACATCTGAATTCCATGCAAGTAAGGGTAGGACTTCACAGACGATTTCTGCGCGATCTGACACCCTGCCCAAAAACGCAGGCTGCGACAGAAATAAGGAAAGTAATGGAAATGGATGAAGTTGCAGTGCTGATCCGACGCGACACGACTGTCGGATGCAGACGCAGCGTGCAGCATCTGCATCCGACAGTCGCAACGGACCAACGCTGCGACTTCATGCGACAATGCATTCACTTACCTTATTTCCGTCGCATCCGATTTGATGCCTGCTTTTTTGCGCAGTGCTTTGGGGAAATCGATGGTGAAGTCCTACCCCTAGGGAACAGGTGGGGGAATGTCTACCTACTAGCCTCCCCTAGCCACAGGGTTAGGGTCACTACCCTGCTCCAGCGATAGCACCCACAGATCTAGTTAGGTCCTTGTGCTACCTGCACCTGTGGGTACTCTCAGCTAGGCAGGGTGCATAAAATATCATTTTTATTAACAGGGGCCAGTGATAACCCAACTCTCATAGTTGCTCATAGAGATTACGGAAGGTCCAGAGAAAAGTCCTACCTTGCGGGGGCCGATCCAGCGTGTACCAAAGCTTAAACTGTTCCGGGTGGCTCTTGGCTACAGTTTCCAGTTCATATCGTAGCAAGATGTCGTCTTCTGTCTGCAAATACAATACAAATATAAACAACAGTCCCAATGATCACCAGATACAGAGCTGAAATATACTTCTCCATGATATTAATGACCTGTAAGAATCCTCCAGCTGAGTTTTGCAGGCAGCCATATATATTTGTTGACCTGAACCCCAAAGGATTTTTGGCGTAATGAAAGCAATTTTCCAATATACATTCATTACACATTTTCAGATATCTGTAAATGTAATTGCTAAAGTGGTGCCTGCATTCTGTGTTGTAGGTCAGAACATGGCCATGTACCTTTATATATATATATATATATATATATATATATATATATATATATATATATATATATATATATATATATAGTGAATAAAGTACCCCCTCTTGTAAAATATAAGGATATTATAAGTTACCGAGGAGTTTCATGACCATATAAAAACACGAGGCCGAAGGCCGAGTGTTTTTATACAGGTCATGGAACTCCGAGGTAACTTATAATATCCTCATATTTTACAACTGGGGGTACTTTATTAATTATAATACACAAATTTTAGTGAGTCATGTGACAGAAATGACATCACTACTCACCGTTTATAACTGATGACATCACTACTCACCGTTTATAAGGATATAATTTACAAGATATTCATGGCTTTTGTGTATTATATATATATATTTCCACTTTGCACTTGCATTAGTCAATGAGCCCTGGTGCAAGAGACACAATGTGACAGTGACATTAATAGTTACCTGATTAGCAAAGATGAGGTAGCATTTTGTGTTATCATTGGGATCCTGGGTGATTTGACGAATCAGCTGCAACATGGGTGTAATCCCTGGAACAGACACATGGGGGCAGTATGTCAGTGACAAAGCAGATGTGAAACACAAGAATAACTTGTATAATTCTATTAAGATAAGAACAATGTTGCCATCTTAATAAAATAAGTTTAAAGGAACAGTAACACCAAAAAATTTGAGAAAAGTGAGAACAATAAAATGTACTGTCGTGCTACATTTGAAAAACGTGTGTGTTTACTTCAGAAACTCTACTATAGTTTATATAAACAAACTGCTGTGTAGCCATGGGGGCAGCCATTCAAGCACAGGATACACAGTAGATAACAGATAAGTACTACTATAGTTTATATAAACAAGCTGCTGTGTAGCCATGGGGGCAGCCATTCAAGCACAGGATACACAGTAGATAACAGATAAGTACTACTATAGTTTATATAAACAAGCTGCTGTGTAGCCATGGGGGCAGCCATTCAAGCACAGGATACACAGTAGATAACAGATAAGTACTACTATAGTTTATATAAACAAGCTGCTGTGTAGCCATGGGGGCAGCCATTCAAGCACAGGATACACAGTAGATAACAGATAAGTACTACTATAGTTTATATAAACAAGCTGCTGTGTAGCCATGGGGGCAGCCATTCAAAGCTGAAAAAAGAGAAAAGGCACAGTATACACAGCAGATAATAGATAAGCTCTGTAGTATACAATGGGATTGTATCTGTATCTACTGTATAGCTTGCGTTTGAATGGCTGCCCCCATGGTTACACAGCAGCTTGTTTATATAAACTATAGTAGTAGTAGAGTTTCTGAAGCAAACACACCAGTTTTGCCACTGCAGGGCAACAGTATATTATATTGCCATCTCTTTTTTTTTGGTGTTACTGTTCCTTTAAATTGCACCCAGTAACGTATACAGATCTATAAATTAGTGCAGTTCGGCAACAGTGTTATTTTTTTGTGCTTAGATGGGAAAAGTTTATTTTTCCTGGTCATTCTAGCCTTTTTGGGTAGAATGGCAGTCCTGTCTTGCGTTATACCAGAAATTCTATATAACTCAGAGCCCTAATATGAAACAGACATCAGATCCAAGGATCGGGTTAAAACAATCCCAGTTAAGAAAAAACAATGAGTAGCATTAATTATATATTTTAATAAAGATTTCGCAAGCTGTGGGTTCCCCCCTCCACCTCACCTGCCCCAAAACATTGTATGGGGGCAGGACTGGATTTGTGGCGAGGCCACACGAGTGCTAGCACTAGGACCTAGTGGCCTCTGAGAAATCCGGGCCTGTATGGGGGCAGCCTAAAAGCCAATTAAGGTGCCCAGCATCTTCTCCACTTCTATTGGTCAATGTGACAGGAGTGGCAGAACTGAGAAGAGCATAATCAGGACTCTCAGACAGACCAATTGCAGGGCTGCATGGATTCCAGTACAGTTTTGTGTATCACATGTCCAGTTGGTATCTCTTTAAGGTTGTGGCTTGTTAACCACTGGCCTATCCCACATCTGTACATGCAGTTAATTCTTTGTTCATACCAGTTCCACCAGCAAGCATCCCCACGTGTTTGGCCACCTTGATCTTTGGTTCAGACTTCTTATCTGGTCTGATGGCAAATTTCCCTGTTAAGAACAAGAAAGGGAAGAAGAATGTAACAATGAGAAAAGAAGATAGGGACAGAGAAAAAGTATCAATAACCTTATATTTTCCCACTTACTAAAAAGGCATCCGACCCTTCCTTGAAACTATCTAATGTATCTGCCATTACACCAGTTACCACCTAGACTCACATAGCAACTGATATTCAGCTCCATCAGCGTTCTCCCACCATTTCTGCCATTGATTCTGTTCTCTGGTCCAGACCCAACACACCTTACATTAGGGTGGGGGGCACCCAAAATAGGATATCCAATCAGGCTCTTTAGCTTAGTGCAACCCAACTTATACAGTATACATTAGTGTGTGCCTAATGCACAGGCCCATACAGGGAACCCCTTATAACAAATTTCACTTACCCTTCCCTTTGTAGACAAGAAGCCCATTCGGACCCCGGAAATCAATTGTTTCCCCTATTTTGAGACTGTCCAGGTGCTGCGACATTTTGCCTCCGTCGGGGAATTTAGGATTTACGTTTTTGTAATACACCTGAGAAGAGAGCAAACGTGTCAGAACACATTGCAGTACAATAGGAAGCTCTGCAGCCGCGATACAAGCAACATAGTGTTTAGCGATGTTCATGATAGTAGCGGTTTTATACTGCTAATAGCTGCCTCATCACATACTTCAGGTTGGATAATATTCCTTAGATCATTTCAACATAATGATGTGCACACAGGGCTGCCGGTTATTGTTAACCGTGCTTGTGTTGTGACAAGCAGTATGGCAGCCTAACACTCACGTGGATAAATGCAAATGTGGGCTGCCATTTAACCCTTTGATAATTACATTTTGAGCACATGATATGATGACTGACAGGACTGTGACAAACTCCTATACTCCTACAGGAATCCGAATATAATTATATATAATAAAGATAATAATTGCATATATATTTA
The DNA here is from genome assembly GCF_017654675.1 of Xenopus laevis. Classification (NCBI taxonomy): domain Eukaryota; kingdom Metazoa; phylum Chordata; class Amphibia; order Anura; family Pipidae; genus Xenopus; species Xenopus laevis. The sequence goes on from NC_054378.1 coordinate 11,583,278, forward strand.
CCTTCACAACCAGATCCACGTGGCCCTTGACTTCATCGCTGGACACCGGCGTATACGCCCGAACGACCAGGCTCCCATTGACCTTGGCAGAGAGGTAAATATGCTGACCTGTGCAGGGGGAGAATTTGTAAGGTAACTGCTAAATCTCAATGATACCCAATGAGTGCCCAATACACACTCCCTCCATTAACTCTGGAGCCAACAGGCTCGTCCCTGATCCACCCAAACCTGCCCCTGACTGGCCCAGTGCCCACCACGACTGCACCTCTACATCATGCTGCCCTGTCCCCTTCATGTTTGGGTGGGTAAAAGGAAAGGTGGCAACCTAACTCACTCAATTGCTGAAGCCCAGTGTAATGTAATGTACATACCACATCCAGTCAGTATGAGGCGCTGCTGAGCGCATCCCAATATTAAACATTTTCAGCGCCCCATATACGCACAGGGTATTAAAAAAAAGTTAAAAATAGTGATATCACTATCACCCCAGTTATGTGCTGATTCAACAGCTTTATATACAGGTGGGTGTGTCATAAAGAAAGTAGCCCAGCCCCCAGTGTCCAATATGGCTGCCCCCGAGTAATTAAAAAAAAATAAAAAAAAAATTCTAAGACAATTTGCAATTGGTTTTCACTTTTTATTATTTGTAGTTTTTGAGTTATTTAGCTTTTTATTCAGCAGCGCTCCAGTTTGCAGTTTCAGCCATCTGGTTGCTAGGATCCCGATTATCCTAGCAACCATGCACTGCGTTTGAATAAGAGACTGGAATATAAATAGGAGAGGCCTGAATAGAAAGATGAGTAATAAAAAGTAGCAACAGCAATAAATGTAGAGCCTTTGATTTTAGATGGTATCAGTGATCCCCATTTGAAAGCTGGAAAGGAGTCAGAGGGAAAGAGTCAAATAATTAAAAGAAACTATTAAAAATAAATAATGAAGACCAGTTGAAAAGTTGCTTAGAATTGGCCAATCTATAACATACTTAAAAGTTAACTTAAAGGTGAACCACCTTTAACAGTTGTGGAATTAACCCTATTAAATCAATAGGAAAGCAAGCAAAGCCGTGCATTACCTACAGGGAGCCCCAAGACATGCTCTGCAGAGGGGAGGCCAAACCTGAATTTCTTAGTGTCATGGCTGATTTCCTAGACATAAGGGGAAAAAGATAATTTCAAGATGAACTGCTTTTTAACGGGGCTGTAAACACAACAACAAAATTTTGTCCATTGAAAGAAAATATCTGCTTTATATCTGCTGAAAATATCTACTGTATGCTATTCTCTGCCCTCACTGCTGGTTCTGACTATGGAGGCAATGTAGCAGAAGCCAGTCCTACTCTAGCCCAGACTTCATTTCCCACAATGCCTTGTGTGTATGCTTCTTTATAAGTCTGTTAAACAGCTGGCATCTGCTTACATTGTTGCCACAGTCAGAACCAGCAGTGCAGAGAATAACACAGGACAGACACTGCATCCAATAGCAGTACTGCATGTGGATTAGAATGTCGCTTGGGGCAAATTCACTTAAGCGCGAAGTGGCTAACGCTAGCACAAATTCTATAACAGTACGTCATTTAGTTACTTCGCCCATTTTCTGACGTGATTTAGTGAATTAGCGGCGCCCTGGCGAAACTTCGCCTGACGAAGTGCGGCGAAGCCTTCGCTAGCGCAACTCCGCAGGTTAGTGAATTTGCCCCTTAGAATTTAACATTTATTTTTAGGTTAATATTTTCTTTAGTTTATGTCACAGAGTTGTGAATATAATCTTTAAAATTGTTAATAAAAGTTAGATTTTAACGTTATATCCTCTGCAGACAACTGAGTGGCTTAATTATGGCTTTTATACTGTATTACGGAGTGTCAGCCTCAGGCTGCTAGTTAGGCTCATGTTACTGATCACTAATAGAGAATCAGCCTTGGCCCCATTAGCTGCCAGTGTCAGAGACGTTCCAAAGGGCAAAGAAGTTAATGACTGATTGTAACGATGACGCCAGTACCTGTTTCTCTATAAGAGGTAGTGGGTACTTTGCATTGGGGTCCAGCAGAGTGACCGGTGCTTTCTTAGCCCCAGATCCCAGAGCTTTAATCAGGAACAATAACACTGTTACTCCTATCGCTGCCAGGGCTACCAACATGTTTGAGTCCTGCAAGAGAAGGAGATGCATGTTATACAGTGTATATCTGCATTTAGCCATGTGTTGGAGCTGTCATACTGATTGTGCAGTAGTATTCTTTATATTGTTCATCTATACAACTCCCCTAGTGATAAGTAGCTGACTGAAGACTACAAAACAGGCCATGGCCAGGGCAGCAGCATAACAACTATGGCTTGGGCCCCCCTAACAAACATCTTTGACGGGGCCCCCCTTTCCCTGGCCGTCTGTTCGGTCAGCTTGGCCCGGCCCTGGCACCAAATCTTGGAGTCGGTTCAGAATTCAACAAAAACCAAGCCTTTTTTGAGCAGGATTCATATTCAACCGAATCCAAGAACATGGATGAACCAAGTCCAAACATATACAGCGGTAAAACAGGCTGCACACACACACATTGGCACAGTCACACACTGCAGATTGGCAGCACCGCTAAGGGATCTGATTTGGTTCAGTATTTGGTCAAATCTATTCCCCAGGAAGCAAGGTTTGGTGCATCCCTAGTTTCGATCCACATGTATAAATGCAAATATATGGACAATTAATGTCCTATCATCATACAGGGGAAAGGAATGGATGCAATTATTCAGAGAATTAATGTTCTGCTCTCAAGATAAGCTGAGACCCAGTACTGGCTGAATAAAGCACTTTGGCAGCTCCTAACCTTGTGTATAAAGGGAACCACATTGTGAAGGAATGATCTGCTCAATGGAGTAACTACTGGGGAGTATACCCCATGACCCAGTCCTAGCGCCCACCACCACCACCTCACGCAGGCGCAAGAGCACTGGCGTGCAATCTGGGCCTGTGGGGGGTGCGTTGAGAAACAGGGGGACCCAGTAAGGGTCACACCATTGGTTCGACTCATAAGATGAGCTATTGCCCCATGCTGCATTCTTTGTCAGGGGAGGAGACTAAATAGAGCAGGGTTGCCAGGTTGGCGGGTTTAGAGGCAAATTGGACTGGTTTTAAAACGTAGTGGCAGGTTTTAAAAGTCCAAACCCGCCAACGAACGTACATTTTTTTTTAATGCAAATTGAAGTGCTTCACTGACTTGAGCCGGAGGGGGAAAGGCAATTTGGGATTGGGTCAGAGTTTACGTGAAAGCTGTGTAAAGAGAGACTGAGTGGCCGTGCTGTGTGGTGACTTGTGCGCGTGTTTGTGTAGTATTGTTGCCGCCCAATGTAAGGGGCACAGCCAATTCCTCCAGGGCACAGTAGTGGGTGGGTATGGTGTGTAGGGCCGGGCACTTTAACAGGGTCCAGTGGGCACTGTTTGGTGTGGGTAGGATTCGCTGGGCAGGTGAGGGGCTACTGAGCGACTGATTGGGCCGTTGTGTCCTGCTGCATGGGATACACGGGCAACTGATGGACTGGGATTTTATTAAGATTTTTCAGTGCACAAATTTGGCTGTTTTTGGGCTACTTTTAAAATGACTTTTGGCTACTTTTTAGATCTTTTTCAGTCTTTGACTGGTTTTGAAATGTAAACCTGGCAACCCTGAAATAGAGGGATTGCAGAGGTACAACCAGCACCAGGAAGTAAGTTCTGAGGGGGCCCCAGGTCCGGACTGGGATTCAGTATAAGCCCTGGCATTTCAAGTACACAGAGGCCCAAACAACTCTCCACCAGCCCAATAAATACTGTCTATGGTGGTATCCTACAGCAGCCCCTCTGGCATTTGCCAGAACCCAGTCTGGGCCTGGGGGCCCCATAGGTACGAAGAAGGAAACAACTCCCTTGGTCCCTTGGTTTCGCCTCGTGGGTGGGGGTAGAACTGAAAAGAAGCTGCTCAGACGTGTGGGGGCAACTCAGCAAGTCCAGTTGTTTGACACTTATCACTACTGGTTATAACTGTGACTGATACAGGACCAAACATTCTTATTCTCATTTATACTTTTACTTTGTTATGTTCTGTATTGCAGTGCCATTTCCCACCATGCCCTTTCTCACACACACAGTCACACACACAGCTCGCCTCTGACACTTAGGCCCCTCCCATGGTGTGACAGCAGTTCATAGCGTGGGGCAGCCCCATAGCAACACAGGCCCCTCTCACTGGTCTCCCAGCAACCTGATAATCAGCCCCCCGCTCCTGATTGGCTCACGGCAACATGGACAATGAGCAGAGGGAGAAGAGGAGGCAAAGTCAAGGTTCCCCTTTGGAATGAATGGGGGAGATTTATAAAACGAGTGCCATTTATACAAATATGACGATTTTGTCCCCTTTAACCAAAAGCTTCACCCTGATTCAGATTTCATTTCAGCGGGAATTTCCAACTTGCACGCCCACCGTGGCTGAACTACAACTCCCAGAAGCCCCTGGCAGCCGCAATTCAACAAAACTATGCTGATGGGCGTAGTAGTACAGGGCGACATAAATAGGCTTAGTTATATATGTAATGGGGGCTCATTTCCCAGCATGCTCAGTGCTACAGCCCCCTCCACCAATTACGCTTTGCCCAGCATGCCCAAGTATCATTGCGGCACTTGTTGCTATGCAGTGATCCAGGCAGCTGTTAAAGGGCGCCCAGGAGTTCTGCAATGTCAGGCTAAGGAGGGATTCTGGGAGTTGAAGTTCATCTACGTGTATTTATGCACATATATCCATATACTGAAAATATCTAACAGCATAACAGGTCCTTTGTATATACAACTGATACAGGGGGCACATTCACTAGCAGCCCTATGCTCAAAGGGCATGTGCATTGCATGGGTTAATGACAGGCCCCCTATAATATTGTGACTATAATATGATATAATAACAGTCATGACAGTTCCACTAGCCCAGTGCCCTTTGCCCCAGTGCCTGCGGTGCCAATGGGAGAGGCTCGGGGTCAGAGACCCACAGGAGAAATGTAGGGGGAGAAATGTAGGGGAGAGTTGGCAGTAAAGGCTCACACTCACCGTGGAAATCTCCATGATGGCTCCCACGCTGCTGCTTACTCTTCTGTGATCCAGAGACACAATTCACTACAGTGTGGACTTTAAAGTGTTGCCAGCCACGCCCCCAGACCCTCAGTGCCCCTCCCACTCAGCTATGAGCTACCTGACAGCAAATAGGAGGGGAGGAGGGGCTAGTGGCGTGTGACAGCCAATGGGCTCATACACAAGTCATTACAGTAAGGGGCAGCATTATTAATATAACAGGAGGAGTCTTCATTCCCATAACTTCTGTGCCTGACAGTCAGCTGCCCTATTTCCCAGCACATTTAGAATTTCATATGAGCCAATAGATGCGTCTCTCTATAATATTTTGGAAGTAAAAAGAGGGACAAAAAATGTTTTCGCAAGTAGTGCAGCGAATTGTGTTGACCACGCCCCTTTCGGTGGCCACACCTCCTAATTACCATGTTGATTTTACAAAATTTGGCAGGTTATGGAAGTTTGAAAACAATTCTCCTTATCTAAACTGTTTTTTTTTTTGTCTCAGAATTGTTATAAAGTATCTTATTTGCACCTGTAGCTGTTCTGGGCTCTCTGCTAAAAGCCAATATAGTGCGAAACTTTGTTTCTTTTTCTGGCTGTTCAGTGCAGAGAAAATAGTGACTTTCCAGTACAAATGAGGGACTGCGGGTTGAGCTGTCAAAAGAGGGACTGTCCCCAAGAAAAAGGGACAGTTGGGAGGTATGCGTACTGTAATTGATAAAGATATTAGAAGTCACTGAGGGGTTGTTCTGTGACCATATAAAGGCACAAGGCTGCAGGCTGAGTTATACAGGGAACTCTGAGTATCACTCATGTATTATAAGGGATAATGTACCCCCTACTGTAAATGATAAGGATATTAGAAGTCACTGAGGGGTTGTTCTGTGACCATATAAAGGCACAAGGCTGCAGGCTGAGTTATACAGGGAACTCTGAGTATCACTCATGTATTATAAGGAATAATGTATCCCCTACTGTAAATGATAAGGATATTAGAAGTCACTGAGGGGTTGTTCTGTGACCATATAAAGGCACAAGGCTGCAGGTTGAGTTATACAGGGAAGTCTGAGTATCACTCATGTATTATAAGGGATAATGTACCCCCTAGTGTAAATGATAAGGATATTAGAAGTCACTGAGGGGTTCTGTGACCAAATAAAGGCTCAAGGCTGAATTGTACAGGTTTTAGCTTCCACAATATACCCCCCATATACCTGTGCCATTGCGGGCGACACTTAGGGCATGTAAGACAATGGTGGCTACTGTAACAAAGAGTAAATATGTGTTGCTAATGACAACGCGCTAGTGAAACTCCAGAACAACAGCAATGACCATGCTCTACAGGCTTACTGGGGTTGGGCCCACCAATGGTTTCTCTTCTTTCTATTTGCTATAACACGCTAAATTAAGGGGAACCCAGGAATATTGATTAGCTGCCTGTGGTGTGCAATATAGATTTGTCAGGACATGGATTATTATCAATAAGAACCCAGGGCAGAGGTACAAGAGGGGCCCTTTATTGCTCATGTAGAGAACTTTTGCCTGGGGTCTGGCTGCAATGAACCCCCCCCCCCCCCCGGAATCCATTGACTCTCCCTAACTTGTGTGGTGCAGATATAGGGGGCAGAAGGGGGGACACCTATATGCCTCCAGCCCCTTATGAAAACAGGGGTGTCACATGCAGGCAGTGCTCTATTCATGGGGCAGCTGTAGATTTCTATGCTCTGAAAACACAACACAAGAGACCAGCAGCAATTTATTTAGGCTGAAAAGGGGCAAAGTGCAAAACATAACTGTAAAACTGGCCTTTTTTCTGTACTTTGAACTGGCTGGAATACTAGCACAGTGACACCAGAATATATATATCTATATAGATATATAGATATATATATATATATATATATAGCTATATATATATATATATTGGGAGGATTGTACACATTTTCGGTGACACGCACCCAGGCAACTAAAGACTACTAAACGTGAGTGCTGTGAACATTGGGATTTATTTATATATATATATATATATATATATATATATATATATATATATATATATATATATATATATACATACATACACACACACACACACAGGTAAGGGACCTGTTATCCAAAATGCTCGGGACCTGGGGTTTTCCAGATAATGGATATTTCTATCATTTGGATCTTCATACCTTGAGTCTACTAGAAAACCATGTCAAAATTAAATAAACCCAATAGGATGGTTTTGCCTCCATTTAGGATTACTGTTTAATTATTACGGAGAAAATGGAAAATGTTAAAATATTTTTTGTTTTTTTGGATAACGGGTTTCTGGATAACGGATCCCATAGCTTTATATCAGGAGCGGACTGTAATGTGCTTGCACACAGCTTAAATCAGTGAAAGGGACACTTGGGGACAGTACAAATATGGCATCATTCAAGGCAAAAGATTTCCAAGAACAGTGACATGATTATGGGTCAATCTCTCTTAGTCCTAAAGTGTATAACTGACAGAAACATGATTGGTCACTGAATTCTAGGCCCAAAGGTTACTAATGGCAGAGTCATGTTTATTAATCAGTCTCTCCTAGGCCCAAAATGTACAGAGGGTAAAAAATACTCCCTTGTCCTTTAAGGCTTTGGACACTGACTAAAAAAACAAAGATCAGTAGGACTAGGTCCAGACATGGCTTATCCCCTCCTTATATTTCTTCATCCTTAGCATCTCCTTTTACCAATTTCTCCCACCCCTGCCTCTTAATTCCACCTTTACTTTTCAGTGACCCTTTTCCCTTGCACTAGAGGTCTCCCTCCTCTGTAATGTTCCCTGGCAATACTATAGAACTATAACAAATGCAAGAACACCAATGAAATGTGTATTAACATATTTATTTATAAAGTGATAGTTTTATTTATGCATTTTAGATTAATTCATACTAATTTAGGTTGGGAAGGACTCACATCCATTAGGTTCAAGTTTTAGTGTAAAAGGGATCTTCCTATTTAGAAGTTGATCCAGAGGAAGGCAAAAAACCCCATCTGATGCCGGAGCCAATTTGCCTCAGAGGGGGAAAAAATTCCTTCCTGACTCCCAAAGGGCAATCGGACAAGTCCCTGGATCAACTTATACTAAGAGTTTATGTCAGTATCAGTACTAAGAGTTTATGTGAGGGTTTAGAGGAGGAGATGTGACTGGTTGTTGAGTGGATTGAAAGGATAGGAAGACAATTTGAATAGGAAGAACCACTGAGGAATTGGTGTTGGGAGATTGCAGAGAAGCCTTTGTGTTTTAAAGAAAAAATATCATATGGGGTATAATTGGCTAAAGATTATATGTAGATTTGAGGGACCCCTGGAGTGCTTTGGGGGCTAACGGCAGAGACACACACTCAGAGATTTTGTGGCCCGGTGATAAATCGCCTCTTCTTCCGGGCAACTAATCTCCCCAAAGTGCCTCCCGCCTGCTAAAATTAAAATCGCCGGTGGGGTGATACTCGGAGCACTTAGTTTTCCAAAGTTGCCCAAAGTTTCCTCGTGAGGAAACTTCGGGCGACTTTGGAAAACGAAGCGATCTGCATGCCATCCCACCGGCAATTTAGATTCTAGCCGGCAAGAGGCAGTTTGGGGAGATTAGTCGTCCCGAAGAAGAGGAAATTTGTCGCTGGGCCACTAATCTCCCCAAATCTGAGTGTGTGTCTCTGCCCTAAAAGTAAACTATCTGGGGTGGTGTATTGGAGGATAAGCAAGTGATATAAAGAAAAGGACAATGCTGGGGTAGAGTTAGGATATTTAAAGAGGAGATGTCAATTGTAGGTCAATGGGAGAAAGGATGAATCTGTCAAAGAGAGGCCTAGCAGGGCTATGGGGGTTATTAAAGGCAATGTAAAACAGGCACTTATGAAAATGTATGGAGGGCTTTAAAGCTGTAATGATAATTGATTGAAGAGGAGTCAATGATGGGGTAATGTGGCAGGGGGAAGCATCACTGGGGACATAGTGGACAGGAGGAGCTGGTGGTGGAGCCAAAGGTGCATGAAAATAGAAGTCATGGATGGAACTATGGCAGTTGGAAAGTGAGGTGGAGATGTGGCCCTTGAATGTGAAACTTCTGGTGGAGTGATGTAAACTGAAGACACCACTGGTGGAGATGTGGTAGTCTGAAAGAGATATAAATATGGAGCTACAGAAGGAGATAAAGTCCCTGTTGGTGTAGTTGCAGAAATCTTGAAGCCCCCACTGGTTGAACTGCGGTAGCCTGAAAGAAGATGTTGCTGGTGGCGCTGTAGAAGGTCCTGGTTCTGTTTGAGAAACAAAATAAAATTCAGTCAGTAATTTATCATCATAAATTCTCATTCAGAGGCATGACATTTCAGCCTTATTCCCTGGGGAGTCACAACATTACTTTCCTTTCCCAGGTGTCACTGACTTAGATTCACTCGTGTGCAGCAAAAGCAAATCAAAATATTGTACTGTGAAAGTCTGCAAGGATATGCATCTGACAGTGGAAAGCTCCAGTGAATATATATACAGGTATGTGATCTGTTATCCAGAATGCTCGGGACCTGGGGGTTTCTGGATAAGGGGTCTTTATGTAATTTGGATCTTCATGTCTTAAGTCTACTAAAAAATCATGTAAAGATTAAATAACCCCAATAGGCTGGTTTTGCTTCCAATAAGGATTAATTATATCTTAGTTGGGATCAAGTACAAGTTATTGTTTAATTATTACACAGAAAAAGGAAATCATTTTAAAAATGTTGGATTATTTGATTATAATAGAGTCTATGGGAGATGGCCTTTCTGTAATTCGGGGGTTTCTGGATAATGGGTTTCCGGATAATGAATCCCATACCTGTGTATACATATATTATAAATACATATTATATGTGCATTTGCTAATCACTTCACACATGGGGAGGATTTTGCCCAGGTAATGCACACTTGAGCATCTTCTAGCCTAAATCCAAAAACAGTAAGGATTTGGTTCCTACCAATATATACACACACCGGCAGCAGGGGACCAAACTGGCATATGCCCACCATGGAGAAAATGTTGGGCTAAGACTCTGTCGGAAATTGTACCTTTCTCTGTAGATGTTTCTTTTTCCTCGGCTGTGATTAAGGAAACTCCTTGTGGGCTGTTGATGTAATTGGCCACAAGATCACTAACAGGAGAAGCCCTCCAGGGCCATTTGCAGAGCTGCTTCTTCTTCTGCCGATGTCTGTGTACAAGCACGCCACAGCTGTTTCAGGCTCCAGAGAGCTACTCCCTTCAATCCTGTATAGATTAAGAATCACAGTAAGGAAATGACCGACGTGTTTTTGTCCTATTATATAAAAATAATATCATTTAATATGAATATGGCCTCAGAAAAATTCCTATCCAGGGAATGGTTCCTATTGGGATTAAAGCTAATGGGTCCAAACTATAACCATAAACATTTTTGTGATTCATAAAATGTGAATTAGAGCTTGTATATGATATAAAAATAAAAACTGAAGATCAAATTCCATTGTCACTATTATACTAAAATATAAAATATTAAGCTAAAGTACTCCTTAAATATGTTCATTATTCCCACGCGCCTTTATGATAAAACCAACTCTTGCAGCTGTTGAGTTACACTGTGTGATGGTGCAGTCGTATCAAATATAATGGATTCCCTCACCTTTCTTGGCCGGCCGGTTCTGCAGAGTCCTGAGATGTTCTTTAATCTCGGCCCTGATGATCTTCTTAGGCGGCAGTTGGGTGACAAATGGGTGCTGCAGGAGTTCTTCAGCACTCCCTCTCTCCGAAGGATCCTTCTTCAGACAGGACTCCAAGAAGGACACAAAGTTTTGTGACCTGAAAAAAAAGTCCCCAGATCATTATTTCCATATACCAGAAGCTTTTACCCAGTAACCATTAGCTACACTAGAGTATAAATATATTTTGCAGCATATCTATCTATCCATCTATATTTCTATCAATCATCTATCTATCTATCCCTCTATCTCTTTATCTATCTATCATCATCTATCATCTATCGATCATCTATCTATTATCTATCTTTTCATCTATCTATCCATCTATATTTCTATCAATCATCTATCTATCTATCTATCTATCTATCTATCTATCTATCTATCCATCTTATCTATCGATCATCTATCTATCTATCTATCTATCTATCTATCTATCCTCTTTCTATTTATCTATCATCTATCTTGATTTGAGACCCATAGTATTGCAGAATTACACATTATACAAATCTACTCCAAAAGTGATCCCCAACCCGAGATTCCCCACCACCATCCCAAACTGGTAAACAAGGATATCAGTGCTATATCTACATGTCTATAAGGCTAAGAGGGACAAGGTAATGTCCTGTGATTTTCCCACACCCTCTCCTGACTGCACCATAGTGCACATGGCCTGTAATCTCACAGTAGTGGGGCCCATAGTTATACTGTTATGCCCCTGAGACATAGACACTGATTATATACATAAAATAGATCATATCCACTCTGCATTCATCTATATTTCCCTGAAAACACACATATCCCTGCCTGCATCTCATGGGCCACATTTAGGGGCAGATTTACTAAGGTTCGAGTGAATTTTCGAAGTACAAAAAGTTAGAATTTCAAAGTAATTTTTTTTTAAAATCGTTCGACTATTCGACTATTTGATAATCGAAGTACTGTCTCTTTAAAAAAAACTTCGACTTCAATACTTCGCCAACTTAAACCTGCCGAAGTGCCATGTTAGCCTATGGGGACCTTCCAAAGTTTTTTATATTCAAAGGAAGATCGTACGATAAAATCGTTCGAATCGTACGTTTCGAAGTACGACCGTACAATCGGAATACGATCGTCCGATGAATAAAATCCTCCGACTTTGAATTCGAATGTCGGAGGATTCTATCCGATGGTCGTATTTCGAAGTATTTTCCACCTCGAAATTCGACCCCTGATAAATCTTTAAACTCTGCAGTAGAAAACCCTCTGTTTATATTTAGGAGGTATTTAAATAAAATACACATTCCCCTGAGCTGAGACTGAAATCTCCCCATTATCCCAAATTTGTACAGACAAGGGGCATGGTGAGGGCAGACTGTGGAAGTGGATATAGGAGTTGCCAACAAGTGTTATTAAGAAAATGTGGGGAGTTCCATGTCTGCAAGCGCAGGTACAATGTACAGTGACACGAGCTGGGACCGACTCACCAGTTGTTTGATTGAAGCCTCGGTGGTTGGGCTTCTCTAATCAGGTGCTCCACCGGGTATTCATCTGCGTATGCTAAAAGTGAAAAACATATATATCAGGTCCATCCAACATGTCTAGAAGTTATTTAATATATAGAAAAAAATATTTTCTGCTGGAAATATCAAATCACCCCCAATTCCTCCCATTCTGATATAGAACCTCTGCTGCTCAATGTATAAAACAAAGTAGCCACAATTGTTGTGATTCACTTACGTGGTTTTCCCTCGGCCATTTCGATGGCGGTTATGCCCAGCGACCAGATGTCACACTGCAAAAGACACACCAAAGAGCATTAGAAGGAGAGAATTGGGTTAGTGGCTGTTTAATAAAATCTAAGTAAAAAGGCTACACATATACAACTCTCTTTTAGAAATATATACTTATATTATCATGGGTGCAAAAGTACACGCCATTCTCCTTAGCTCAATTATGGCCAGAACAGAACAGAATACAACTTCTAAAATAGCCCAATGCACCCCCTAATAAATGAACACATCATGGTATGTAAAAGTGAAAAAATGCTTTATTATATATAAACGTGTATACAGCAATACATCTCCATTACAAACAATAGCAGTTACAGAACACCAGCGTCACATTGCAAATGAGCAAATATATTAAAGCAGACACATTGTGCAAACAGTTAAGAAACCCAACGTTTTTGGAAAAACTCCTTTCTCTCCATGAGAAAATGACTGCTCCCATTAGGACTGATAAGTAAATGCTCGGTGTTGTTACAAGTATTATAAGTACAACATACTTTGGTGTCGTACGCCAGGCGCTGGCCCTTCTGCCTTATGGCCTCGGGTGCCATCCAATGTGCAGTCCCGTCTGCTTCGTGGCACAATCCAGTCTGCGGATCCAGGTCCCAGCTGTTTCCAAAGTCGACTGAAATGACAAATACAAACGATTAATGGAAAATAACTTGTTTAACCACAATAAGATAGAAACCTGAATTATGAAAGCCCCTGACTCCATATTCACGTTAGCTCCCCACCATCCACTACTCTTATAACTAACTGTAAGTTTTACTCACTGGTCTTCACTTTGGCCGTCTCTGTGAGCATGATGTTCAGGCTCTTGATGTCTCTATGAACGGCCCGGTTCTTGTGGATGTGGTGCAGCCCCTGGGGAGATTGAGATGTAGGTTATAAGACTATAACAGACATAAGAATAAACATTACCAACAAAGAGATTGTATATATATAATTTATGCAATTAAAGAAGAGGCATTAAGGGGTAAATCTGGCCTTACCTTTAAAACCTCCTTGCAGACATAGCCAATCCAGGTCTCCTTCAGGGATTGGCCATTGGTCCTGCTGATGAGGGTGTGGAGAGAGCCGCCACCACAGTACTCGAGAACAATCTGCAATATATAGAAATTATTTAAAGTCATGTATTCTATCACTTCCAGTGGAGATTGAGAGGAATGAACACGATACAGTAAATCATTTCTTACTTCCAAGTGCTCCGATGAGCATTCCGTGAGTGGAGCCCTGTAGTAAGCTCCATAGTAAGAGGCGATGTTCTTGTGGCCTCCGAACTGCTGGAGAAACTTCAGCTCCCTCATGACTGACTCTTCATCCTGGAGTGGAATAATAGAAATCCCTTTAGGTCACATAGGCAACTACACAAATAGGATTGATATATAGAGATTGGAATTATAAAGATACAGTACTCGGCTGATGTTGGCGATCTTCACCGCTACCACGCCTCTTCGATGGTGTCGTCCCTGTAATACAGACAGAAAGGTTGACTTATATACAATTAGGAAAGAGAGGGTCTAATGCAGCCCCCAAACCAGAAGCTTGATATGTCTGCCTAAATCATTGTGTGATTGTGTCTAGTGATCACAATCTTGTTCAGTTCCCCTACTCTAATTGGTTGGTCTCTTACCTTGTAGACGTCTCCGGTGCCGCCTTCTCCAAGAAGCACATCCTTGGTCAGCCGACCATCAGGAGGCTGGAAAAGAAAAAAGAAGGATTTTATTGATAACATAATATTCCCCAGGGTACAAAACATGTCTCACTTCCGGCAGTAGCGGCGAGTGTTTTACCCTCCTTTCTACTCACCTTATAAATCTCGGAGAGGGATCTGGATTCCGCCTGTGGCTGAAGGAGAAGAGAAAAATTCAATTACATTCTATACTTTATCTGTTCTCTATACAGCAAAACCCTAAATTCAGATAAAACAGTAGCAGTTGCCTTACCTTCCTCCAGGGGGCGCAGAATAGCATTGCGCCCAAGTTTTTTAGCTCTTAAAAGAGCTGTTGGGTTAAAAAGATGATATCAGCTGACGTCAAAGGAAGATGGTTTTTCCAAACGCCAAAAATCAGATGGAATTTTGCTGAATATCTCAATATAACAATCACTGCTAAATCGCTTGGAAAATCGCTTTGAAAACGCTATAAAAACGCTTCGTCGCTTGGAAATTTCACTGTGTGGAGACATAGAAAGAAAGAAGAGATTGTGAGCTCACATGCACCAGCCCTCTCTGCTATACGTATCAGGATTCACTGCCTTATATAAGTATTCACACCCTCAACCACTTCTCCAATATTACCAAAAACAAACCCTAAACTTATAATTATTCTCTAATATTTTTATTCTGACCATAAATTCTGAAATCTGATTTCCATTGGCAAAAATAAAAAACTGTTTTTCCTTTTGCATCAACAGCATTAAAGCAAAGTTCCCCTTTAAATGAAATGAAATTAAACAGGTTGCAGCATTTCCCTGTATTGGCACCATCAATTCTTCCCTCTATTATAATATAAAGCCCATTCCCTACAGAAATACCGAATCTCAAGATCATGATATCACAGAAAAAGGACTAGTACAGGCTGCAGGTCTGACAAGGGATGCTGGGATTTGTAGTTCAGTAACAGTTAGAAGACCATAAGCTGCTGGTCTGACAAGGGATGCTGGGATTTGTACTATAGGCTACAGGTCTGACAAGGGATGCTGGGATTTGTACTACAGGCTACAGGTCTGACAAGGGATGCTCGGATTTGTAGGTCAGTAAAATTTAGAAGACCACAAGCTGCTGGTCTGACAAGGGATGCTGGGATGTGTAGTTCATTAAGATCTAGAAGACTACAGGGTGCAGGTCTGACAAGGGATGCTGGGATTTGTACTACAGGCTGCAGGTCTGACAAGGGATGCTGGGATTTGTAGGTCAGCAACAATTAGAAGACTACAGGTCTGACAAGGAATGCTGGGATTTGTACTATAGGCTACAGGTCTGATAAGGGATGCTGGGATTTGTACTATAGGCTGCAGGTCTGACAAGGGATGCTGGGATTTGTACTATAGGCTGCAGGTCTGACAAGGGATGCTGGGATTTGTACTATAGGCTACAGGTCTGACAAGGGATGCTGGGATTTGTGGGTCAGTCTACAGGTCTGACAAGGGATGCTGGGATTTGTAGGTCAGTAACAGTTAGAAAACTACAGGCTACAGGTCTTACAAGGAATGCTGGGATTTGTACTATAGGCTACAGGTCTGACAAGGGATGCTAGGATTTGTACTACAGGCTACAGGTCTGACAAGGGATGCTGGGATTTGTAGGTCAGTAACAGTTAGAAGACTACAGGCTACAGGTCTTACAAGGGATGCTGGGATTTGTACTATAGGCTGCAGGTCTGACAAGGGATCCTGGGATTTGTAGGTCAGTAACAGTTAGAAGACTACAGGCTACAGGTCTTACAAGGGATGCTGGGATTTGTACCATAGGCTACAGGTCTGACAAGGGATGCTGGGATTTGTAGGTCAGTCTACAGGTCTGACAAGGGATGCTGGGATTTGTAGGTCAGTAACAGTTAGAAGACTACAGGCTACAGGTCTGACAAGGGATGCTGTGATTTGTACTACAGGCTGCAGGTCTGACAAGGGATGCTGGGATTTGTACTATAGGCTACAGGTCTGACAAGGGATGCTGGGATTTGTACTATAGGCTGCAGGTCTGACAAGGGATGCTGGGATTTGTACTATAGGCTAAAGGTCTGACAAGGGATGCTGGGATTTGTACTATAGGCTAAAGGTCTGACAAGGGATGCTGGGATTTGTACTACAGGCTACAGGTCTGACAAGGGATGCTGGGATTTGTACTTCAGGCTGCAGGTCTGACAAGGGATGCTGGGATTTGAAGGTCAGTAACAGTTAAAAGACTACAGGTCTGACAAGGGATGCTGGGATTTGTACTATAGGCTAAAGGTCTGACAAGGGATGCTGGGATTTGTACTACAGGCTACAGGTCTGACAAGGGATGCTGGGATTTGTACTACAGGCTACAGGTCTGACAAGGGATGCTGGGATTTGTACTATAGGCTGCAGGTCTGACCAGGGATGCTGGGATTTGTACTGTAGGCTGCAGGTCTGACCAGGGATGCTGGGATTTGTACTACAGGCTGCAGGTCTGACAAGGGATGCTCGGATTTGTAGGTCGGTAACAGTTAGAAGACTACAGGTCTGACAAGGGATGCTGGGATTTGTACTACAGGCTGCAGGTCTGACAAGGGATGCTGGGATTTGTACTACAGGCTACAGGTCTGACAAGGGATGCTGGAATTTGTACTATAGGCTACAGGTCTGACAAGGGATGCTGGGATTTGTACTACAGGCTGCAGGTCTGACAAGGGATGCTGGGATTTGTACTACAGGCTACAGGTCTGACAAGGGATGCTGGGATTTGTACTACAGGCTGCAGGTCTGACAAGGGATGCTGGGATTTGTACTACAGGCTACAGGTCTGACAAGGGATGCTGGGATTTGTACTACAGGCTGCAGGTCTGACAAGGGATGCTGGGATTTGTACTACAGGCTACAGGTCTGACAAGGGATGCTGGGATTTGTACTATAGGCTAAGGGTCTGACACGGGATGCTGGGATTTGTACTACAGGCTACAGGTCTGACAAGGGATGCTGGGATTTGTACTATAGGCTGCAGGTCTGACAAGGGATGCTGGGATTTGTACTATAGGCTACAGGTCTGACAAGGGATGCTGGGATTTGTACTATAGGCTACAGGTCTGACAAGGGATGCTGGGATTTGTACTATAGGCTACAGGTCTGACAAGGGATGCTGGGATTTGTACTACAGGCTGCAGGTCTGACAAGGGATGCTGGGATTTGTACTATAGGCTACAGGTCTGACAAGGGATACTGGGATTTGTACTATAGGTTACAGCTCTGACAAGGGATACTGGGATTTGTACTGCAGGCTACAGGTCTGACAAGGGATGCTGGGATTTGTACTATAGGCTACAGGTCTGACAAGGGATGCTGGGATTTGTACTACAGGCTGCAGTTCTGACAAGGGATGCTGGGATTTGTACTATAGGCTACAGGTCTGACAAGGAATGCTGGGATTTGTACTATAGGAAAAAGGTCTGACAAGGGATGCTGGGATTTGTAGGTCAGTAACAGTTAGAAGACTACAGGTCTGACAAGGGATGCTGGGATTTGTACTATAGGCTGCAGGTCTGACAAGGAATGCTGGGATTTGTACTATAGGCTAAAGATCTGACAAGGGATGCTGGGATTTGTAGTTCATTAAGAACTAGAAGACTACAGGCTACAGGTCTGACAAGGGATGCTGGGATTTGTAGGTCAGTAACAGTTAGAAGACTAAAGGTCTGACAAGGGATGCTGGGATTTATACTATAAGTTACAGGTCTGACAAGGAATGCTGGGATTTGTACTATAGGCTGCAGGTCTGACAAGGAATGCTGGGATTTGTACTACAGGCTACAGGTCTGACAAGGGATGCTGGGAATTATACTATAAGTTACAGGTCTGACAAGGAATGCTGGGATTTGTACTATAGGCTGCAGGTCTGACAAGGAATGCTGGGATTTGTACTATAGGCTGCAGGTCTGACAAGGAATGCTGGGATTTGTACTACAGGCTACAGGTCTGACAAGGGATGCTGGGAATTATACTATAGGCTACAGATCTGACAAGGGATGCTGGGATTTGTAGTTCATTAAGAACTAGAAGACTACAGGCTACAGGTCTGGCAAGGGATGCTGGGATTTGTACTACAGGCTGCAGGTCAGACAAGGGATGCTGGGATTTGTACTACAGGCTACAGGTCTGACAAGGGATGCTGGGATTTGTAGGTCAGTAACAGTTAGAAGACTAAAGGTCTGACAAGGGATGCTGGGATTTGTACTATAGGCTGCAGGTCTGACAAGGAATGCTGGGAT
Organism: Xenopus laevis; assembly: GCF_017654675.1. NCBI lineage: Eukaryota > Metazoa > Chordata > Amphibia > Anura > Pipidae > Xenopus > Xenopus laevis. The sequence goes on from NC_054378.1 coordinate 11,601,798, forward strand.
TTGTACTATAGGCTAAAGGTCTGACAAGGGATGCTGGGATTTGTACTATAGGCTAAAGGTCTGACAAGGGATGCTGGGATTTGTACTTCAGGCTACAGGTCTGACAAGGGATGCTGGGATTTGTATTATAGGCTGCAGCTCTGACAAGGGATGCTGGGATTTGTACTATAGGCTGCAGGTCTGACAAGGGATGCTGGGATTTGTACTATAGGCTACAGGTCTGACAAGGGATACTGGGATTTGTACTATAGGTTACAGCTCTGACAAGGGATACTGGGATTTGTACTGCAGGCTACAGGTCTGACAAGGGATGCTGGGATTTGTACTACAGGCTGCAGGTCTGACAAGGGATGCTGGGATTTGTACTATAGGCTGCAGGTCTGACAAGGGATGCTGGGATTTGTACTATAGGCTACAGGTCTGACAAGGGATGCTGGGATTTGTACTACAGGCTACAGGTCTGACAAGGGATGCTGGGATTTGTAGGTCAGTAACAGTTAGAAGACTACAGGTCTGACAAGGGATGCTGGGATTTGTACTATAGGCTACAGGTCTGACAAGGGATACTGGGATTTATACTACAGGCTACTGGTCTGACAAGGGATACTGGGATTTGTAGTTCATTTAAGATCTAGAAGACTACAGGCTGCAGGTCTGACAAGGGATGCTGGGATTTGTACTACAGGCTACAGGTCTGACAAGGGATGCTGGGATTTGTAGATCAGTAACAGACGACTAAAGGCTACAGGTCTGTCAAGGGCTAGACCACGAGTTGCTGGTCTGACAAGGGATGCTGGGATTTGTAGGTCAGTAACAGTTAGAAGACTACAGGTTTGACAAGGGATGCTGGGAATTATACTATAGGCTACAGGTCTGACAAGGGATGCTGGGAATTATACTATAAGCCACAGGTCTGACAAGGGATGCTGGGATTTGTACTATAGGCTAAAGGTCTGACAAGGGATGCTGGGATTTGTACTATAGGCTAAAGGTCTGACAAGGGATGCTGGGATTTGTACTTTAGGCTTAAGGATTTGACAAGGGATGCTGGGATTTGTAGTTCATTAAGAGCTAGAAGACTACAGGCTGCAGGTGTGACAAGGGATGCTGGGACATTCAGCATTTTCCTTTAAAGCTTTTTAAGAAGTCAGTTTTATATACAATGTAAGATGCAACGAGAAATATGGAAAGTAATAGAATTGGAGGAGAAATACCAAGTGGCCAACTGTCAACTGTCACTCCAAACACTGGGTGACCCCTGTTATATGGGAACATGGAGGATTTCAGACTTTTCCCCTAAATAATTGCTTAACTATCACTGAAAAGCTTTTTAAGAAGTAAATGTTATGTACAAAGTGAGATATAGAGAGGAATATAAATATTATTAGCATTAGAGGAGAAACCTGAACAGCAAGTGGCCAACTGTCAACTGTCACTCCAAACACTGGGTGACCCCTGTTATATGGGAACATGGGAGATTTCAGACACTTTTCCCCATAATCATTTCTTAACTTTCCCTTAAAGCTTTATTAAGAAGTAAATGTTATATACAAAGTGAGATACAGAGAGAAATATGAAGATTATTAGCATTAGAGGAGAAACCTGAACAGCAAGTGGCCGTCACTCCAGATGTTGCCATAGTGACCCCTGTTATATATTAACATAGGAGATTTCTGAATTATTATTTCTTAATTTGCATTTCTGACTTTTTATTATTTCTTAACTTGCACTTATTTTAAATATAAAGCAATTGGAATCCCAAACGTTATTTTTTTCTTTCTGTATTTAGCCTGACAGGTGTGTAGTCTCCCTGCATCCCTGTTCCTTCCCCCAACTCTCCTATAATCTATTAAAATGACAAAACCAAGGCTAATATCCCATGCGCTACCTAGTGACTCAATTTAGTAGTGATTTTCTTCATTTATATCATTATAATTCATTTATTCCCATAAATTGTCCCCCCAGTGTGTGCTGTGCATCCACTTACCTCTGATCCCAGAAATGAAAGTGAGAAATCCGTTATTTAACTGTCAGTTAGTCGTGCGGCCAAATGCCAGGATGTACTTCTGTGTATTTATCCTGAGTCGTCTGTAGTCTGCCTGTTTCCCCATTCCTCCCATAATGATATTTTCTATTAGAATATACACAAAAGCCAGGCTTATATCCCAGGCACTAGCCAGTGTCACACTCAAATAGTCATTTCCTTCATTTCTGCCATTATTTCCCTTAATGCCCCCGTGTATCAATGCTCCACTCTGACAAGATCTGACAAGGGATGCTGGGATCTCTAGGTCAGTAACAGTTAGAAAACCACAAGCTGCTGGTCTGGCAAGGCATGCTGGGATTTGTAGTTCATTAAGAGCTAGCAGACTACAGGCTGCAGGTCTGACAAAGGGATGCTGGGATTTGTACTATAGGCTACAGGTCTGACAAGGGATGCTGGGATTTGTACTACAGGCTGCAGGTCTGACAAGGGATGCTGGGATTTGTACTATAGGCTACAGGTCTGAGAAGGGATGCTGGGATTTTTACTATAGGCTACAGGTCTGACAAGGGATGCTGGGATTTTTACTATAGGCTACAGGTCTGACAAGGGATGCTGGGATTTGTAGGTCAGTAACAGTTAGAAGACCACAAGCTGCTGGTCTGACAAGGAATGCTGGGATGTGTAGTTCATTAAGATCTAGAAGACTACAGGGTGCAGGTCTGACAAGGGATGCTGGGATTTGTACTACAGGCTGCAGGTCTGACAAGGGATGCTGGGATTTGTAGGTCAGCAACAGTTAGAAGACTACAGGTCTGACAAGGGATGCTGGGATTTGTTCTATAGGCTGCAGGTCTGACAAGGGATGCTGGGATTTGTAGTATAGGCTACAGGTCTGACAAGGGATGCTGGGATTTGTTCTATAGGCTGCAGGTCTGACAAGGGATGCTGGGATTTGTAGTATAGGCTACAGGTCTGACAAGGGATGCTGGGATTTGTTCTATAGGCTGCAGGTCTGACAAGGGATGCTGGGATTTGTAGTATAGGCTACAGGTCTGACAAGGGATGCTGGGATTTGTAGGTCAGTAACAGTTAGAAGACTACAGGTCTGACAAGGGATGCTGGGATTTGTACTATAGGCTGCAGGTCTGACAAGGGATGCTGGGATTTGTAGGTCAGTAACAGTTAGAAGACTACAGGTCTGACAAGGGATGCTGGGATTTTTACTATAGGCTACAGGTCTGACAAGGGATGCTCGGATTTGTACTACAGGCTGCAGGTCTGACAAGGAATGCTGGGATTTGTACTATAGGCTGCAGGTCTGACAAGGGATGCTGGGATTTGTACTACAGGCTACAGGTCTGACAAGGGATGCTGGGATTTGTAGGTCAGTAACAGTTAGAAGACTACAGGTCTGACAAGGGATGCTGGGATTTGTAGGTCAGTAACAGTTAGAAGACTACAGGTCTGACAAGGGATGCTGGGATTTGTACTATAGGCTACAGGTCTGACAAGGAATGCTGGGATTTGTACTATAGGCTGCAGGTCTGACAAGGGATGCTGGGATTTGTACTATAGTTTACAGGTCTGACAAGGGATGCTGGGATTTGTACTACAGGCTGCAGGTCTGACAAGGGATGCTGGGATTTGTAGGTCAGCAACAGTTAGAAGACTACAGGTCTGACAAGGGATGCTGGGATTTGTTCTATAGGCTGCAGGTCTGACAAGGGATGCTGGGATTTGTAGTATAGGCTACAGGTCTGACAAGGGATGCTGGGATTTGTTCTATAGGCTGCAGGTCTGACAAGGGATGCTGGGATTTGTAGTATAGGCTACAGGTCTGACAAGGGATGCTGGGATTTGTAGGTCAGTAACAGTTAGAAGACTACAGGTCTGACAAGGGATGCTGGGATTTGTACTATAGGCTGCAGGTCTGACAAGGGATGCAGGGATTTGTAGGTCAGTAACAGTTAGAAGACTACAGGTCTGACAAGGGATGCTGGGATTTTTACTATAGGCTACAGGTCTGACAAGGGATGCTCGGATTTGTACTACAGGCTGCAGGTCTGACAAGGGATGCTGGGATGTGTAGGTCAGTAACAGTTAGAAGACTACAGGTCTGACAAGGGATGCTGGGATTTTTACTATAGGCTACAGGTCTGACAAGGAATGCTGGGATTTGTACTATAGGCTACAGATCTGACAAGGGATGCTGGGATTTGTACTATAGGCTGCAGGTCTGACAAGGGATGCTGGGATTTGTACTATAGGTTACAGGTCTGACAAGGGATACTGGGATTTGTACTACAGGCTACAGGTCTGACAAGGGATGCTGGGATTTGTAGGTCAGTAACAGTTAGAAGACTACAGGTCTGACAAGGGATGCTGGGATTTGTAGGTCAGTAACAGTTAGAAGACTACAGGTCTGACAAGGGATGCTGGGATTTGTACTATAGGCTACAGGTCTGACAAGGGATGCTGGGATTTGTACTATAGGCTACAGGTCTGACAAGGGATGCTGGGATTTGTAGATCAGTAACAGACGACTAAAGGCTACAGGTCTGTCAAGGGCTAGACCACGAGTTGCTGGTCTGACAGGGGATGCTGGGATTTGTAGTTCAGTAACAGTAAGAAGACTACAGGTCTGACAAGGGATGCTGGGAATTATACTATAGGCTGCAGGTCTGACAAGGGATGCTGGGATTTGTACTATAGGCTACAGGTCTGACAAGGAATGCTCGGATTTGTACTATAGGCTGCAGGTCTGACAAGGGATGCTGGGATTTGTACTACAGGCTACAGGTCTTACAAGGGATGCTGGGATATGTACTATAGGCTACAGGTCTGACAAGGGATGCTGGGATTTGTAAGTCAGTAACAGTTAGAAGACTACAGGTCTGACAAGGGATGCTGGGAATTATACTATAGGCTACAGGTCTGACAAGGGATGCTGGGATTTTTACTACAGGCTGCAGGTCTGACAAGGGATGCTGGGATTTGTAGGTCAGTAACAGTTAGAAGACTACAGGTCTGACAAGGGATGCTGGGATTTGTACTATAGGCTGCAGGTCTGACAAGGGATGCTGGGATTTGTAGGTCAGTAACAGTTAGAAGACTACAGGTCTGACAAGGGATGCTGGGATTTGTACTATAGGCTGCAGGTCTGACAAGGGATGCTGGGATTTGTAGGTCAGTAACAGTTAGAAGACTACAGGTCTGACAAGGGATGCTGGGATTTTTACTATAGGCTACAGGTCTGACAAGAGATGCTGGGATTTGTACTACAGGCTGCAAGTCTGACAAGGGATGCTGGGATTTGTAGGTCAGTAACAGTTAGAAGACTACAGGTCTGACAAGGGATGCTGGGATTTTTACTATAGGCTACAGGTCTGACAAGGAATGCTGGGATTTGTACTACAGGCTACAGGTCTTAAAAGGGATGCTGGGATATGTACTATAGGCTACAGGTCTGACAAGGGATGCTGGGATTTGTAGGTCAGTAACAGTTAGAAGACTACAGGTCTGACAAGGGATGCTGGGATTTGTAGGTCAGTAACAGTTAGAAGACTACAGGTCTGACAAGGGATGCTGGGATTTGTACTATAGGCTGCAGGTCTGACAAGGGATGCTGGGATTTGTACTACAGGCTACAGGTCTGACAAGGGATGCTGGGATTTGTAGGTCAGTAACAGTTAGAAGACTCCAGGTCTGACAAGGGATGCTGGGATTTGTACTATAGGCTGCAGGTCTGACAAGGAATGCTGGGATTTGTACGATAGGCTGCTGGTCTGACAAGGGATGCTGGGATTTGTACTATAGGCTACAGGTCTGACAAGGGATGCTGGGATTTGTAGATCAGTAACAGACGACTAAAGGCTACAGGTCTGTCAAGGGCTAGACCACGAGTTGCTGGTCTGACAAGGGATGCTGGGATTTGTAGTTCAGTAACAGTAAGAAGACTACAGGTCTGACAAGGGATGCTGGGAATTATAATATAGGCTGCAGGTCTGACAAGGGATGCTGGGATTTGTACTATAGGCTACAGGTCTGACAAGGGATGCTGGGATTTGTAGTTCATTAAGATCTAGAAGACTACAGGCTACAGGTCTGACAAGGGATGCTGGGATTTGTAGGTCAGTAACATTTAGAAGACTACAGGCTACAGGTCTGACAAGGGATGCTGGGATTTGTACTATAGGCTAAAGGTCTGACAAGGGATGCTGGGATTTGTACTATAGGCTACAGGTCTGACAAGGGATGCTGGGATCTCTAGGTCAGTAACAGTTAGAAAACCACAAGCTGCTGGTCTGACAAGAGATGCTGGGATTTGTAGTTCATTAAGAGCTAGAAGACTACAGGCTGCAGGTCTGACAAGGGATGCTGGGATTTGTACTACAGGCTACAGGTCTGACAAGGGATGCTGGGATTTGTACTATAGGCTGCAGGTCTGACAAGGGATGCTGGGAGTTTCTCTATAGGCTGCAGGTCTGAAAAGGGATGCTGGGATTTGTACTATAGGCTACAGGTCTGACAAGGGATGCTGGCATTTGTCGTTCATTAAGAGCTAGAAGACTACAGGCTGCAGGTCTGACAAGGGATGCTGGGATTTGTAGTTCATTAAGAGCTAGAAGACTACAGGCTGCAGGTCTGACAAGGGATGCTGGGATTTGTACTACAGGCTACAGGTGTGACAAGGGATGCTGGGATTTGTACTACAGGCTACAGGTGTGACAAGGGATGCTGGGATTTGTACTATAGGCTGCAGGTCTGACAAGGGATGCTGGGAGTTGCTCTATAGGCTGCAGGTCTGAAAAGGGATGCTGGGAGTTGTTCTATAGGCTACAGGTCTGACAAGGGATGCTGGGATTTGTACTATAGGCTACAGGTCTGACAAGGGATGCTGGGATTTGTAGATCAGTAACAGACGACTAAAGGCTACAGGTCTGTCAAGGGCTAGACCACGAGTTGCTGGTCTGACGGGATGCTGGGATTTGTAGTTCAGTAACAGTAAGAAGACTACAGGTCTGACAAGGGATGCTGGGAATTATACTATAGGCTGCAGGTCTGACAAGGGATGCTGGGATTTGTACTATAGGCTACAGGTCTGACAAGGGATGCTGGGATTTGTACTATAGGCTACAGGTCTGACAAGGGATTTGTACTACAGGCTACAGGTCTTACAAGGGATGCTGGGATATGTACTATAGGCTACAGGTCTGACAAGGGATGCTGGGATTTGTACTATAGGCTACAGGTCTGACAAGGGATGCTGGGATTTGTACTACAGGCTACAGGTCTTACAAGGGATGCTGGGATATGTACTATAGGCTACAGGTCTGACAAGGGATGCTGGGAATTATACTATAGGCTACAGGTCTGACAAGGGATGCTGGGATTTTTACTACAGGCTGCAGGTCTGACAAGGGATGCTGGGATTTGTAGGTCAGTAACAGTTAGAAGACTACAGGTCTGACAAGGGATGCTGGGATTTGTACTATAGGCTACAGGTCTGACAAGGGATGCTGGGATTTGTAGTTCATTAAGAGCTAGAAGACTACAGGCTGCAGGTCTGACAAGGGATGCTGGGATTTGTAGTTCATTAAGAGCTAGAAGACTACAGGCTGCAGGTCTGACAAGGGATGCTGGGATTTGTACTATAGGCTACAGGTCTGACAAGGGATGCTGGGATTTGTACTATAGGCTGCAGGTCTGACAAGGGATGCTGGGAGTTGCTCTATAGGCTGCAGGTCTGAAAAGGGATGCTGGGAGTTGTTCTATAGGCTACAGGTCTGACAAGGGATGCTGGGATTTGTACTATAGGCTACAGGTGTGACAATGGATGCTGGGATTTGTAGTTCATTAAGAGCTAGAAGACTACAGGCTGCAGGTGTGACAAGGGATGCTGGGACATTCAGGACATGAGTAACAGTGACTGGGATTTGCAGCTCCAAAACTTTTTCCTTTAAAGCTTTTTAAGAAGTCAGTTTTATATACAAAGTGAGATGCAACGAGAAATATGGAAATAAATAGTATTGGAGGAGAAACACCAAGTGGCCAACTGTCAACTGTCACTCCAAACACTGGGTGACCCCTGTTATATGGGAACATGGGAGATTTCAGACTTTTCCCCTTAATCATTTCTTAACTTTCCCTTAAAGCTTTTTTAAGAAGTAAATGTTATATACAAAGTGAGATACAGAGAGAAATATAAATATTAATAGCATTAGAGGGGAAATCTGAACAGCAAGTGGCCGTCACTCCAGATGTTGCCATAGTGACTCCTGTTATATATTAACATAGGAGATTTCTGAATTGTTATTATTTCTTAATTTGCATTTCTGACTTTTTATTATTTCTTAACTTGCACTTATTTTAAATATAAAGTAATTGGAATCCCAAACGTTATTTTATTCTTTCTGTATTTAGCCTGACAGGTGTGTAGTCTCCCTGCATCCCTGTTCCTTCCCCCAACTCTCCTATAATCTATTAAAATGACAAAACCAAGGCTAATATCCCAGGCGCTACCTAGTGACTCAATTTAGTAGTGATTTTCTTCATTTATATCATTATAATTCATTTATTCCCATAAATTGTCCCCCCAGTGTGTGCTGTGCGTCCACTTACCTCTGATCCCAGAAATGAAAGTGAGAAATCCGTTATTTAACTGTCAGTTAGTCGTGCGGCCAAATGCCAGGATGTACTTCTGTGTATTTATCCTGAGTTGTCTGTAGTCTGCCTGTTTCCCCATTCCTCCCATAATGATATTTTCTATTAGAATATACACAAAAGCCAGGCTAATATCCCAGGCACTAGCCAGTGTCACACTCAGATAGTCAATTCCTTCATTTCTGCCATTATTTCCCTTAATGCCCCCGTGTATCAATGCTCCGCTCACCTCTGATCCCAGAAAATAAAAAAGTGAGTTTACAGCCAATCACGTTATATGTTTATATCCTGATAGTGATTGGCTGCAAGTTCAGCACATGTTTACATGCTGCTTAGATAAGTGGGACCCCAGTAAGGAGATGTGGGGGTTCAGCCCTATGGAAACCTCCCATGAGCCTCTATGGATAGAAGATAATTACCTGCCCTGGGATGTTGCACCAGTTGCTGAGGGAGTCCCATTCTACCATCTTTAATGCTGGCATCAATATTCTCTCCCAGTGTGCGTTTGACAGTGACGGACCCACAGTAGCCATTATGCTGCTCTGTCATACATCTCCCTTTCTGATTGAAGGTCTCCAGCGATGTCCCACCTCTACCAAAGGTTCCCATCCTTCTTGTACTTCTGTCCTACCGAGAGGTAAAGTCATCACACCATTGGAGAGCACGTCTGAGTCACTGGGAAATTGGGGTTACAGTAAAAAAGGGACATTTATATAAATGATCATCTTTGATTCCTATCATACAGACCAACTGCAGGAAGCTTATTCTTTCTATCGGTCCCAAGTTCACCACAAATAACCCGTTTTTATTAAGAAGAAAATGTGGTGGTCATTTTTCCCATATTGTGTATTATTTTCATTGGCTTATTTGAACCTTGAATCTAAAATGCTATCTTTTTTATACCTGGTTGCTAGGCTCAGTCCCCCCGGCAGCCTGAAAGCAGCTGTATTATAAAGCTTGATGTGACGGCTTATTCTTATATTATAATGTTTTACAGATTCGATTACTCTGTGTGAAAAACTGGTCATTTTGATGGGTGCCCTGAGCTTTAAAATGGCCATAACATGGAAATATAAAAATACATAGATCTTTGAAGGGGTTGTTGACCTTTGAGTTAACAATAAGGGGCAGATTTATCAAGGGTTGAAGTAAAAATTAGAATTTCAAGCTATTTTTGACTATTTCAAATTTGATTAGTGATGGGTGAAATTCTCTCATTTCGCTTCGAGAATTTCCCGCAAAACCCAGCAAAAGTCCATCACTAAATTTGACTATTCAAATATCGAAATTTATCATGTACTGTCTCTTTAAAACTTTGACCGTTCGCCATCTAAATCCTGGCAAATTGCTGTTTTAGCCTATGGGGGACCTCCTTGAACCTACTTGGAGACATTTGGTGGAAGTAGATCGAATACGATCTTAGTTTGATTCAAACGATTCAAATACAGCCTATTCACCCGCAGAAAAAAAACTCTTTTTAAACAAATTTTGACAAATTTCTTCGAATTTCAAGTTATGGGAGTTCAAAAAAAAACTCCCATTACTTCGAAATTCGACCCTTGATAAATCTGCCCCTTAATGTTTACATGAATATCTAGTAGACTTAAGGTATGAAGAGCCAAATTATAGAAACATCCGTTATCTGGAAAACCCCAGGTCCCGAGCATTCTGGATAAAGGATCCCATACTGTACTTCCCAGTCTGCTTTATAAAGCCAGTCCCCCAACCATTTGCAATCCAAAGAGCATCATGCCCCCATCTAGGATCCTATTAGCCAAGTATCTCCTGCACCCACTGGGCATGTCCAGTATTGTAGACTTTCCAAAAGTGGGATCTGGAGATACTTGGCTAATTCGATGCAACATGGCAGCATGGCGATCTTTGATAATATACCTCAGGTGGGTGCAATTTTTATGGAAGGTGTGCACCCACTTGGGTCACATGTTTAGCACTTTAAATAACTAGGAAACACCTAATATATTGGTGGATTTCAGTCCTATAAGGGATTTAATTACCTATCCAGGGATGTTGGCATCTCCCTCATATTGACCTTTTCTGCTTCCTTGTCTTTTGCCTTGGCCTGAATAGTCTCTCTCAGGTTGTAGTTGCCACAGACCCACAGAAGATGTTTTACCGCTGTGTAATTGATCTCACTATTTTTTTCTTGGAGGTCTCCAGCCATGAGATTGTGCACCAGTGCCCAAGATTCCTGTCTTCTTCATACCTTCACCTTCCAAAAGAAAACATAGTACTTTAGATACCAATGTATAACTCCAGCCTTGCGTGTTTCTTACTACACAGACAAACTGTTAATTTGTACTTGCAACAAACTTTTATCCCATTTATATGTAGAAGCTGCCATAGCGTTTGTCAGATAACATCTTTAGCAAAGAGCTGGTCCTCACAGATTCAGGTGATCCACTGGAGGTTATAATTTGATGGGGAAAAAAATAACTAATGAATATTTAAAAGCTTTTCACAGCCTTTACGTCCTTTTAAATTAGACAACAGAAGCAGAAACACCATTGCTGTTTTGGAGAGAATACTTGCTTATTAACTTACAGCTGATGTGCAATTTGAAGGGAATGGGTCAAAGAAGAGAGAAGGTGAGAGGGAATGGGTCAAGGAAGAGAGAGAGAGGGAATGGGTCAAGGAAGAGAGAGGGAATGGGTCAAGGAAGAGAGAGAGAATGAGAGGGAATGGGTCAAGGAAGAGAGAGAGAGGGAATGGGTCAAGGAAGAGAGAGGGAATGGTTCAAGGAAGACAGATGGAATGGGTCAAGGAAGAGAAGGAGAATGAGAGGGAATGGGTCAACTCAAGGAAGATAGAGAGAGGGAATGGGTCAAGGAAGAGAGAGGGAATGGTTCAAGGAAGAGAAGGAGAATGAGAGGGAATGGTTCAAGGAAGACAGATGGAATGGGTCAAGGAAGAGAAGGAGAATGAGAGGGAATGGGTCAAGAAAGAGAGAGAGGGAATGAGAGGGAATGGGTCAAGGAAGAAAGAGAATGGGAGGGAATGGGTCAAGGAAGAGAGAGAGAATGAGAGGGAATGGGTCAAGGAAGAGAGAGGGAATGGGTCAAGGAAGAGAGAGTGAGTGAGATTTTAAAAAATCATTAGTTTCTTACAGTTACTGTATCTCACACATTATCATCATTGAGAGTGTAATAATTTTGGGAACCCACTTTGCCACCTTCTGTGGGGCTCACCTGTTGGCACGGGCAAAGCTGAGCCTCACAGCATGGAGACTGGCCGTGTATCCCATTTAAGGCAACTCCATTGGCAGCCAGCAAGTGGTGCTCCTCCAGCAGTCTCATGGGATCGGTGGAATTCAAGAAATAAAGGTCAAATTTACCTGACACTTCTCCAGTAAGAGTCTGCCAGTGGCATAGGTAAATATCCCTGCGCCCCACAGCAAAGATATTTTTCACTCGTACTGTATATACTCAGGTCCGGACTGAGAATTTAAATAGTCCCTGGCATTTCAGGTATACAAAGGCCCAATTAGCCCACACTTAGGCCCAAACAGCCCACTAAATACTGACTGGTCAATGGCACCTTATAGCAGCCCCTCTGGCATTTGTCAGAACCCACAGGTTGCCAGTCCGGGCCTGTATATACTGGAACTACTCCCACTGGACTCGGTATACTTTCTGGGCCTCCCAGCGGTTGCATTTTTTGCTTCCTCTATAACCGAGGTCCTCTTTAAGACATGTCACTCTGTCTTCCAAACTCCAAAAATGAATATAACTCTGGGTCCACTCCCAGTGTCTCTTAATCATCTCTGCTGCCCTTACTTAAAAGTTTCCAGCAGAGCAAAATATTTTTAAGAACCTGCCATTTTTAAACCCTATAACCAGTGGTATAATCCAAGGAAAATGGTTGAATCAAAACAGCTCCAGACAGTAATTTTCAACTGCAATTTGTTTATTAAGCAGTGTAGGCACACTACATGTTTCGGGCAGAGCCCTTTATCAACGATAAAGTAGTAACTGACTTTGTCCTGCCATCCGTTCCCTCTTCCCTAATGTTCTCTGTCTCTCCCTGCAGCCTCTCTTGTCCAGCATTTCTCTCTCGCCAATCAGCCTCTCTTGTCCAGCCGTTCTGTTCCATTTCCTCCCACCAGTATTTCTCTCTCCCCGCAGCCGTTCTCTCCCCGCAGCCGTTCCCACTGCCCAGAGCCGGATTAAGACTAAACGGGTCCTAGGCAAGGTAGTGCTTCTCCTCGAACCACCTAAAGGTACAGTTGTAAAAGAAGCACTGCTATGTTAGCGCATACCTCCCAACATTTTGGAAATAGAAAGAGGGATAAAGAAAAGTTGTAGCGCATCAGAAAAAAATTGTGGCCACACCCCCTAATTACCATGTTCATTTCATTACAGTTTTGCACAGTCCCACTCCCAGAGACCCTTTACAAATTACTTTGCCCCCAAATAATTTTTTGGGGGGTTTTGTCATTTTTTTGAGGGTTTTTTTGTAGTTTTTTTTTTTCTCAGTTCTGTCTGCCCCCCTTCCTCACTCCCTGCAACTGTTCAACAGTCCCACACCCAGTCATGCACTGACCCACAGACCCTTTTGATAACTAGACATTTCTTTTAGCTGTACCTAAAGTATTCTGAGAATGATGATCCCCCAGTAGTTCTGCCACGGCTGACAGCACATCAGTCCAGGTTGCTGGCCTCAGATTCATACCTCTCAACTGTCCCGTTTTTAGAGGGACAGTCCCTCTTTTGACAGCTCAACCCGCAGTCCCTCGTTTGTACTGGAAAGTCCAGTTTTTCTCTGCACTGAACAGCTAGGAAAAGAAACAAAGTTTCTAACTTAATTGGCTTTTGCCCGAGAGCCCAGAACAGCCACAACTGCAGATAAGATACTTTTGTAAAAACTTTGAGATAAGTAATTGTAACAATAAAAGATAACAGGTCCCTTGGAAGAAGTCAGACTCGCAGCTTAAAGGGCAATTCACCTTCATTAGCAAAACTGTAATAACTGAAAAATACACAGAAATATGTTCAAACGTTCATAACCTGCCAAATTTTGTAAAATGAACATGGTAATTAGGGGGTGTGGCCACAAAAATAGGCATGGTCAAAAAAATTCACCACAAAACTTTTTTGTCCCTCCTTTTATTTCCAAAATGTATGAAATAAGGACGCACATTGATGTCACATAAGTACAGTGGCGTAACTACCGGGAGAGCAGGGGGTGCGATTGAGCCAGGGCCCGCACCCCCTCAGGGCCCCCCGGCAGTTTGCGCGCCACTGACTCCGGCTTATTCCGGACAGAAAATAACGTACAGAGGGGGGCGGGCGGCTGCACGTCCCACACCAGGGCCCGCTCCCCTCTAGTTATGTTGCTGGTCAAATAGCAGAGACAGGAGGGGGTGAGAGAGAAATAGAGAGAGAAGGGAGGGTGAGGTGGGAGCAGCTAGATGTGTTTAAATTCCTTTGGCTTGAGGGGAAATCGCTGCTAAGTTTCCACAGGAGCCTGGAGAAGCAGTGACGCTGCGACACTAACACAGAGCAACAAGTGCAATAAGAGAGCGTGTGTCAGAGAGCAGTGCACTACCTTCCTGTCACATAGACTCATGGATAACTTCCAGGCACAGCCGCACTGACACACATTTCTAATTACTCTGCTTTATCACTGCCTCGTGGCTATTGTTTATCGGGACTCCTGCTCCAAGCGTCTGATTGGACAGAGATCACGGGACTAGCAGCCAAATGATCATTGGCTACCCACAACCAATAAGGAAGTGGCTGCTTCAGGAGAGAGCTGCATATGTTCCAGCACCTCAGTGAATTTCTGAGGGCCGTCACTGCACAGAGAACCCAGCAGTCCGGATAATTAACTCCTCCCCCAGCCCTTCTCTCCCCCCGCAGCCATTATCTCCCTGCAGCCTCCCTTGTCTAGCCGCTCCCTCACTGTCACCACAGCCTGTTCAGACGCTCTGCCGACTGCGTCTCCCCAGCCAGCGCGACCTTAATCCTCCTGGCTGCTCTGTGTGCTACTTCTGGTGCTGTGTGGAGGAACAGCGCTGAGTCAAGGGCGCACACAGTGGCGACTCACAATACATTATATAAGATTCCCTCGTCAAACTTTCCCCGTTGCCAGGTAACCCAGATCACGTGCCCCTGCGGGACTTCCGCCGGGGAATGCTTTCTGCTTGAAGCCGGGACCCGCTCACGTGACGTCTCACCATGGCGGATACAAGCAATCGGCTCATGTTGGGCGCCGGCCTGACAGTTTTGTCGCACCCGATGATGTATGTGAAGGTGCTGGTGCAGGTCAGTGCCCTTTTCTCGGCTCGGCCTGTGGCACACGGTTAATAGGCCCACTGTCCTTGTCACCAGAGCGTCTGTCTGTGCTATGGGAGCTGCTTAGGGTCATACAGCTCCTGTCAGGGCAGGGGGCCTGCAGATCCCTTATTTGTCAAAAATGGCAACTTGTCATCTGTGCTTGTCTGATGTGGTGTCACAAGCAGCCTGTGGTGGTGAAGAAGGCAGTGTCTAGCAAGGTGGTTTATTATTATTATTATTATGGGTCTGTGAGCTGGGGAGGGTTATGAGTCTTCATATAAAAGTGCTGCTATTTAGCTGAGAAAGGGGAAGTGCGAATAGACAGCACATTAGTAGGGAGGATTTCTTAATTGGCTAAAAACCATTACAGGGGCTGTTTACCTTTCAATGCATTTTCAGTATGATATAGAGAGGGCTATTCTGAGACAATTTGCAATTGTTTTTTATTTATGGTTTTTGATTTATTTAGCTTTTTTTTTACCCAGTTTGCCATTGAATCCACCTGGTTGCTACGGCCCAAATTCCCCTAGCAACCATTCACTGATTTCAACAAGAGGCCGGAATATGAATAGGATCGGCCTGACTAGAAAGACGAGTAATAAAAAGAATCAATAACAATCAGGGATGTCACTAGATACTACTGGGCCTCACAGAAAATAATTTTTAGCCCCCAAAATGTTGAGGTTGACTTTTTTTTTTACCAATATTTATTGAAACTGTATAGGAATTAGGAACACCAATTTGGAGCAGGCACTCAATGAAGGCAAACTTCCACCAGGCAAATAGTTCAAAGTGAAAAGAGTTTATTGTGTCCACAGCCTTACATGCCATAAACACTTAATCATAGGCTAATGATTAAGTGTTTATGACACAAAACGTGTAAGGCTGTGGACACAATAAACTGTTTTCACTTTGAACTATTTGCCTGGTGGAAGTTTGCCTTCATTGAGTGCCTGCTCCAAATTGGTTTTTGGTTTGTCCGCTCCTTGTGCTGAGGGCTCAGGGCAGTGCACTTGGGCCACTTCCCCTTCGTGGTGAGTAATCACTTTACTTTTGGAGACCCTAATATCAGATGTATCATTGTATATGAATTAGGGCCTCATGGGGCCCCTATACCTCCTGGGCCCCCTGCAGGGTCTGCTTCCTCTAGTTACGCCCCTGATAACAATACTTTACAGTAGTGATGTGGGGGTTGGGTTTTTCTCGACCCTAACCCGCCCTCCCTTAGCCCGCGCCCACCCTCATCCGAATTCCACGTTCCTTTTATAAACCCGTGCCGCAAATGATGTCACAAAAGGAGCGGGGCGAGCAGGCACGTGGCTATAAAGCCAGAAGTCGGAAGCCGGCATTTGACTGGAGGGGAGAGTTGGAGAAAAGCTCAACCCTGCACCCACTCGCAAAGAGGAGTGCGGGGTCGTCCTGAACCCGCCCGACCCCCAGGTAAACCAGTGGGTATCGGGACAGCCCGCACATCACTATTGTACAAGTATGGGACCTGCTATATAGAATGCTTGGGGCCTGAGATTTTCTGGATAACAGGTCTTTCCCTAATTTGGATAATTTCAACATAAAATAGACCCAATAGGCTGATTTTGCTTCCAATAAGGATTAATTATATCTTAGTTTGGAGCTACTGTTTTATTATTACAGAGAAAAAGGAAATCGTTTTTATAAATTTGGATTATTTGGATAAAATGGAGTCAATGGGAAACAGTCATCCCGTAATTCGGAACTTTATTGATAACCGGTTTCCTCCCTTTTATGGGTCCATGTCCTGCCAAACAATCATTAATACTTGGGGAGATTTGAGCAGACTACAGTTGTATAGTATTTTATACTATAAGTCTGGAGATGTCCAGCTTTTGTTGAGTTGTGATGCCCAGCATTCCACTGACCGCAGTTGTGCAGGTGCAGGGAGTTGCAGCACGCTGGGGCCACAAGCTAGGCACGAGTCATACTGAGAAGGGAACATGGCAAAGTTCCTTATTCTGTTTATATGCCACAACAGATTGCTCTCGCATTTATTCTGCCTAAAAGTTAACATAAAGGTGAACAACCCTTTAAAGTTTCTAATGCTAAAGGACTACTGCTGCACAAATATGGCAGCCCACTCATAAAGGAACATGGGGGGTAAGAAAGGTAATGTAAAAGCATCGCACAAATACTTTTATTGCAAAATTATAAATAGCATTCAAAAACAATGTTATGACAAATACAATTTTTTTTCTGGGGTCAGTATCTCTTTAAGGTAGGGAGACCCAAATTACGAAAAGATCCATTATCCGGAAAACCCCAGGTCCCGAGCATTCTGGATAACAGGTCCCATACCTGTACTTTTTCCAAAATGTTGCTCTACTGTCTTCTACATAATACACCAGCACTTGGAACACTGCCTCAAAGCTAGGGGGACCGGGTAGGGAGCTGAAGCCGATCTTTGCTTGACTCCGGCGCTGTGATTGGCTATCCTCCTCCTAGGCTGTTCCATATATCAACAGGCCCCAATGATAAACATTTTGGTGAACACTGGAAGTTGCTGTGACATTTCCCTAATCCACCCAAATAATAAAAAAACAAAAAAGAAAGAAAATGTCCATGATCTTGAAATGTCACCAAAATCACCAAATTTAGGAATGGTTTGCGGCTTGGTACTTTGGAGTACAAAGACATGCATACCCAATTTAGATTCGTGGGAATGTGTACTTTCCGAAAATATATGGTTTTCTGGGGTGAACGTACTTTTTTCTACTTTTCCCCCTTCAAAACGATGTAAATGTGTTGATTTTGCAGTATCTGAAATGACAGACCATATGGGGGTCTTCCTTTTGGGGCCCCTATATGCCACGTGCTTGGGTACACCTATACATATTGGGCATCAAACTGTTCACAGGACCCTAGGCTTTCATATTTGGGGTGATATCTCTTGATAGCTAAAAGTATGTGGGTAATATGATGCTGCAGGGTAGAAATTTTGAAGTGATTTTTGGAAATGTCCCCAAAATCACCAAATTTAGGAATGGTTTGTGGCTTGGTACTTTGGAGTAGAAAGACATGCATACCCAATTTGGATTTAGGGGAATGTGTACTTTCCGAAAATATATGGTTTTTTGGGGTGAAAGTACTTTTTTCTACCTTTGCTGCCCCCCCAAAACTATGTAAATGTGTTGATTTTGCAGTATCTGGAATGACAGACCAAATAGGGGTCTTCTTTTTTGGGCCCCTATATGCCACGTGCTTGGGTTCACCTATATATATTGGGCATCAAACTGTTCAGAGGACCCTAAGCTTTCATATTTCGGGTGTTTTTTCTTGATACCTAAAAGTATGTGGGTAATACGATGCTGCAGGCTAGAAATTTTTAGGTGATTTTTGGAAATGTCACCAAAATCACCATATTTAGGAATAGTTTGCTGTTTTGTACTTTGTAGTAAACAGACATGCATGCCCAATTTAGATTCGTGGGAATGTGTACTTTCCAAAAATATATGGTTTTCTGGGGTGAACTTACTTTTTTTTCTACTTTTGCCCCCCCAAATCTATGTAAATGTGTTGATTTTGCAGCACCTGAAATGACAGACCATATGGGGGTCTTCATTTTGGGGCCCCTATATGCCATGTGCTTAGGTTCACCTATACATATTGGGCATCAAACTGTTCAGTGGACCCCAGGCTTTCATATTTGGGGTGTTTTACATTGATACCTAATGATGTGTGGGAGATATGATGCTGTAGAGTGTGAGCTTTGAGGTCATTTGTTTCTATAAAACATTATAACTTTAGGAGACAATTGCAACTTGGTAGTTTGGAGTACAAAGAAATATTTACCCATTTTTGATTCACCAGAATCTGTTCTTTCTAATAATGGGTAGTTTTCTAGGGTAAACCTACTGTTAGCGGAATGTTTGGCCTTGAAATCAGAAGTATGCCGTTTGGGGAGCGTTGCTTTTTGAAATTTGGTTGTGTACTGCTTGTAGATTTTGAGCTATACAGTGAGAAATCTCCATAAAACTATATATATCTGGTATTGCCGCGTTCAGGAGACATAGAACTTTCCAAATCGGCTGTGTTCTCATACATAAAGTAAATGATGTTTCTGATCTATGTGATTGTTCTTTGTAAAACATGATTTTTCTCATTTTATTGGACACTTAGAAGCCTATATTTTTTTTATAGAAGTAAAATTACACCAAAATTCTTGCATATTTTGAAATTTCGGGTTGTCCTGAAAAAAACAATATATTGTTTTCCTGGGTAAACTAAGAGACCCCCCCCCCCCCAGGAAAGGCCCTTATAGTGAAAGAGTGCAAAATATCTAAAAACTGCTTGGCAGTAGATGTTCGCATCTAGGACAAAACGGCTGGCAGGGAAAGGGTTAAAGGGGTTGTGTACCCTTCAGCACTTTTTTTCAGTTCAGTTGTTTTCAGATAGTTCTCCAGATTTTTTTCTGACGTTTTCTACTGTTGAAGTTTAAAGGGATTGTTCACCTTTAAATTAACGTTTAGTACGATGTAGAGAGGGACAATTTGCAATTGGTTTTCATTTTTTATTAATTGTGATTTCTGAATTTAACTTATTATTCAGCAGCTCTTCAGTTTGGTAACTATGGTCCAAATTACCCTAGCAACCATGCATTGACTTGAATAAGAGACTGGAATATGAATAGGAGAGGCCTGAATAGAAAGATGAGCAATAAAAGTAACAATAACAATAAATGTGTAGCCTTACAGAGTATTTGATTCTTATAAGGGGTCAGCGACGCCCAGTCAGCAGAAAAAGGCAAATAACTATAAAACTATAAAAAATAAATAATGAAAACCAATTGAAAAACTTCAGTTACCTTAAAGGTGAACCCCCCCTTTAAGTCTTTGTGCGACTCTGAATTTATCCTGTGCTGGCCTCAAAATTCTCCCACGGGCATATGAACACATGACTAGAACATAGAATTTAACTGGTACAGGTATGGGATTTGTTATTCAGAAACCCGTTATCCAGAAAGCTCCGAATTATGGAAAGGCCGTCTCCCATAGACTCCATTTTATCCAAAAAAAAATGATTTCCTTTTTCTCTGTAATAATAAAACAGTAGCTTGTACCTGATCCCAACTAAGATATAATTAATCCTTATTGGAAGCAAAACCAGCCTGTTGGGTTTATTTAATGTTTACATGATTTTCTAGTAGACTTAAGGTATGAAGATCCAAATTACGGAAAGATTTGTTATCTGGAAAGCCCCAGATCCCGAGCATTCTGGATACCCAGTCCCGTACCTGTATTACCCCCCCTGTAGAATGACCTTCTCCTTATATATAAATCTGCTAATTGGGCCACACTCGTTTACTTCTTTGTTTTCTGTGCATTTCTTTAAATGTTTGATTGCCTAATGTGGAATGGGTTTTAAGTACAATTAACCAATATTATTTATCCCAATAGATGTGAATCTTTTAATTGGAGGCCCAACATACAGCGATTGTGCCGGCGGTTATTGCTACAGTGAAAGCAGCTTGTCAGCTACAAGGAACAGGTTCATACACTGGTGAGTGTTACATTTTCGTATGTAGGACATTCTTAATGGGGTTAGAACTGGTTACTTGTCCATATTTCTTACTTAAATGGGAAATGCTTCTCACAGCGATGTTTAAGTTTGATTTCCGTGCACAGTCACCCCTTGCCTCTCTCCCCCATCAAACTCATAGTTGCTACCAAAGTGCATTGCCCCCAGCCCACCAGGGGATTGCATTGCCCCCAGCCCAGGCTGATTTACAAACCTTGCTCCCCTGAAAGTAAACAGTTGTTGTGTTGGTATAGAGCAGTGATCCCCAACCAGTGGCTCCCTAGTAACATGTTGCTCTCCAACCCCTTGAATGTTACTCCCAGTGGTCTCAAAGTAGGTGCTTATTTTTAAATTTCAGGCTTGGAGGCAAGTTTTAATTGCATAAAAACCCGGTGTCCTGTCAAACAGAGCCTCCTGTAGGCTGCCAGTCCACATAGAAGCTACCAAATAGCCAATACAGCCCATAACTGAAACCCCAAGTTTAAATGTGAATTTGAATGTGGCTCACGGATAAAAAAAAGGTTGGGGATCTTTGGTATAGACTGAAGGTAACACTGGATTGAGAGAGTGTAGAATTCATTATAATGTCATTTGTTTTCTGTTTTGTACAAAAAAAATGAAATAAACTATTTTGTATGATGTTTCTATGTGTGTCGATTTGTGGGATGTTTCATTATCAGATCCCAACCCCCCGCCACATGTCCTACTGAATATATAGATCTATACACTGTGTTTGGATTTGCTGTTTGATTCTTTTTCCTGATTAGATCTGAAATACCTGAAATATGCTCCCCGGCTCATTCTTTGAGAGGTGGACTAGTCTGGCCAATGGACTGTACAAGAGCAGGGAGCTGATCAGTGGCTACTTCAGTCAAGGGTCCATTTCAAACCTGCCCAGATACATATGGCTGAGTTTCAATCAGATATGAATGGGGTTGGCATATCACCAGCCTAACCAGTAATATAGCAGCCGAGACTGGGACCAGTGTTACACATTTAACCAGCAATGTATTTGCTCATAAATGTATAATTCCCTGATGTGCCACCCCTGTCCTGTCCCTCCCCAATCCCTGCCGCCAGCTCCGCTTCTTTCCCTTCTTCCTATAATCCCGCTCCCATATCGACCATATTTTCTCCCGAACCACCCCCCCATTGTCCCTCCCCTTTCTGTACAGCCAGATTTTTTTTTTCCAAAATGGTGACAACCCTAGATATTGGTCAGGCAGGACCTTCTGAGGGCCCATGTATGATAATGTCCCTGGTACAGCACAAGCCCAGTATAATGCCTCTTCTGAGCTGACTGGACTGTGCTGGCACCCAGCCTATATCAGTGCAATGGACTGTGAAAACCTGTTGGTGGCGCCTACTCCCACGAGCAGCGTCTCCTATTTCCCCTACTCATGTATGTCAGTGGGCATGGGTATTCTACTACTTCATTCTAAAGCATGGGGGCAACACCATCCAGCAGGGAGGCAGCAAGATCAACATGGGATTCCTTAAAAGCCTGGGCCCAACAGAACTGAGAAGCTTGATACAGTTGTACCCTGCAATTACATAACTTAAGCCTTGCTCTGTCTACCTCCCTCACCCTGTCTGTTAAAGGGCAAGTAAACCCAGGAATATCAGGGCAGGGGGGCTGCTGTACTGCCTCTTATGCCCAACAGCCGTTTCATTGGTAAAGTTACATCCCCCCAATTCAGCAGAACAAAACTTCCTGGTGACTCTGGATGGACCCTCCTCTTCCCATTTTCCCAAAGGGAGTGGTATGTGCAGTGAACCTCGGGGGAGCAGGGTACTATGGGAAAATATTCACTACGAATCAAAATGTAGAGAGATATTATGTACGTCTTTGGCCCAGGACTCCTTGAATTTCCAGTGGCCTCTAATATCCCGCCTGTTATCAGTAGACCAATCACGGGATGGACTGATGCCCAATGAAACATCACACAGACCTGCCCTTCCTCTGCCCAAATAATACCAAAGGCAACTTTATCATGGGACAAATGTCTTCTAATGACAGTGGCATGTTTATGGGTCAGCTCTTTCTAGACCCAATGAGTCCATTTCTCCTTGGCCCAAAGAATACTAATGGCAGTGACATGTATATCCAAGTCCCTGCTAGGCCCAAAATAACATATTAATAAACACCTTCTGAACCCAGTCTCATTATAACACTATATATCATTTGTATGTGATTGATTGACCAAACCTCTGGTATCAGTGCAGATCAGTAGGACTAGGTCCCCTCCTCATATTTCTTCATCCTTAGCATCTCCTTTCACCCATTTCTCCCACCCCTGCCTCTTGATTCCACCTTCACTTTTCAGTGACCCTTTTCCCTTGCACTAGAGGTCTCCCTCCTCTGTAATGTTCCCTGGCAATACTATAGAACTATAACAAATGCAAGAACACCAATGAAATGTGTATTAACATATTTATTTATAAAGTGATTGTTTTATTTATGCATTTTAGATTAATTCATACTAATTTAGGTTGGGAAGGACTCGCATCCATTAGGTTCAAGTTTTAGTGTAAAAGGGATCTTCCTATTTAGAAGTTGATCCAGAGGAAGGCGAAAAACCCCATCTGATGCCGGAGCCAATTTGCCTCAGAGGGGGAAAAAATTCCTTCCTGACTCCCAAAGGGCAATCGGACAAGTCCCTGGATCAACTTATACTAAGAGTTTATGTCAGTATCAGTACTAAGAGTTTATGTGAGGGTTTAGAGGAGGAGATGTGACTGGTTGTTGAGTGGATTGAAAGGATAGGAAGACAATTTGAATAGGAAGAACCACTGAGGAATTGGTGTTGGGAGATTGCAGAGAAGCCTTTGTGTAGTGGCGGTTTTAAAGAAAAAATATCATATGGGGTATAATTGGCTAAAGATTATATGTAGATTTGAGGGACCCCTGGGGTGCTTTGGGGGCGAAGGTCAGATACACTCAGATTCTGGGAGATTTAGTGGCCCGGCGATAAAACACCTCTTCTTCGGGGCAACTAATCTCCCCAAACTGCCTCCCGCCGGCTAAAATCTAAATCGCCGGCGGGGTGGTACTCGGAGCACTTAGTTTTCCGAAGTCGCCCAAAGTTTCCTCGTGAGGCAACTTTGGGCGACTTCGGAAAACGAAGTGCTCCGATGGCATCCCATTGGCAATTTAGATTCTAGCCGGCAAGAGGCAGTTTAGGGAGATCAGTCATCCCGAAGAAGAGGAAATTTGTCGCTGGGCCACTAAATCTCCCCAAATCTGAGTGTGTGTCTCTGCCCTAAAAGTAAACTATCTAGGGTGGTGTATTGGAGGATAAGCAAGTGATATAAAGAAAAGGACAATGCTGGGGTAGAGTTAGGATATTTAAAGAGGAGATGTCAATTGTAGGTCAATGGGAAAAAGGATGAATATGTCAAAGAGAGGCCTAGCAGGGCTGTGGGGGTTATTAAAGGCAATGTAAAACAGGCACTTATGAAAATGTATGGAGGGCTTTAAAGCTGTGAAGATAATTGATTGAAGAGGAGTCAATGATGGGGTAATGTGGCAGTGGGAAGCATCACTGGGGACATAGTGGACAGGAGGAGCTGGTGGTGGAGCCAAAGGTGCATTAAAAAAGAAGTCATGGATGGAACTATGGCAGTTGGAAAGTGAGGTGGAGATGTGGCCCTTGAATGTGAAACTTCTGGTGGAGTGATGTAAACTGAAGACACCACTGGTGGAGATGTGGTAGTCTGAAAGAGATATAAATATGGAGCTACAGAAGGAGATAAAGTCCCTGTTGGTGTAGTTGCAGAAATCTTGAAGCCCCCACTGGTTGAACTGCGGTAGCCTGAAAGAAGATGTTGCTGGTGGCGCTGTAGAAGGTCCTGGTTCTGTTTGAGAAACAAAATAAAAATCAGTCAGTAATATATCATCATAAATTCTCATTCAGAGGCATGACATTTCAGCCTTATTCCCTGGGGAGTCACCACATTACTTTCCTTTCTTTTCACTGGCACAGACTTAGATTCACTCGTGTGCAGCAAAAGCAAATCAAAATATTGTACTGTGAAAGTCTGCAAGGATATGCATCTGACAGTGGAAAGCTCCAGTGAATATATATACAGGTATGGGATCTGTTATCCAGAAAGCTCGGGACCTGGGGGTTTCTGGATAAGGGGTCTTTATGTAACTTGGATCTTCATGTCTTAAGTCTACTAAAAAATCATGTAAACATTAAATAACCCCAATAGGCTGGTTTTGCTTCCAATAAGGATTAATTATATCTTAGTTGGAAAGAAGTACAAGCTACTGTTTAATTATTATACAGAAAAAGGAAATCATTTTAAAAATGTTGGATTATTTGATTATAATAGAGTCTATGGGAGATGGCCTTTCCGTAATTCGGAGCTTTCTGGATAATGGGTTTCCGGATGGAGGATTTTGCCCAGGTAATGCACACTTGAGCATCTTCTATCCAAAATCCAAAAACAGTAAGGATTTGGTTCCTACCAATATATACACACACCGGCAGCAGGGGACCAAACTGGCATATGCCTACCAGTGGAGAAAATGTTGGGCTAAGACTCTGTCGGAAATTGTACCTTTCTCTGTAGATGTTTCTTTTTCCTCGGCTGTGATTAAGGAAACTCCTTGTGGGCTGTTGATGTAATTGGCCACAAGATCACTAACAGGAGAAGCCCTCCAGGGCCATTTGCAGAGCTGCTTCTTCTTCTGCCGATGTCTGTGTACAAGCACGCCACAGCTGTTTCAGGCTCCAGAGAGCTACTCCCTTCAGTCCTGTATAGATTAAGAATTACAGTAAGGAAATAACCGACGTGTTTTTGTCGTATTATCTAAAAATAATATGAGTATCGTTTAATATGAATACGGCCTCAGAAAAATTCCTATCCAGGGAATGGTTCCTATTGGGATCAAAGGAGAAGGAAAGGCTAAAATTAAGTAAGCTTTATCAGAAAGGTCTATATAAATACACCAGTAAACACTCAAAGTAATGCTGCTCTGAAGAAACACAGCATTTCTTTCCTTTTATTGTGTACACATGGACTTCTGTATCAGACTTCCTGTTTTCAGCATAAACCTCCAGGGCAGGGCTTGAGCATGCTCAGTTTGCTCCCCTCCCTCCTCCCCTCCCTGTTGTAATCTGAGCTCAGAGCTGTAAGTGAGCAGGGAGAGGCAGGAAGTGATGTCACACCAAGCTTATATGGCAGCTGCTATCCTAAACAAACAGACAGTGTCTAGAGCTGTTTACTCAGGTATGGTAAAGCATTCTGCAGAATAAATATAGCGTTCTAGCTTGCACTATTGAGGCTAATCTATTGACAATAAACCGTCTTGGAGCTTTCCTTCTCCTTTAAAGCTAATGGGTCCAAACTATAACCATAAACATTTTTGTGGTACTGTATGTGTATGAACATATGTTTGCAAGTCAACTTGTAATAGTTGAAATTTCAATAAAGACTATTTAAAAAAATATATATAATTAAAATATTAAGCTAAAGTACCCCTTAAAATATGTTCATTATTCCCACGCGCCATTATGACAAAACCAACTCTTGCAGCTGTTGAGTTACACTGTGTGATGGTGCAGTCGTATCAAATATAATGGATTCCCTCACCTTTCTTGGCCGGCCGGTTCTGCAGAGTCCTGAGATGTTCTTTAATCTCGGCCCTGATGATCTTCTTAGGCGGCAGTTGGGTGACAAATGGGTGCTGCAGGAGTTCTTCAGCACTCCCTCTCTCCGAAGGATCCTTCTTCAGACACGACTCCAAGAAGGACACAAAATTTTGTGACCTGAAAAAAAAAGAGATTTTAGCCTTAGCTAGCAAAAAGATCATTATTTCCATATTCCAGAATCTTTTACCCAGTAACCATTAGCTACACTCTAGAATATAGATATATGTTGCAGCATATCTATCTATCCATCTATATTTTTATCAATCATCTATCTATCTATCCCTCTATCTCTTTATCTATCTATCTATCTATCATCTATTGATCATCTATCCATCTATATTTCTATCATTCATCTATCTGTATCTATCTATCTATTATCTATCAATCATCTATCTATCTCTCCTCTATCATCTATCTAATCTATCGATCATCTATTGATCATTTAGCTATCTAATCTATATCATGTTTCTATCATCTGTCTATCCTCTATCTATTTATCTATCATCTATCTTGATTTGAGACCCATAGTATTGCAGAATTACACATTATACAAATCTTCTCCAAAAGTGATCCCCAACCCAAATGTCTGCAAGCGCAGGTACAATGTACAGTGACACGAGCTGGGACCGACTCACCAGTTGTTTGATTGAAGCCTCGGTGGTTGGGCTTCTCTAATCAGGTGCTCCACCGGGTATTCATCTGCGTATGCTAAAAGTGAAAAACATATATATCAGGCCCATCCAACATGTCTAGAAGTTATTTATTTAATCTACAGAAAAAGTAATTTTTTGCTGGAAATTGCAAATCACCCCCAATTCCTCCCATTCTGATATAGAACCTCTGCTGCTCAATGTATAAAATAAAGTAGCCACAATTGTTGGGATTAACTTACGTGGTTTTCCCTCGGCCATTTCGATGGCGGTTATGCCCAGCGACCAGATGTCACACTGCAAAAGACACACAAAGAGCATTAGAAGGAGAGAATTGGGTTAGTGGCTGTTTAATAAAGTCTAAGTAAAAAGGCTACACGTATACAACTCTCTTTTAGAAACATATACATATATTATCATGGGTGCAAAAGTACACGCCATTCTCCTTAGCTCAATTATGGCCAGAACAGAACAGAATACAACTTCTAAAATACCCCAATGCACCCCCTAATAAATGAACACAATATAAAAGTGTAAAAATGCTTTATTATATATAAACGTGTATACAGCAATACATCTCCATTACAAACAATAGCAGTTACAGAACACCAGCGTCACATTGCAAATGAGCAAATATATTAAAGCAGACACATTGTGCAAACAGTTAAGAAACCCAACGTTTCCGAAAAACTCCTTTCTCTCCATGAGAAAATGACTGCTCCCATCAGGACTGATAAGTAAATGCTCGGTGTTGTTACAAGTATTATAAGTACAACATACTTTGGTGTCGTACGCCAGGCGCTGGCCCTTCTGCCTTATGGCCTCGGGTGCCATCCAATGTGCAGTCCCGTCTGCTTCGTGGCACAATCCAGTCTGGGGGTCCAGGTCCCAGCTGTTTCCAAAGTCGACTGAAATGACAAATACAAACGGTTAATGGAAAATAACTTGTTTAACCACAATAAGATAGAAACCTGAATTATGAAAGCCCCTGACTCCATATTCACGTTAGCTCCCCACCATCCACTACTCTTATAACTGTAAGTTTTACTCACTGGTCTTCACTTTGGCCGTCTCTGTGAGCATGATGTTCAGGCTCTTGATGTCTCTATGAACGGCCCGGTTCTTGTGGATGTGGTGCAGCCCCTGGGGAGATTGAGATGTAGGTTATAAGACTTTAACAGACATAAGAATAAACATTACCAACAAAGAGATTGTATATATATAATTTATGCAATTAAAGAAGAGGCATTAAGGGGTAAATCTGGCCTTACCTTTAAAACCTCCTTGCAGACATAGCCAATCCAGGTCTCCTTCAGGGATTGGCCATTGGTCCTGCTGATGAGGGTGTGGAGAGAGCCGCCACCACAGTACTCGAGAACAATCTGCAATATATAGAAATTATTTAAGGTCATGTATTCTATCACTTCCAGTTGAGATTGAGAGGAATGAACACGATACAGTAAATCATTTCTTACTTCCAAGTGCTCCGATGAGCACTCCGTGAGTGGAGCCCTGTAGTAAGCTCCATAGTAAGAGGCGATGTTCTTGTGGCCTCCGAACTGCTGGAGAAACTTCAGCTCCCTCATGACTGACTCTTCATCCTGGAGTGGAATAATAGAAATCCCTTTAGGTCACATAGGCAACTACACAAATAGGATTGATATATAGAGATTGGAATTATAAAGATACAGTACTCGGCTGATGTTGGCGATCTTCACCGCTACCACGCCTCTTCGATGGTGTCGTCCCTGTAATACAGACAGAAAGGTTGACTTATATACAATTAGGAAAGAGAGGGTCTAATGCAGCCCCCAAACCAGAAGCTTGATATGTCTGCCTAAATCATTGTGTGATTGTGTCTAGTGATCACAATCTTGTTCAGTTCCCCTACTCTAATTGGTTGGTCTCTTACCTTGTAGACGTCTCCGGTGCCGCCTTCTCCAAGAAGCACATCCTTGGTCAGCCGACCATCAGGAGGCTGGAAAAGAAAAAAGAAGGATTTTATTGATAACATAATATTCCCCAGGGTACAAAACATGTCTCACTTCCGGCAGTAGCGGCGAGTGTTTTACCCTCCTTTCTACTCACCTTATAAATCTCGGAGAGGGATCTGGATTCCGCCTGTGGCTGAAGGAGAAGAGAAAAATTCAATTACATTCTATACTTTATCTGTTCTCTATACAGCAAAACCCTAAATTCAGATAAAACAGTAGCAGTTGCCTTACCTTCCTCCAGGGGGCGCAGAATAGCATTGCGCCCAAGTTTTTTAGCTCTTAAAAGAGCTGTTGGGTTAAAAAGATGATATCAGCTGACGTCAAAGGAAGATGGTTTTTCCAAACGCCAAAAATCTGATGGAATTTTGCTGAATATCTCTATATAACAATCACTGCTAAATCGCTTGGAAAATCGCTGGGAAAATCGCTTCGAAAACGCTATAAAAACGCTTCGTCGCTTGGAAATTTCACTGTGTGGAGACATAGAAAGAAAGAAGAGATTGTGAGCTCACATGCACCAGCCCTCTCTGCTATACGTATCAGGATTCACTGCCTTATATAAGTATTCACACCCTCAACCACTTCTCCCATGTTACCAAAAACAAACCCTAAACTTAGAATTATTCTCTAATATTTTTATTCTGACCATAAATTCTGAAATCTGATTTCCATTGGCAAAAAAAACAACTGTTTTTCCTTTTGCATCAACAGCATTAAAGCAAAGTTCCCCTTTAAATGAAATGAAATTAAACAGGTTGCAGCATTTCCCTGTATTGGCACCATCAATTCTTCCCTCTATTATAATATAAAGCCCAGTCCCTACTGAAATACCGAATCTCAAGATCATGATATCACAGAAAAAGGACTAGTACAGGCTGCAGGTCTGATAAGAGATGCTGGGATTTGTAGTTCAGTAACAGTTAGAAGACCATAAGCTGCTGGTCTGACAAGGGATGCTGGGATTTGTAGTTCATTAAGATCTAGAGGACTACAGGCTACAGGTCTGACAAGGAATGCTGGGCTTTGTACTATAGGCTGCAGGTCTGACAAGGGATGCTGGGATTTGTACTACAGGCTGCAGGTCTGACAAGGGATGCTGGGATTTGTAGGTCAGTAACATTTAGAAGACCACAAGCTGCTGGTCTGAAAAGGGATGCTGGGATTTGTAGTTCATTAAGATCTAGAAGATTACAGGCTACAGGTCTGACAAGGGATGCTGGGATTTGTAGGTCAGTAACAGTTAGAAGACTACAGGTCTGACAAGGGATCCTGGGAATTATACTATAGGCTGCAGGTCTGACAAGGGATGCTGGGATTTGTAGGTCAGTAACAGTTAGAAGACTAAAGGTCTGACAAGGGATGCTGGGAATTATACTATAGGCTGCAGGTCTGACAAGGGATGCTGGGATTTGTACTACGGCTGCAGGTCTGACAAGGGATGCTGGGATTTGTACTATAGGCTACAGGTCTGACAAGGGATGCTGGGATTTGTACTATAGGTTACAGGTCTGACAAGGGATGCTGGGAATTATACTATAGGCTACAGGTCTGACAAGGGATGCTGGGATTTGTACTACAGGCTACAGGTCTGACAAGTGATGCTGGGATTATTACTACAGGCTACAGGTCTGACAAGGGATGGTGGGATTTGTACTATAGGCTGCAGGTCTGACAAGGGATGCTGGGATTTGTACCATAGGCTGCAGGTCTGACAAGGGATGCTGGGATTTGTACCATAGGCTATAGGTCTGACAAGGGATGCTGGGATTTGTACCATAGGCTGCAGGTCTGACAAGGGATGCTGGGATTTGTACTATAGGCTACAGGTCTGACAAGGGATGCTGGGATTTGTACTACAGGCTGCAGGTCTGACAAGGGATGCTGGGATTTGTACTACAGGCTACAGGTCTGACAAGTGATGCTGGGATTATTACTACAGGCTACAGGTCTGACAAGGGATGCTGGGATTTGTACTATAGGCTACAGGTCTGACAAGGGATGCTGGGATTTGTACCATAGGCTATAGGTCTGACAAGGGATGCTGGGATTTGTACTATAGGCTGCAGGTCTGACAAGGGATGCTGGGATTTGTACTATAGGCTGCAGGTCTGAAAAGGGATGCTGGGATTTGTTGGTCAGTAACAGTTAGAAGACCACAAGCTGCTGGTCTGAAAAGGGATGCTGGGAGTTGTAGTTCATTAAGATCTAGAAGACTACAGGCTACAGGTCTGACAATGGACGCTGGGATTTGTACTATAGGCTACAGGTCTGAGAAGGGATGCTGGGATTTGTAGTTCATTAAGATCTAGAAGACTACAGGCTACAGGTCTGACAAGGGATGCTGGGATTTGTACTATAGGCTACAGGTCTGACAAGGGATGCTGAGATTTGTACTATAGGCTACAGGTCTGACAAGGGATGCTGGGATTTGTAGTTCATTAAGATCTAGAAGACTACAGGCTGCAGGTCTGACAAGGGATGCTGGGATTTGTTCTATAGGCTACAGGTCTGACAAGGGATGCTGGGATTTGTACTATAGACTGCAGCTCTGACAAGGAATGCTGGGATTTGTTCTATAGGCTACAGGTCTGACAAGGGATGCTGGGATTTGTACTACAGGCTGCAGGTCAGACAAGGGATGCTGGGATTTGTACTATAGGCTACAGGTCTGACAAGGGATGCTGGGATTTGTACTATAGGTTGCAGGTCTGACAAGGGATGCTGGGATTTTTACTACAGGCTGCAGGTCTGACAAGGGATGCTGGGATTTTTACTACAGGCTGCAGGTCTGACAAGGGATGCTGGGATTTGTACTATAGGCTACAGGTCTGACAAGGGATGCTGGGATTTGTACTATAGGTTGCAGGTCTGACAAGGGATGCTGGGATTTTTACTACAGGCTGCAGGTCTGACAAGGGATGCTGGGATTTGTACTATAGGTTGCAGGTCTGACAAGGGATGCTGGGATTTTTACTACAGGCTGCAGGTCTGACAAGGGATGCTGGGATTTGTACTACAGGCTGCAGGTCTGACAAGGGATGCTGGGATTTGTACTACAGGCTGCAGGTCTGACAAAGGATGCTGGGATTTGTACTATAAACTGCAAGTCTGACAAGGGATGCTGGGATTTGTATTATAAGTTGCAGATCTGACAAGGAATGCTGGGATTTGTACTATAGGCTAAAGGTCTGGCAAGGGATGCTGGGATTTGTACTATAGGCTAAAGGTCTGGCAAGGGATGCTGGGATTTGTAGTTCATTAAGATCTAGAAGACTACAGGCTACAGGTCTGACAAGGGATGCTGGGATTTGTACTACAGGCTGCAGGTGTGACAAGGGATGCTGGGATTTGTACTATAGGCTGCAGGTCTGACAAGGGATGCTGGGATTTGTAGGTCAGTAACAGTTAGAAGACGACAGGTCTGACAAGGGATGCTGGGATTTGTACTATAGGCTACAGGTCTGACAAGGGATGCTGGGATTTGTACTATAGGCTGCAGGTCTGACAAGGGATACTGGGATTTGTATTATAAGTTGCAGATCTGACAAGGAATGCTGGGATTTGTACTATAGGCTAAAGGTCTGGCAAGGGATGCTGGGATTTGTACTATAGGTTGCAGGTCTGACAAGGGATGCTGGGATTTTTACTACAGGCTGCAGGTCTGACAAGGGATGCTGGGATTTGTACTATAGGTTGCAGGTCTGACAAGGGATGCTGGGATTTTTACTACAGGCTGCAGGTCTGACAAGGGATGCTGGGATTTGTACTATAGGTTGCAGGTCTGACAAGGGATGCTGGGATTTGTACTATAAACTGCAAGTCTGACAAGGGATGCTGGGATTTGTATTATAAGTTGCAGATCTGACAAGGAATGCTGGGATTTGTACTATAGGCTAAAGGTCTGGCAAGGGATGCTGGGATTTGTACTATAGGCTAAAGGTCTGGCAAGGGATGCTGGGATTTGTAGTTCATTAAGATCTAGAAGACTACAGGCTACAGGTCTGACAAGGGATGCTGGGATTTGTACTACAGGCTGCAGGTGTTACAAGGGATGCTGGGATTTGTACTATAGGCTGCAGGTCTGACAAGGGATGCTGGGATTTGTACTATAGGCTACAGGTCTGACAAGGGATGCTGGGATTTGTACTATAGGTTGCAGGTCTGACAAGGGATGCTGGGATTTGTACTACAGGCTGCAGGTCTGACAAGGGATGCTGGGATTTGTAGGTCAGTAACAGTTAGAAGACTACAGGTCTGACAAGGGATTCTGGGATTTGTAGGCCAGTAACAGCTAAAAGACCACAGGCTGCAGGTCTGACAAGAGATTCTGGGATTTGTACTATAGGCTACAGGTCTGACAAGGGATGCTGGGATTTGTACTATAGGCAACAGGTCTGACAAGGGATGCTGGGATTTGTACTATAGGCTGCAGGTCTGACAAGGGATGCTGGGATTTGTAGGTCAGTAACAGGTAGAAGACTACAGGCTGCAGGTGTGACAAGGGATGCTGGGACATTCAGCATTTTCCTTTAAAGCTTTTTAAGAAGTCAGTTTTATATACAAAGTGAGATGCAACAAGAAATATGGAAATTAATAGTATTGGAGGAGAAATACCAAGTGGCCAACTGTCAACTGTCACTCCAAACACTGGGTGACCCCTGTTATATGGGAACATGGGAGATTTCAGTCTTTTCCCCTTAATCATTTCTTAACTTTCCCTTAAAGCTTTTTTAAGAAGTAAATGTTATATACAAAGTGAGATACAGAGAGAAATATGAATATTATTAGCATTAGAGGAGAAACCTGAACAGCAAGTGGCCGTCACTCCAGGTGTTGCCATAGTGACCCCTGTTATATATTAACATAGGAGATTTCTGACTTTTTATTATTTCTTAACTTGCATTTCTGACTTTTTATTATTTCTTAAATTGCACTTATTTTAAATATAAAGCAATTGGAATCCCAAACGTTATTTTATTCTTTCTGTATTTAGCCTGACAGGTGTGTAGTCTCCCTGCATCCCTGTTCCTTCCCCCAACTCTCCTATAATCTATTAAAATGACAAAACCAAGGCTAATATCCCATGCGCTACCTAGTGACTCAATTTAGTAGTGATTTTCTTCATTTATATCATTATTTCCCATAAATTGTCCCCCCAGTGTGTGCTGTGCATCCACTTACCTCTGATCCCAGAAATGAAAGTGAGAAATCCGTTATTTAACTGTCAGTTAGTCGTGCGGCCAAATGCCAGGATGTACTTCTGTGTATTTATCCTGAGTTGTCTGTAGTCTGCCTGTTTCCCCAGTCCTCCCATAATGATATTTTCTATTAGAATATACACAAAAGCCAGGCTAATATCCCAGGCACTAGCCAGTGTCACACTCAAATAGTCATTTCCTTCATTTCTGCCATTATTTCCCTTAATGCCCCCGTGTATCAATGCTCCACTCTGACAAGATCTGACAAGGGATGCTGGGATCTCTAGGTCAGTAACAGTTAGAAAACCACAAGCTGCTGGTCTGACAAGGCATGCTGGGATTTGTAGTTCATTAAGAGCTAGAAGACTACAGGCTACAGGTCTGACAAGGGATGCTTGGATTTGTACTATAGGCTACAGCCAGGTCTGACAAGGGATTCTGGGATTTGTACTATAGGCTACAGGTCTGACAAGGGATGCTGGGAGTTGCTCTATAGGCTGCAGGTCTGAAAAGGGATGCTGGGAGTTGTTCTATAGGCTACAGGTCTGACAAGGGATGCTGGGATTTGTACTACAGGCTGCAGATCTGAAAAGGGATGCTGGGAGTTGTTCTATAGGCTACAGTTCTGACAAGGGATGCTGGGATTTGTACTATAGGCTACAGGTCTGACAAGGGATGCTGGGATTTGTAGTTCATTAAGAGCTAGAAGACTACAGGCTGCAGGTCTGACAAGGGATGCTGGGAATTATACTACAGGCTAAAGGTCTGACAAGGGATGCTGGGATTTGTAGTTTATTAAAAGCTAGAAGACTACAGGCTGCAGGTGTGACAAGGGATGCTGGGATTTGTAGTTCATTAAGAGCTAGAAGACTACAGGCTGCAGGTCTGACAAGGGATGCTGGGAATTATACTACAGGCTAAAGGTCTGACAAGGGATGCTGGGATTTGTAGTTTATTAAAAGCTAGAAGACTACAGGCTGCAGGTGTGACAAGGGATGCTGGGATTTGTAGTTCATTAAGAGCTAGAAGACTACAGGCTGCAGGTCTGACAAGGGATGCTGGGAATTATACTACAGGCTAAAGGTCTGACAAGGGATGCTGGGATTTGTAGTTTATTAAAAGCTAGAAGACTACAGGCTGCAGGTCTGACAAGGGATGCTGGGATTTGTAGTTCATTAAGAGCTAGAAGACTACAGGCTGCAGGGCTGACAAGGGATGCTGGGACATTCAGCATTTTCCTTTAAAGCTTTTTAAGAAGTCAGTTTTATATACAAAGTGAGATGCAACGAGAAATATGGAAATTAATAGTATTGGAGGAGAAACACCAAGTGGCCAACTGTCAACTGTCACTCCAAACACTGGGTGACCCCTGTTATATGGGAACATGGGGGATTTCAGTCTTTTCCCCTTAATCATTTCTTAACTTTCCCTTAAAGCTTTTTTAAGAAGTAAATGTTATATACAAAGTAAGACACAGAGAGAAATATGAAGATTAATGGCATTAGAGGAGAAACCTGAACAGCAAGTGGCCGTCACTCCAGATGTTGCCATAGTGACTCCTGTTATATATTAACATAGGAGATTTCTGAATTGTTATTATTTCTTAATTTGCATTTCTGACTTTTTATTATTTCTTAACTTACACTTATTTTAAATATAAAGCAATTGGAATCCCAAACTTTATTTTATTCTTTCTGTATTTAGCCTGACAGGTGTGTAGTCTCCCTGCATCCCTGTTCCTTCCCCCAACCCCAACTCTCCTATAATAAATGACAAAACCAAGGCTAATATCCCATGCGCTACCTAGTGACTCAATTTAGTAGTGATTTTCTTCATTTATATCATTATAATTAATTTATTCCCATAAATTGACCCCCAGTGTGTGCTGTGCATTCACTCACCTCTGATCCCAGAAATGAAAGTGAGAAATCCGTTATTTAACTGTCAGTTAGTCGTGCGGCCAAATGCCAGGATGTACTTCTGTGTATTTATCCTGAGTTGTCTGTAGTCTGCCTGTTTCCCCAGTCCTCCCATAATGATATTTTCTATTAGAATATACACAAAAGCCAGGCTAATATCCCAGGCACTAGCCAGTGTCACACTCAAATAATCATTTCCTTCATTTCTGCCATTATTTCCCTTAATGCCCCCGTGTATCAATGCTCCGCTCACCTCTGATCCCAGAAAATAAAAAAGTGAGTTTACAGCCAATCACGTTATATGTTTATATCCTGATAGTGATTGGCTGCAAGTTCAGCACATGTTTAAATGCTGCTTAGATAAGTGGGACCCCAGTAAGGAGATGTGGGGGTTCAGCCCTATGGAAACCTCCCATGAGCCTCTATGGATAGAAGATAATTACCTGCCCTGGGATGTTGCACCAGTTGCTGAGGGAGTCCCATTCTACCATCTTTAATGCTGGCATCAATATTCTCTCCCAGTGTGCGTTTGACAGTGACGGACCCACAGTAGCCATTATGCTGCTCTTTCATACATCTCCCTTTCTGATTGAAGGTCTCAAGCGATGTCCCACCTCTACCAAAGGTTCCCATCCTTCTTGTACCTCTGTCCTACCGAGAGGTAAAGTCATCACACCATTGGAGAGCACGTCTGAGTCACTGGGAAATTGGGGTTACAGTAAAAAAGGAACATTTATATAAATGATCATCTTTGATTCCTATCATACAGACCAACTGCAGGAAGCTTATTCTTTCTATCAGTCCCAAGTTCACCACAAATAACCCGTTTTTATTAAGAAGAAAATGTGGTGGATTTTTCCCATATTGTGTATTATTTTCATTGGCTTATTTGAACCTTGAATCTAAAATGCTATCTTTTTTATACCTGGTTGCTAGGCTCAGTCCCCCTGGCAGCCTGAAAGCAGCTGTATTATAAAGCTTGATGTGACGGCTTATTCTTATATTATAACGTTTTACAGATTCGATTACTCTGTGTGAAAAACTGGTCATTTTGATGGGTGCCCTGAGCTTTAAAATGGCCATAACATGGAAATATAAAAATATATAGATCTTTCTATGTACAGGCAGCTTGAAGGGGTTGTTGACCTTTGAGTTCATAATTAGGGGCAGATTTATCAAGGGTCGAAGTAAAAATTAGAATTTCAAGCTATTTTTGACTATTTCAAATTTGATTAGTGATGGGTGAAATTCTCTCATTTCGCTTCGAGAATTTCCCGCAAAACCCAGCAAAAGTCCATCACTAAATTTGACTATTCAAATATCGAAATTTATCATGTACTGTCTCTTTAAAACTTCGACTTTGACCATTCGCCATCTAAATCCTGGCGAATTGCTGTTTTAGCCTATAGGGGACCTCCTTGAACCTATTTGGAGTCATTTGGTGGAAGTAGATCAAATACGATCTTACTTCGATTCAAACGATTCAAATACAGCCTATTCACCCACAGAAAAAAAACTCTTTTTAAACAAATTTTGACTGGTCTTTTTTTCTTCGAATTTCAAGTTATGGGAGTTCAAAAAAAACTCCCATTACTTCGAAATTCGACCCTTGATAAATCTGCCCCTTAATGTTTACATGAATATCTAGTAGACTTAAGGTATGAAGATCCAAATTATGGAAACATCCGTTATCTGGAAAACCCCAGGTCCCGAGCATTCTGGATAAAGGATCCTATACTGTACTTCCCAGTCTGCTTTATAAAGCCAGTCCCCCTACCCTTTGCAATCCAAAGAGCATCATGCCCCCATCTAGGATCCTATTAGCCAAGTATCTCCTGCACCCACTGGGCATGTCCAGTATTGTAGACTTTCCAAAAGTGGGATCTGGAGATACTTGGCTAATTGGATGCAACATGGCAGCATGGCGATCTTTGATAATATACCTCAGGTGGGTGCAATTTTTATGGAAGTTGTGCACCCACTTGGGTCACATGTTTAGCACTTTAAATCACTAGGAAACACCTAATATATTGGTGGATTTCAGTCCTATAAGGGATTTAATTACCTATCCAGGGATGTTGGCATCTCCCTCATATTGACCTTTTCTGCTTCCTTGTCTTTTGCCTTGGCCTGAATAGTCTCTCTCAGGTTGTAGTTACCACAGCCCCACAGAAGATGTTTTACCGCTGTGTAATTGATCTCACTTTTTTTTCTTGGAGGGCTCCAGCCATGAGATTGTGCACCAGTGCCCAAGATTCCTGTCTTCTTCATACCTTCACCTTCCAAAAGAAAACATAGTACTTTAGATACCAATGTATAACTCCAGCTTTGGGTGTTTCTAATGTAGGGAATCTGTGCAAAACCATTGCCTTTATCCCTGTAAGGGCAGAAGCCCAGATCCTATGTCTGTGTGCTGTAAGCTGTTACCTAGCAACCAGCTATTCAGTGATCTCAGTGCAACAGGAAGTGACACAGCAGCTAATGAGTGGCTGGCAGGAAAAGGAAGTCACAGAGACTGGCAAAATAAGAGAGCCTGGTATAGAGAGCCGCATGGTGGACAGAGGGGGAAGCAAGAGAGCTGCTGGTGGGCCCAGAGAGCCAAGAGGCTGCACCAAAAGTATTCATTTGGATCGGGCTGGCACAGAGAAGCCACATACTGTACCTGGAGAGACAGAGAGTGTGAAAGGAATCCAGACTGGAGGAACAACAGCAGGAGATTCCTATCTGAGCATCCAAAGGGGCTGCTAGTCGCACTGTATGTCTGACTGTGCTGGACTCGCCTGAAGAGAGATCTAAAGTATCCAAAGAGGATTTGTGAGTATCCTGGTTAAAGGGACAGTACCCAAAAGAGGCGCTGAAGAATAAAGAGATTGTTTGTAGGACTTTGCCTTTTCTTAGTTAGGTAGACAGCTTTGCGCTAGCAAGTTAGTTAGTGAGGCTGAACTAGTTGGCCATTTATTTTAGATAAACTGTTATTCAGTTTAACCAATAGTGTGTGTGTTATTACTGTATTCCTAGTGGGGCCACCCGTAGGTGCATTCCTGCACTGCGCTAGTAAGTACCAGGTACCCAGTCTCTCCCAATACCCAAGTGGCTCAGCTTTGTTCCGTGTCATCAGGTAAGCACCCCACGTGGAGTGTACCACCGACAAAGGGGTGTCGAAAGGGTTACACTTACTACACAGACAAACTATTAATTTGTACTTGCAACAAACTTTTATCCCATTTATATGTAGAAGCTGCCATATCGTTTGTCAGACAACATCTTTAGCAAAGAGCTGGTCCTCACAGATTCGGGTGATCCACTGTAGGTTATAATTTCTAAATGGTAAAAAAAAATAACACATGAACATTAAAAAGCTTTTCACAGCCTTTACTTCCTCTTTAATTAGACAACAGAAGCAGAAACACCATTGCTGTTTTGGAGAGAATACTTGCTCATTAACTTACAGCTGAGGTGCAGTTTAAAGGGAATGGGTCAAAGAAGAGAGAGAGAGAGAATGAGAGGGAATGGGTCAAGGAAGAGAGAGAGAGAGAGAATGGGTCAAGGAAGAGAGAGAGAATGAGAGGGAATGGGTCAAGGAAGAGAGAGAGAGAGAGAGAGAGAGGGAATGAGTCAAGGAAGAGAGAGAGAATGACAGGGAATGGGTCAAGGAAGAGAGAGAGCATGAGAGGGAATGGGTCAAGGAAGAGAGAGAGAACGAGAGGGAATGGGTCAAGGAAGAGAGGGAATGAGTCAAGGAAGAGAGAGAGAGAGAGAATGGGTCAACTAAGACAGAGAGAATGAGAGGGAATGGGTCAAGGAAGAGAGAGAATGAGAGGGAATGGGCCAAGGAAGAGAGAGAATGAGAGGGAATGGGTCAAGGAAGAGAGAGAGAGAATGAGAGGGAATGGGTCAAGGAAGCAAGAGAGAGACTGAGAGGGAATGGGTTAAGGAAGAGAGAGGGAATGGGTCAAGGAAGAAAGAGAGAATGAGAGGGAATTGGTCAAGGAAGAGAGAGAGAATGAGAGGGAATGGGTCAAGGAAGAGAGAGAGAATGAGAGGGAATGGGTCAAGGAAGCAAGAAAGAGACTGAGAGGGAATGGGTCAAGGAAGAGAGAGAATGAGAGGGAATGGGTCAAGGGAGAGAGAGAGAGAGAATGAGAGGGAATGGGCCAAAGAAGAGAGAGAGAGAATGAGAGGGAATGGGTCAAGGAAGAGAGAGAGCATGGGTCAAGGAAGAGAGGGAATGAGTCAAGGAAGAGAGAGAGAGAGAGAGAGAATGGGTCAACTAAGACAGAGAGAATGAGAGGGAATGGGTCAAGGAAGAGAAAGAATGAGAGGGAATGGGCCAAGGAAGAGAGAGAATGAGAGGGAATGGGTCAAGGAAGAGAGAGAGAGAATGAGAGGGAATGGGTCAAGGAAGCAAGAGAGAGACTGAGAGGGAATGGGTTAAGGAAGAGAGAGGGAATGGGTCAAGGAAGAAAGAGAGAATGAGAGGGAATTGGTCAAGGAAGAGAGAGAGAATGAGAGGGAATGGGTCAAGGAAGAGAGAGAGAATGAGAGGGAATGGGTCAAGGAAGAGAGAGAATGAGAGGGAATGGGTCAAGGAAGCAAGAAAGAGACTGAGAGGGAATGGGTCAAGGAAGAGAGAGAATAAGAGGGAATGGGTCAAGGAAGAGAGTGAAATTTTAAAAAATCAATAGTTTTTTACAGTTACTGCATCTCACACATTATCATCATTGAGAGTGTAATAATTTTGGGAACCCAATTTGCCACCTTCTGTGGGGCTCACCTGTTGGCACAGGGCAAAGCTGAGCCTCACAGCATGGAGACTGGCCGTGAATCCCATTTAAGGCAACTCCATTGGCGGCCAGCAAGTGGTGCTCCTCCAGCAGTCTCATGGGATCGGTGGAATTCAAGAAATAAAGGTCAAATTTACCTGACACGACTCTGCTTCAAAGATTCTTCTCCAGTAAGAGTCTGCCAGTGGCATAGGTAAATATCCCTGCGCCCCACAGCAAAGATATTTTTCACTCGTACTGTATATACTCAGGTCCGGACTGAGAATTTAAATAGTCCCTGGCATTTCAGGTATACAAAGGCCCAATCAGCCCACACTTAGGCCCAAACAGCCCACTAAATACTGACTGTCTATGGCACCTTATAGCAGCCCCTCTGGCATTTGTCAGAACCCAC
Source organism: Xenopus laevis (assembly GCF_017654675.1). NCBI lineage: Eukaryota > Metazoa > Chordata > Amphibia > Anura > Pipidae > Xenopus > Xenopus laevis. The sequence goes on from NC_054378.1 coordinate 11,642,893, forward strand.
AGGTTGCCAGTCCGGGCCTGTATATACTGGAACGACTCCCACTGGACTCTGTATGCTTTCTGGGCCACCCAGCGGTTGCAGTTTTTGCTTCCTCTATAACCGAGGTCCTCTTTAAAACATGTCACTCTGTCTTCCAAATTCCAAAAATTAATATAACTCTGGGTCCCCTCCCAGTGTCTCTTAATCATCTCTGCTGCCCTGCTAAGGGGAAAATTCCAAGGGCAGACAAGAAACCCTCACCCTTTGCCTCCCCCAATAGATGATTACAGACATCATTTAGATTTACCCCCCACTTCCAGCATTTTTTATGAAACTGCCATTTTAAAACCCTATAACCAGTGGTCCCCACAGCACATCTCCCAACATTTTTGAAATAAAAAGAGGGACAAAAAAGTTGCAGCGTGCAGTGTGGTGATTTTTTGACCACGCCCATTTTGTGGCTACGCTATTTAATTAGCATGTTCATTTTCCAAAATTTGGCAGGTTATGAAAGTTCGAACATATTTCTGTGGTTTTTTTTCAGCTATTACAGTTTTGCTAATGAAGGTAAATTGCCCTTTAGGGTAAGGGCACACGGGGAGATTTATTTCCCGGCGACTAATCGCCTCTTCTTCTGTGCGACAGTCCACCCAAACTGCCATCCAGCCGGTGATAATGAAAAATCGCCTGCGTGATGGCACTCGCGGTGCTTCATTTTCTGAATGTTGCCTGAAGTTGCCTCACAAGTAGGGTTGCCACCTTTTTAAAAAAAATTTACCGGCCACTGGTGGGAGTGGGAACTAAAGATGCGGGCCGTGACGCAAAAAGGGGCGGAGCCATGGGGGTCGTGCCGCAAATCTCCCAAGATTAATTATTTGCTTATCTCTAAATTGTTACAAAAGTATCTTTTTTTGCAGCTGTGGCTGTTCTGGACTCTCTGCCAAAAGCCAATTAAGTTAGAAACTTTGTTTTTCTGGCTGTGCAGTGCAGAGAAATAGGGACTTACCAGTACAAACGAGGGACTGGGGATTGAGCTGTCAAAAGAGGGACTGACCCTCTTAAAACGGGACAGTTGGGAGATATGCCCACAGCAAAATAATCAGACCTGTATATGTAGCAAAACAAAGGCCCGGGTGTAGGGCGGCAAAATATTAGCAGCTTCTTTCCTGGGAGCACAGCTCCGTAGTGCTCCGTTTGCGCAGAGGGGAGTATAGGACCGCGCAGCCTTGGGGCGCCCACCCACTAAATCCGGGCTGAAAATAAACTCTCAAGAGGTTGTCCTGTTTTACCAAAAGTCTGCCGCCCAATACAGTTTCTGGGTATGCCGACTGTAATTATTTCCATAACTGAATCCCAGATCCCAAATTACCCTGCAGATAAAAGAACAGGCGAGAACTGGGGGGTCTGTTCACACGAGTCTTTTATTATTTCAGAAGTATTGGTTTATAACAATGGAATCCATAATCTAATAAGCAAAGACAGAGCTTATACCCCATTCCTGCACTGCCCTGTTATCTACTCAACATATCTGTACCCAACACACGGCAGATTATCTCAAAAGGAAGTGAGTAAAATGTGACTGTGACAGCAAACAGAACACTGATCCCTTCCTGACTGCTGTTCTAGACCTGTTATGTTCTAGACCTGTTCTAGATGCAGCAACTCTAGGCAAAAGAAAGCCTTGGTGGGGAGCAGCTAGAAGTGAAATAACCTGAAGCATGACACAGAGAGCAAAGTGCCATTTTTTGTACTTTGCATTGTGGGAGTTACACCCATAGATTATTCTTTCTAGAATGGAGCACAACATCTTTCTTCTATTTAATTAATACATTAGGGGTGGGCAGTAGTGATATGCGGGCGCGAAAACCTGTGGGACCCAGGGGTCGGGCAGGTTCGGGCCCACCGGGTTTTTTCCCAGGGTCAGACCAGTCCGACCCTGCCTGCACAAAATCTTCGGGTCATGGGCAGGTCTGGGTTGAGTTCTTCCCCTTGCTCTCCCTGCCCGCCCCTTTCGTGATGTGTCTGTGGGGGGGGGGAGAAGTGGGTCTATAAATAGAGGGGGGAATGGTGGGCCCGGCCAGGTGCCAATTGGGAGGGGGTGGGTTAGGGTCAAAAAATTCTCAACTCAGGCATGGAGCAATACATCAGTGTTCCCTTGAATGACCATTAGCTCTTCTTAGACACTATTTTGCACCCTATGACGCTCTTGCAACAGTCTCTAAACCACAAACAGAATTGGAATACAGAAAAAATTGCCTTAGGTCAGTGATCTCCAACCAGTAGCTCGTGAGCAACATGTTGCAGGTGCTTGTTTTTGAATTCTGGGCTTGGAAGCAAGTTTTCATTGCATATAAACTAAATATACTGGCAAGTAGAGTCTCCTGTAGGCTGCCAGTCCACATAGGGGCCACCAAATGGCCAATCAAAGCCCTTATTTGGCACTGCAAGGAACTTTTTCATGCTTGTGTTGCTCCCCCACTCTTTTCTATGTTGCTAACGGGCAAGAAAGGTTGGGGACCCCTGCCTTAGGTTGTGCAGTCATTTCAATTTCACTACAGACTTAAACTTTTTCCGGCAGTCCTATTTTCTCTGTGTTCTGCATAGTGTTTATTTGGAGTGGGGCTTCCTCCTAGTCAGGCTGGAACCCACTCCATCTGGCACTTTGGAGAGCAGAGAGAAGTCTGGTTGCAGGCAAAGGTATTACAATTTTAGTGAGCTTATAAACACATTAAATCAGGGCCACCATCAGGGGGCACAGGGGGTACATTAGTGCCGAGCCCCGGCCTAAAGGGGGGTTCAGTTGTGCTGCACTTTTCCAATTAACCTGGCCCCCTTTGACAGTGCCGAACCGACGAAGTCCCAAAGAACCGAAGCCACGAACGGAGCTGAAGTCACGAAAAGACCCGAAGCCACAATTGGAGCCGAAGCCACGAAAAGATCCGAAGTTCAAGTCCTGAAGCCCAGAAAAGACCCAAAAGCACAAAAGGAGCCTAAGGTAATTTCCACTGAACACCAATGTTGTTTTAAATTATTTTATTAAACCCCTGGCCACCAATGTAATATTTTAATACTATAGGCCCCTGGACCCCAATGGGGGTTTTTTTTAAATATTCTATGGGGCCCCTGACCACCAATGGGGGGCCCTGGCACAATTTTTTTTTTATTTATTTATATGGGGGGGGGCCCTGGTCACCAATGATTTTTTTTAACTTGTAGGGGGGCCCTGACCACCAATGTTTATTTTTTAACTTTTATTTGAGACCCTGGACACCAAATTTTTTTTAACTTATAACGGGGGCCTGCCCACCAATGGCTTTTTATAACTTGTGCATGGAGGGGGTTTACCCTGTTTGTGTGGCCTTTTACTGTGGTGTGGGAGGGATCTGGGGTGGGTCGGGGACCAGGGGGCCCAGAAATTTTTGTTGTACGGGGCCCTGTGATTTCTGATGGCGGCCCTGCATTAAAAACCAATCAAGTTTGGGGAAATCCTATATCAATCCAATGGTGCCATTACTTTAGTATCACTTAGCACTAGCAATATCATTTTATATTTTGAATTAAAAATGTGTGTGTGTGTATATATATATATATATATATATATATATATATATATACATATACATATATATATACATACACACACACACACACAGTTTTAAAAATCCAATTCCTTGCACTTTCCTATTAGATTCAATCTCTGACTAGTTAAACAAATAGATTTGTTTGATTGATTGTATGTAGGAAGACAAAAGAGAATAAACAGTGAGTTATTTGGGACCTTCCGTGGAACACAGATCTTTACAGCATTGCCTTGTTCAGCCGTTTAAGGTTCAGAGCTGTCACTGTCAGGCACAACGTGGTCCTGGGATTGGGTTCTGCTGTGGAAACTGTACACCAGACAAAATCCAAACTCCGGATCTACTGATGTGGTGGAGACCTCAATGGTAACAGAAGAGCCCTCTGACCAGACAGTCCCTGGTACCATCTCATCCGTGGGGAACCGAACTGCAATGAAACGGCCAATGGAATTCACAGCACAGTACAAAAGCAAACCAATCATAGGTGAACCTATATGTAAGTGTCCATCCATTGCTTGTGATCCATGTAATGCAACACTGACTGCCTATTGGCACAACTACAAAAGGATCCCTGACATTAATGTTAAGTCAAAGGATGGGCTAAGTTACAGGGCTCCTGTAAGCATATATAGGTACAGTCACTATGGGGCAGATTTATCAAGGGTCGAAGTGAATTCGAGGGAATTTTCAAAGTAAAAAAAGTAATTTTTTGGATACTTCGACCATCGAATAGGATACTACGACTTCGAGCCAAAGTAAAATTGTTTGAATATTCGACCATTCATCATCGAAGTACTGTCTCTTTAAAAAACCTTCAACTTCAATACTTCGCCAAATTAAACCTGCCGAAGTGCTATGTTAGCCTATGGGGACCTTCTAGAGCATTTTTCTAAGTTAAAAGTAAAAGTCAAAGTAAAATCGTTCGATCGATCGCTGAAATCCTTCGAATCGTTCAATCGAACGATTTTACTTTGACCGCAGGATACCCAAATTTGATGAAAAATACTTCGACTTTGATCGAATGGTCGAATTTCGAAGTATTTTTAACTTTGAAATTCGACCCCCAAGTTTATGTCATTTTATTGTATACTTGCAGTTCTGCACCCTGTTATGTTCCCAGCACTGTGCCTACTATTAATAACAGAGCCCAGCCAGCTTAAGGCACAGGACTGCTTTACTAATGCCAAGGTACTGCAGCCTTTTGCAGACAATGATATGGTCCTTTACCTTTAAAGGGATACTGTCATGGGAAAAATGTTTTTTTTTTTTTCAAAATGCATCAGTTAATAGTGCTGTTCCAGCAGAATTCTGCACTGAATTTTTTTCTCAAAAGCACAAACAGATTTTTTTTATATTTAATTTTGAAATCTGGCACGGGGCTAGACATTTTGTCAGTTTCCCAGCTGCACCCAGTCATGTGACGTGTGCTCTGATAAACTTCAGTCAATCTTGATATCATCCCCCCCCAGCAGCCCAACAACAGAACAATGGGAAGGTAACCAGATAGCAGCTCCCTAACACAAGATAACAGCTGCCTGGTAGATCTAAGAACAACACTCAAAAGTAAAATCCATATCCCTCTGCGACACATTCAGTTACATTGAGTAGGAGATACAACAGGCTGCCAGAAAGCAGTTCCATCCTAAAGTGCTGGCTCTTTCTGAAAGCACATGACCAGGCAAAATGACCTGAGATGCACCTACACACCAATATTACAACTAAAAAAATACACTTGCTGGTTCAGGAATGAAATTTTATATTGTAGAGTGAATTATTTGCAGTGTAAACAGTGTCATTTAGAAATAAAAACTACATATTTTTTTTTTTATTGCCATTTTTCTTTTAACTCTTTCCTACTTTCCAATGGGGGTCACTGACCCCATCTAAAAACAACGGCTCTAGAAAGCTACAAATATATTGTTATTGCTACTTTTTTTATTACTAATCTTTTTATTTAGCTTCATTCATATTCATACACCTATTCCTGTTCTAAGCAATGCATGGTTGCTAGGGTAATTTGGACCTCCAGATGCTGAAATTGCCAACTGGAATGCTGCTGAATAAAAACCTATAAAAGTCAACAAATCCCAAATAATAAAAAATGAAAACCAATTGCTAATTGTCTCAGAATATCACTCTCTACATCATACTAAACGTTATCGTGAACAACCCCTTTAACTTCAGCTCCTAGCCTGAATCTGCCAGTCACCTACGCAGGATTTAGGGCCCAGGTAGACATGTGCTGACCAAGGATACACATGACATCACCGTAGGATAACTCAACAAAATAGGTAAGGGTGGTGTTCAGATGCTTGACATGTCTGAGGTCAGTGGGGGTTATTTACCAATCAGAAGTAAAGTACCGCTGAACTGACAGTCTAATCCATTAATGTCCAAGGTTTACTTCTAATATCTAAGTCATTAAAGGGATAGTGTCATGGAAAAACATGTTTCTTTAAAAATGCATCAGTTAATAGTGCTGCTCCAGCAGAATTCTGCACTGAAATCCATTTTTCAAAAGAGCAAACTTTTTTTATATTTAATTTTGAAATCTGACATGGGGGCTAGACATATTGTCAGTTTCCCAGCTGACCCCAGTCACATGACTTGTGCTCTGATAAACTTCAGTCACTTTACTGCTGCTCTGCAAGTTGGAGTGATATCACCCTCCTCCCTTACCCCCCAGAAATCTATCAGAACAATGGGAAGGTAACCCGATAACAGCTCCCTGGTAGATATAAAAACAGCACTCAATAGTAAAATCCAGGTCCCATTGCAACACATTCAGTTACATTGAGTAGGAGAAACAACAGCCTGCCAGAAAGCAGTTCCATAGTGCAGCACTGGCTCTTTCTGAAAACACATGACCAGGCAAAATGGCCTGAAATGGCGCCTACACACCAATATTACAACTAAAAAAAATACACTTGCTGGTTCAGGAATGAAATTTTATATGGTAGAGTGAATTATTCGCAGTGTAAATTTAGGAATAATAACTACACCATAAAAATCATGACAGAATCCCTTTAATGTCTAAGGCTGTACTATTTGGCAGGGCTGTGTGACCCCTGCCCATTCTCAGCACAGGTTAATTATCTGTTGGGAATAAAAGTATTATGATTTTACTTTATTTCCCTTTCTATCTCATAGACAATCTGCAGTAGAGCCAGGAACTACTGGGGCAGAGGTGCCAGTAGAGTCAAAACTGCTGATGTCTCTGTATCATCCCCCTACCCCTGCCCAAATCATTTTGGGCAGGGGTATGGGGCCAGTTTTACTGCAGCACACAATTTCTCTTGCCCACATCATCAACCAGAAACAGGGCAGACAATTCTAAGGGAGTCAAGCCTACTCTGGTTCCTATTTCTGCTAAATCCCATGGGCCTATCATGTAGATATGTGAGCCTATGTTTTGCCCCTTCATATGTAAATAATGCATACTGTGTCGGTATTACGGAAACACGGTCGAAATTCTACCTTTTAAGGTCTTGTTCTTGGAGATTCCTTCATAGATGATGAGAGAATTACAGCACTTTCCATTCTCCGCAGACATGTGCACTTGCTTCATGACTAATTTTATTATTTGGAACTTTGGGGCAATAATTCTCCACTGGCAACTGAAGGACAATGAAAGATTTTGTTATTTAATAGCTTTATGTCAGATCCTAGATTCACACAGTTACAGCGTGAAGCCATAGCTAAGTCAATAGCACCAAACACTTGTCTGTATTTACTGTACTCCGGCTTCATGTCTCACACTCCTTTACAACCACATTCACCGTTTCGTTCCACTCTTTCACTTCACTTTTTGCTAATTAAGGCAGACTGGCTGCAGTGGGTATAACATGAATTTCCTGAAAATAAGAAAGTCTTGCAATGTGCTCGCTAACGTCATATTATATCTAAGCAGAACAACATCACAAAGCTTTCCTATTCTCAGAAAGTCGATTTTAAATCCAGTGTAACCAGTGAGTCCAAATGACCAGCAGGTGGCACTGTCTACTGTACTTGTGGCAAGTACCAAAGTAGGTGGCTGGCCCATCACATTGTGGGTGTATGAAGCAGACAGTGAACAGTGGAGACCTACCTGAAACCATTGGGATACATCTGGCTTTTGGTTTCCATTTTAATCTCTCCAGGTGACTGCAGCAGTACCACATCCTCACAGCTGGACGCAATGTAAAGGTTTTGGTTGGAGCTGGCGTCATTTGTGGGAAACCCGCCTGTAACACAGTAACATAGTAAGTTAGGTCGAAAAAAGACACATGTCCATCAAGTTCAACCTTTTAACTCTATTTTAACCTGTTTAACTGCTAGTTGATCCAGAGGAAGGCAAAAAAAACCCATCTGAAGCCTCTCCAATTTTCGGACTAGTCCCTGTATCAACTTGTACTATGAGCTATCTCCCATATCCCTGTATTCCCTCACTTGCTAAACACCATCCAACCCCTTCTTAATCTAATGTATCAGCCTGTACCACTGATTCAGGGAGGGAATTCCACATCTTCACAGCTCTTACTGTAAAAAACCCCTTCTGAACATATTGAGGCAGAACCTCTTTTCTTCTAATTGGAATGGGCGACCTTGTGTCAGCTGGAAAGTCCTACTGGTAAATAAAGCATTAGAGAGATTATTATATGATCCCCTTATATATTTATACATAGTTATCATATCACCCCTTAAGCACCTCTTCTCCAGCGTGAACATCCCCAATTTGGCCAGTCTTTCCTCATAGCTAAGATTTTCAATACCTTTTACCAGCTTAGTTGCCCTTCTCTGTACCCTCTCTAATACAATAATGTCCTGTTTGAGTGATGGAGACCAAAACTGTGCGGCATATTCTAGATGGGGCCTTACCAGCGCTCTATATAGTGAAGGATGACCCCCTCCTCCCATAAATCTCTGCTCCTTTCAATACAGCTCAAGAGTAGACCTTATATACTATTATATAGATGATTTCTAACAGGTTTCTTATTATGGATAGCCATTAGTTACCAACCGTGTAACAATGGCAAAGTCAGATTTCCATGTTAAAGGAAGGAAGAATGAAAATACATTCTCTCAACGCAGCTTTTATCCAGCTATATAAAGCTTTATAACAGAAGAAGTATTATAACATATAAAAACTAATACCTTGAATAATGTCCCTGCCTGCTGTTTCTTCCGGCTCTATATTTCCCATCGGATGGGGTTTCGGGTCACCAAGGTTTGAATGGATTTGTCCTTTTGAGAGAAGACATAACTAAAATATTCATGGAAGCAACCTCATATTCCTGTAATGATAAGTTTCATCCCAGGAATATTTTTGCCTGTGCCTGGTCTTAAAGGAGAACTAAAGCCTAACTAAAGAAGTAGCTAGAAATGTTGTACATTATGTTTTGGGGCTTCTGTACCAGCCCAAGGCTACCACAGCCCTTTAGCAGTAAAGATCTGTGTCTCCAAAGATGCCCCAGTAGCTCCCCATCTTCTTTTCTGCTGATTCACTGCACATGCTCTGTGCTGCTGTCACTTACTGAGCTTAGGGAGCCACTCACAATATACAGTACACATAGAATAGAAATGTCACAATATAAGGCTGATTAGTAATTAATACACATAATTACTACATGGCAGCACAGAAACCAGTGCAATTAGCATCAGAATTTAATAATCAGCAAACCTGTAGCATCAGCTTATATTACAGGGGAAGCTCGTTTTCTGCTGGATAATTAGTGACAAGCCCTAAGCTTAGCTTCTCAACAGCCAATCAGAGCCCACTGAGCATGTGAGTGTCACAGACACTTTCCAAGATGGTGACCCCCTGTGACAAGTTTGAAGTCCTGGATCATTGCTGCTATTGACAAGCTGAAACTTTAGCCTCGTGCAATAAGTTCACTATATAAAATGTGACATTTTTAGCCATATTCATTTTAGGGTTTAGTTCACCTTTAATCTCCCCAACTGATACTCACTTCTTGCATCACCTGGCATTTCCCTAGTCACAAATACAGCAGAGTAGGGCTGTTCCCAGAGATAGGTCCATGGTGCCCTTTGGTCTAAGATTAATTTTGAAAGCAAACTAGCACCACAGTTAGAATCACCTGAGCACTTTTAATGACTACCCCTCCACAGTCCACACTAGTGATGAGCGAATTTATTCGGCAGCCATGGATTTGCGGCAAAATTCCTAATCGCCATGTGCAAATTCTTTGGCAAAACTGCGGCAAAAACTCCCAGCAGAAAAATTTGCAGAGAAAAAGCCCATTGACTTTAAGTCATAAGAAAAAATGCCCATTCATTTGGAGCAAGAAAAATTGTTGCACGCTTGACTTCAATGCGTTTTGCAAAGTTTAGCTAATGTTTTTGCAGTTTCGCCAATTTTGTGGCGAAGTGAAAAGGGACAATTTCACTCATCACTACTCAACACAGCAATTAATTATATTAGAGGTCTTATTTGTAACTATGATAATATTGTACCTGTATCACTCATTATTTGTCGAATCCAGTCGATAAAGGGGGACACCTTAGTATAGATCCCAGGCTTGGAGTTTTCCTTGCAGTTGACGCCCCAACTGGCAATGCCAAAAATTGTGTAGATGCCTTTTTTTTCCGACAGACAAACCAATGGACTGCCAGACTGCTCCTGAATCATAAAATAAGAGAATTTGCATTTCTGTTACACATTCTCATTGATACATGTATGACCAGCTCTACTATGTATGTGTATGTGTATATATATATATATATATATATATATATATATATATATATATATATATATATATATATATATATATATATATATATATATATATATATATGTATATATATACAATTCCAACGTTTATGATGCACTAATCCCAATGTATATCAGAGTCAAGGGTGCTGATCCCAATAGCAGTGAGTAATTCCGCTTCTTAGTTATATTGGTCCAACCAGATCGCACTCCATATTTAAAACATAGCTTTTATTAGCTTGTTAAAAATGTATCAAAAAATGGCATTCTGGGCAACTAATATTATTTTGTGTATATTTTTTCTTTATAAGTACTTTTGTATTTTTAAAAAAAAAATTTTTTTTTCTTTTTTGCCATTTCATCTGTCAACTTTTGCTTTTCATTTTGGCATAATTTGCTCAAACAACTACAATTATCAGATATAGTGAAAAATGCCCATGTAATTTGCTGTTACTGATATATTTCTTTTCTTTGGTAACTATGGACTTTGCATAGTAACGGGAGGGTGGAGATATGTGGTGACTGACGTGCAGATCCGGCCTCCAGGTGAGGAAGCATCATCACAGTTACTTACCACGTATGCCCCGCCTAACGAGGAAGCAGAAAGTGTGTGCAATGGAGTCCTACACGCTACTACACGATACATACGCTTGAGAAAGGGAACGGGATGTGTCCCGAACGTCGCGTGAGTGTGGATGGATATAGCGTTTATGCTGGACTTTTAACAGATAAGTGTCTTGATACAAATGACGCTGCTACTATGTTGTGAAGAATGCCATTTTTTGATACATTTTAACAAGCTAATAAAAGCTATGTTTTAAATATGGAGTGCGATCTGGTTGGACCAATATATATATATATATATATATATATATATATATATATATATATATATATATATATATATATATATATATATATATATATATATATATATATATATATATATATATATATATATATATCTGATTCATCATCTGTTCATGGTGAAGTTTGCAGGACAGACAAATATCCCTTTGCCAGATCTTCCTGGAAATACCCAGCCCCTTGGAAACATGCGGCAATCCAGAAGGGTAACCGAAACGCGTCAGGGATCTGATGTTTTTAACAAAGTTGGAATAAAAATTACCTTTTAACCTATATGGATGGAAACGGAGTCCTCGTCTTTTTGAAAATTGATCGTCACTCACCTATAGCTACGGGCTTGGGGCGATGCACCCAAGCCACCCGTTGGATCTGGTGAGTTCCTTTGGACGATTTACCCTTAATACTTTTTAAGGCACCGTAAACATAGGAGCAGGACCCGGGTCACTATCACTTACTGGTGAGCTGTTCACATGCGAACGGAATAATTGGCCGCCAATATATGTGTTAATGGGCACTTAGTAGGGATGCACCGAATCCACTTTTTTGGATTCGGCCGAACCCCCGAATCCTTCACGAAGGATTCGGCCGAATACCGAACCGAATACGAACCCTAATTTGCATATGCAAATTAGGGGTGGGAAGGGGAAAACATTTTTTACTTCCTTGTTTTCTGACAAAAAGTCACGCAATTTCCCTCCCTGCCCCTAATTTGCATATGCAAATTCGGATTCGGATTCGGTTCGGCCGGGCAGAAGGATTCGGCCGAATCCTGCTGAAAAAGGCCGAATCCTGGCCGAATCCAGAACCGAATCCTGGATTCGGTGCATCCCTAGCACTTAGAAGCAATAGTCTTTTTGCACACTGAATCTCAGTGCCCATTTAAGCGGTATTTGTCAAGAAATATTCATAGTGTTTGGTACCAAAATTAGTAGATATTTTGTATTTATCCACATAGAGAACCAGAGAAGCCTTATTTTATTTATAGTAAATTGTTTAGTACTGCAACATAATAGAGTAATAGATATTAGGGGATAGTTACATCATAGAAGGCAGGGTATAAGTGCAAAAAAACAGAAGCAATCTGGAACTTTTGCACTTTCATCTTGTCTTCCATGCTTGTGAATTGGCTACCAAATCGCCAATCACAACCCTAATTTGGTATCTCCAGGAACTTTTTTCATGCTTGTGTTGCTCCCCAACTATTTTTACATTTGAATGTGGCTCAATGATAAAATAGGTTGGGGACCCCTGGTGGACAGTGGAAGAATGAAGGCATCCCAACTCCTAACCTTTATCTATCTTGTACGTTAAGGACATGCAAGTTCAACAGCAGCAATGGACACTCTGGACCTTGCACCAGATTTTTTTTTATCCAAAAAGTACAAGAGAAAAGGCTTGTGGCCAGGTCAGCGTGTCTCTTGGGTTGAAGCCCACAAAGTATGGTTGACTCCCATCTTTCTTTCTCTGCCTGGCACAGAGTCATTGTACTTCCTTTGAAGAATCCTCTCTGATTAAAGCTGATTTTAACCTATTCGTGAAAATGAGCCATGGCAGGGTATCTCCTACACTTAAGTTACCTTAAAGGAGAACTAAACCCTATAAATGAATGTGGCAAAAAATGCCATATTTTATATGCCGAACTTATTGTACCAGCCTAAAGTTTGAGCTTGTCAATAGCAGCAATGATCCAGGACTTCAAACTTGTCACAGGGGGTCACCATCTTGGAAAGTGTCTGTGACACTCACATGCTCAGTGGGCTCTGATTGGCTGTTGAGAAGCTAGCTTAGGGCTCGTCACTAATTATCCAGCAGAAATGAGCTTCCCTGGCTGTAATATAAGCTGATGCTACAGGTTTGCTGATTATTAAATTCTGATGCTAATTGCACTGGTTTCTGTGCTGCCACGTAGTAATTATGTGTATTAATTACTAAAAATGTGACATTTCTATTCTATGTGTACTGTATATTGTGAGTGGGTCCCTAAACTCAGTAAGTAACAGCAGCAACGAACATGAAAATAAGATGGGGAGCTACTGGGACATCTTTGGAGACACAGATCTTTACTGTTAAAGGGTTGTGGTTGCCTTGGGCTGGTATAGAAGCCTCAACATTTCTAGCCTACTTCTTTATGTAGGAAAACATGTAGAAACCTTTCACACATCCTCCCTAAGCAGAAGAACATCAGAGCAGCCTCTTCTTTCTCCTGACAACTTCCTTGACCACTTGCTGGTCAGAATGGTCAGAAAACTGACCGGCAGGTGGGGCTGTTGTAACAAAAATCGTTAATATGAACAGTACATGTATCCTTTAATATCTTGGAATAGAAAAATAAATAAATAATGAATGTACATTTGCAAAAGTTCTTGGAATAGCCCCCTGGTCAATTTTACATTCACTTGTTTTTAAGCTATACTTATCCTTTAAGAATACAGCCAAAAAAATATGCATCCGGTGCATTCGAAGAATTGTGAGACTCATATGCCAAATACAAGAACAATGTACTGATGAGTTTTATTGTACCAAGGAAAGGAATGACTCACTGAGCAGGAATCATTGTCCTGTCCGGTTCCTATCCCAGCACATAGCATCCTATCCGTGATGCCCCCTGGATTTTGTATATAGTGAGCACTGCAAGCATCATCCGTAAGGATGGGGACTTCACGCTGCTGAAGCTTTGTTGACTTTTCTGCCTCTGAAATATACAAAAATGCAGATTATAATAGAATATGTTTTGTTATTTTATCATATCACAGTCATTTAGCCTTTCATCCTTTATACATTGGAGTTCTCCGTTATTGGGAGAATCATTCTGCTAGAGACAAAAAATTCACCAAACCACTCAATATAATTATATTTATTTACATCTTAGGCCTCTTCGTTAAAGGTATAGCTTATAGACTGATCATGAATATTGATAGAGTGGAGATATATAGGGGCAAATTCACTAACAGGCGAAAATTTGCCAGCGATGGCTTCGCGCACATCGCAACACTTCGCCAAGCATAAATTCGCCTGGACAACGCTAATTCACCAAGATCTGAACTTGCGCACAGGGTACCGAACGCTGGCGAAATTACGCCAGCGAAATTAGCAGTCCGAAGTTACGCTAGCGTTGGCTAATTAGCATACGGCGTGCAGTTAAAGTACAATGGCCGTATATTCTGCAGCAAATACATTACACTACACAAGTCCAGGGAACCTTAATAAAATTATATAGAGTTGTTATAATGCCCTACACATATACACAGTATAGTTTAGGTGCCATATGTTAGCAAATGTAGGGGGGAAGGAGGATACCCGAAAAAAAAAATTTACAATCTTTTTCAGTCTATCACCCTTTTAAGGGCTGGGACACACTGGGCGATTTGGGGAGATTTAGTCGCCTGGCGACTAATCGCCCGCGACTTTTCTCCCCGAATGCCTCCCCTCGCTCTGCCGCCTGGCTAAAATGAAAAATCGCCTGCGCTAATCACACGCGGCGATTCGTTTTCGAAGTCGCCCGAAGTTGCCTCACGAGGAAACTTCGGGCGACTTCGGAAAAAGAATCGCCGCGTGTGATTAGCGCAGGCGATTTTTCATTTTAGCCAGGCGCAGAGCGAGGGGAGGCATTCGGGGAAGATTGGTCGTGGAAAGTCGCGGCGATTAGTCGCCAGGCGACTAAATCTCCCCAAATCGCCCAGAGTGTCCCAGCCCTAAATAGGAAAAAACGCCAGTGTTTTTTGGGACTTAGAAAAATGTTAAACTTTTTTTTGAGGAACTCCCATCTACTCTATTTCATTTCGCATGGTCGGAGGTGGCGAAGGCAAGTCTGGTGATAGAGGTAAGGGTCAGTAAAATCAAAAACTTAGTAATTTGCGTAGTAATGCTCTTTCGCCAGACCGTTAATTCGCCTGGCGTTAGAGTTCGAAGTTGCGCCAGGGTCTATCTCCTTGGCGAATTAAGCCAGCTACCGTTGGTAAATTGGCGAAGTGCCGAAATGACATCACGCTGTCGAATTTTCGCCAGCGTTAGCCACTTCATCCTTTAGTGAATTTGCCCCATAGTGTCAATGTAGCTGCAGTGAAAACAGTGGGGAAACCCTCCCATTAAGTAGTTATTATACCATAAGGTGGAACATTCTGATTATAGTTCTTTCTTTCTATATCATCCATACCTTGTAACTATTATATTCATTGAGACGGGAATGCCTTACCTTTCCCGCGAAGACTCCATCCGGAGACAACACAGAGGCTGGCAGGTGCCAACTCGCTGGTTTTGCCAGGGAGGCATATAGGGAATATGTCACTGTTGAACTGAAGGCTTTCATCCAGCTCCACTAAAGCAATGTCAAAGTCATTTGTTTGGCTGCTGAAACTGGGGTGAGGGATAATCTGCTTCACTAAACCTTTCTAAAACAAAAGGAAATGTCAGGCCTCGTTAGCTCTGAAGTTAATAAAACAACAAATCACAGGTGGTTAACCCATTATTGCCATAAAGAGGAACATCTGAAAATCAAATGTATTTCTCTCATTGACAGTAACAACACAAATAAAGCTCAAATGGGGGACTTAAGCTGGCCATAGACGCAAAGATCCGATCGTACGAATCAACGTATGATCGGACTATCCCATCTCCCGACCCTCCACTAACCATTCAGATCAAAGTCTTACCATTCCGCTCAAATAAAGAACAGATCAGCCGATGTTTTGCCCCTGACAGCAATCGTACGATACTTATGTCTGACAAAGCTGGTGACAGTCTCCCTCGGAAAATCGTACGATCGGCAATACACGCAGAGATATTATCGGCAGGCGACAGAAATGTTCTAACCTGTCCGATCGACCAAACGACTGATCTCCAAAAGGTCCGAAAAGTCCACGATTCGTACGATCGGGTCGTTGCGTCTATGGCCAGCTTAAAGGAGGACAGGCATATGGCTGTATATAACTTAAAAACCATTGAGCATTTGCAGTGTGAATTCCAATTTTTCATTATGCAAATATAATCACACATTTGGTTTATAACCCCTTAAATGTTGTTATTAGATAAACATAAATAAAAAATAAAAACTGAAGATAAAACAGACGTTAGGAAGTAAGATATGTCCATGGCTGTTTCTCAAAAATACTATTTTGTTCAAAAACTCAGGTTGACACAGATAAAAGCTGGACATACTGTGAAGCAGAGGAGAGGAGACAAAGTAATGATCCACACCTGATTGTGTCCAGGCCGCAAGAGATCATGTATCCCAGGATCCACCAGCCACACATCACTGAACTTTCTTAAAAAGAAGGAAAAGTACTGAATACTTAATGGGGCTCATTCAGCATATATTTGGCAAACATGCAGTTACCTATGGCCAGGGCCCGATTTCAGAGGTGGGAGCCCATAGGCCACACGTCTCCAGTGCTTCTCAGCAAGTGGCTGTGCCGCATGCCACCCCTAATAACTTGCCACCCTAGGTCTCGCCCCAAATCCAGGCTTGCCTATGGCCCTATGTTTTGAACTTTGCACCTTGCCCTAAAAGTTGGTGCCTATAGTAGTAGTGGGATAATAGACTCAGTAAAGAGACTGTGGCTGTGGGATAGAAAGTATTGTAGGGAGAGATGGTGCCTATAGTAACAGTGGGATAATAGTCTCTGGGAAGGGAGTGTGACTGTGGGATAGCAGGTATAGTAGGGAGAGATGATGTCTATAGTAACAGTGGATAATAGTCTCTGGGAAGGGAGTGTGACTGTGGGATAGCAGGTATAGTAGGGAGAGATGGTGCCTATAGTAACAGTGGATAATAGTCTCTGGGAAGGGAGTGTGACTGTGGGATAGCAGGTATAGTAGGGAGAGATGGTGTCTATAATAACATTGGGATAATAGTCTCTGGGAAGGGAGTGTGACTGTAGGATAGCAGGTATAGTAGGGAGAGATGGTGCCTATAGTAACAGTGGGATAATAGTCTCTGGGAAGGGAGTGTGACTGTGGGATAGCAGGTACTGTATAGTAGGGAGAGATGGTGCCTATAGTAACAGTGGATAATAGTCTCTGGGAAGGGAGTGTGACTGTGGGATAGCAGGTATAGTAGGGAGAGATGGTGCCTATAGTAACAGTGGGATAATAGTCTCTGGGAAGGGAGTGTGACTGTGGGATAGCAGGTATAGTAGGGAGAGATGGTGTCTATAGTAACAGTGGGATAATAGTCTCTGGAAGGGAGTGTGACTGTGGGATAGCAGGTATAGTAGGGAGAGATGGTGTCTATAGTAACAGTGGGATAATAGTCTCTGGGAAGGGAGTGTGACTGTGGGATAGCAGGTATAGTAGGGAGAGATGGTGTCTATAATAACAGTGGGATAATAGTCTCTGGGAAGGGAGTGTGACTGTGGGATAGCAGGTATAGTAGAGAGAGATGGTGTCTATAGTAACAGTGGGATAATAGTCTCTGGGAAGGGAGTGTGACTGTGGGATAGCAGGTATAGTAGGGAGAGATGGTGCCTATAGTAACAGTGGGATAATAGTCTCTGGGAAGGGAGTGTGACTGTGGGATAGTAGGTATAGTAGGGAGAGATGGTGCCTATAGTAACAGTGGGATAATAGTTTCTGGGAAGGGAGTGTGACTGTGGGATAGCAGGTATAGTAGGGAGAGATGGTGTCTATAGTAACAGTGGGATAATAGTCTCTGGGAAGGGAGTTGACTGGGATAGCAGGTATAGTAGGGAGAGATGGTGTCTATAGTAACAGTGAGATACTCGTCTCTGGGAAGGGAAAGTGGTTGTGGGATAGCAGGTATAGTAGGGAGAGATGGTGCCTATAGTAACAGTGAGATACTAGTCTCTGGGAAGGGAGTGTGACTGTGGGATAACAGGTATAGTAGGGAGAGATGGTGCCTATAGTAACAGTGGGATAATAGTCTCTAGGAAGGGAGTGTGACTGTGGGATAGCAGATATAGTAGGGAGAGATGTTGCCTATAGTAACAGTGGATAATAGTCTCTGGGAAGGGAAAGTGGTTGTGGGATAGCAGGTATAGTAGGGAGAGAATTTTATTAAATATTAAACAATTACAAAAGAAATACAATTACATTTCAATCAGATCAGAAGTAAGCAATAAATCAATAATACATCAAAAAGGAAAATAAACATTCCTGCAAAGCATAATGTTTCCGACAGATTTCTCAGTTTCCACACCATTTTCCCTCCCTGCACCCATCAGCCCATAAACAAGATTTAACATTCTGGTTATGTTCATATAATGCATATCAGGAGCCATATTTATGTTTCTTATTTAAGACTTGTCTAAACTTTTGCCTCCTGATATTTTCACCTGAATCCTTATACCGGTCTCATGGCTCTCAATCCCTCCTTCTTCCTCCTCCTCCTCAAGGGACTCCCAATCTGCCTCCTGGGATTCAGAAATCTCTTCCCTCTTACTCTTTTCCTACTGGAAATAACGGAAGGGAGACTTTTCCTTTTCTCAGTGCTTCCTCTATTCTCGCCTCTTCTTCCTCTGCTAATTCCCCCCATGATTTCCCCCCTGGCAAAACAAACCTATTTTCAGTTTTAATGGTAATTACACCAGGGCACTTATTCTCTTTAACTTTCTTCTTTGATTTGCTGCCCCACCACTTTCCACTCATCCCTTCCTCTCCCCTTCTCATGGGACATCAGTACCTTTGTCTTTTTATTCCCTTCACACTTCCCTGCGTCACTCTTCCTTCCATCTTTCTCAGCCTCCTTCCCTCTCACCTCTGTTTGGGGCCCTCTAGCTGTTTCTCTTACCCCTTCTGCTCTCTCCTCCCTCCTTGTCTCAGTCTGTGGCAGGTTCTCCCCTGGCATTGGGGTGCTCATCTCCTGTGCCAAATTGGGACAAGCTCGCTGAATGTTGCGCCAGGCTTCGGGGCATGATCTATAAGCATGGCCTGACTTCATGCACAGGTTACACTTTATTGCCTGGACACATTCTTTGCTCGGGTGCCCAGTCTCCCCACACAAAGCACATTTCTGTACATTACATTTCATGGCATAATGCCTGTTGGACCCACATTTATAGCATAGTCTGGGCTGACCCACATAGAAGCAGACACCCCTTGTTTTCCCAATGAAAAACGAATTTGGGAGATGACTCTGAACATTGTGCTCTACATGCAGTTTAACTTGGACTTTATATCCCCCCGTCCAGAAACCCTCCTCATCAAACAGTCGCACCAGGGGGGATAAGACAGAGCACTGGCGCCTGAGCATATGAGGACGTCCTGCTCATCTACCGTCTCATTCTTCATCATTATAGTCACTACTTTAGTTTCAGGTTTGGAAGACAGGTATTACCCTAAACCCCTCCCACTCCTTGGCCTCTTTCTTCAGATGATACCTCCTCCAGAATTCCTCTAACCCTTGGGATAATTTAAAACTGACGTCAAATTCAATATCTGTGACACTTGTTAGAGCATAAATATCTTGTGGGGTGAAATCCAACAACTGTTTAATTATGTTTCTGGCAACAAACCTGCGCCCCGGGAAATACTCTCTCTCATTCTCCCACTTCATTTTAACTACATTTATTTCTCTTATCAATCATCAATCTGAACATCAGAGTCATCTTTCGTCTCACGTGCGAAGAACCTCCTCCCTTCCCAAACATTACCCCCAGCAGCCCTCTCACTCCACCTTGCACATTGCTCTCCCCAGCAGATAAACACCATTTTTCCCTCCCCCACTCACTTGCATTGCATCAACCACATGCACCTCAGCTGCACCTCTCTCTGCAACTTGCTCCACACTGCCCCCAGCACTCACAGCATTCATTGCACTCACTCCCCCCTTCAGCCAAAGCAGCCTCATCACTCGCATGCATTGTATTAATTGCATTCACCTGCACCTCACTGCCCCCAGCACTCCCAAGCAGCTGCACACACATTAACAGTATGGTTATCATTATCAGTATGGTTCTCAGGATTATTTCCAACACTATTATATTGTGCAATGTCTGTAGCACTGCTACATTCAGCAACAGTTTTTGAACCCTCTGTTTCATTAAGCAGTTCAGTAACTTTAAGCAGAGTCTCAGCAGTCACTTTGCCTTCCTGCATCTCCTTAAACCTCTGCCGGTTTCCATAAAGCTCCTTCCATGGCTCAATAACATTCAGAATGTCTTTAATGTAAGTCTCGGTCTCCTTCAAATCCTTATGAAGGAAAGTCAACTCCCGTAAAACCTGGTTTCTCCTCTCTCCTTTCAGCGACTGCAGTTCATCTATCAGATTATCAATGTCTCTGTTTAAACAGTTTTGTTTATCTTCCAAACTCCTCAAGTCCTCCAATGCTTTAATAATAGTGTCATATTGTATCACAGTCTCACTCACTTTGGGAACATTCCCTTCACTCACTTCTGCTTTCCCCATGGGGGTCACAGTCATTACCTGCTCAGTGTCCAGGGCCACACGGTTTCCATGTTTCTCACTGGCAGCCGCCATTTTCCAGGTCACCCAGAGCACTTTCTGCAACCTCTAGGGCAGGGATCCCCAACCTTTTGAACCGGTGAGCAACATTCAGAGTAAAAGGTGTTGGAGAGCAACGCTAACCATGAAAAATGTTCTTGGGGTGCAAATAAGGGCTGTGATTGGCCATGTTAGTAGCCCTATGTGGATTGTCAGACTACATTGATTACTCTGTTTGGCAGGGCACCTGTTTTTATACAACCAAACTTTCCTCCAAACCTGGAATTCAAAAATAATCACCTTCTTTGAGGCCACTGGGAGCAAACATCCAAGGGATTGGAGAGCAACATGTTACTCACGAGCTACTGGTTGGGGATCACTGCTCTAGGGGCCACACTGCACTCAGGCTCCATGTTGTCTGTAGCCATCTCCTGGTTGGTCAGAGCACTTTCTGCAACCTCCAGGGCCACACTGCTCCTAAGCGCCTCACTGTCAGCAGCCATCTTGCAGCCATCAGACTCCACTCTCTCCTCCTGGCTTGGCCTCTGTTGTAGCTCCGCAGCTCCCTGCAGTCACTCCAACACCAGCCTCCAGTTCCACAGAGTCAGAGTCACTCTCGCATGGCCGCTTTGGAACAGCTTTTTCTTTTTCTTTCCTTTAATGGAGCAGGAAACCTTGCCCTTTGTTGTGCGTTCCACGGTCACCTCTATATTAGGATCAGTAGCCCTCCTGCTACTGCCCAAAACGGGTCTTCACTGAATAACTTGCAGGCATAGTCTCCTTCTTCCCCATGGAGTGGGGAAAGGTAATAAAAACAAAGCAGAAGTTTCTTCAATACTATCCCCCAGACCCAGCCGGCCTAGGAAAAGCCACAACTCAACAGAGCTCTCCAAACACCTCCTCACAGTAGCAGTAGTGATTAGAAAATGGCCTCTGGGAAGGGGGTGTGGCTGTGGGATAGCAGGTATATTGTAGGGAGAGATGGTGCCTATAGTAAGCAGTGGATAATAGTCTCTGGGAAGGGAGTGTGACTGTGGGATAGCAGGTATAGTAGGGAGAGATGGTGCCTATAGTAACAGTGGGATAATAGTCTCTGGAAAGGGAGTGTGACTGTAGCATAGCAGGTATAGTAGGGAGAGATGTTGCCTATAGTAACAGTGGGATACTTATTTCTGGAAAGGAGAGTGGCTGTGGATAGCAGGTATAGTAGGGAGAGATGGTGCCTATAGTAACAGTGGGAGAAATAGTCTCTGGGAAGGGAGTGTGACTGTGGGATAGCAGGTATAGTAGGGAGAGATGGTGTCTATAGTAACAGTGGATAATAGTCTCTGGGAAGGGAGTGTGACTGTGGGATAGCAGGTATAGTAGGGGAGAGATGGTGCCTATAGTAACAGTGGGATAATAGTCTCTGGAAAGGGAGTGTGACTGTAGCATAGCAGGTATAGTAGGGAGAGATGTTGCCTATAGTAACAGTGGGATACTAGTTTCTGGAAAGGGAGAGTGGCTGTGGGATAGCAGGTATAGTAGGGAGAGATGGTGCCTATAGTAACAGTGGGAGAATAGTCTCTGGGAGGGGAGTGTGACTGTGGGATAGCAGGTATAGTAGGGGAGAGATGGTGTCTATAGTAACAGTGGATAATAGTTTCTGGGAAGGGAATGTGACTGTGGGATAGCAGGTATAGTAGGGAGAGATGGTGGCCTATAGTAACAGTGGATAATAGTTTCTGGGAAGGGAATGTGACTGTGGGATAGCAGGTATATAGTAGGGAGAGAGATGTGGCCTATAGTAACAGGGGATAATAGTCTCTGGGAAGGGAGTGTGACTGTGGGATAGCAGGTATAGTAGGGAGAGATGGTGCCTATAGTAACAGTGGATAATAGTCTCTGGGAAGGGAGTGTGACTGTGGATAGCAGGTATAATGTAGGAGAGAGATGTGCCCTATAGTAACAGTGGATAATAGTTTCTGGAAGGGAATGTGACTGGTGGATAGCAGGTATAGTAGGGAGAGATGGTATCTATAGTAACAGTGGATTATAGTCTCTGGGAAGGGAGTGTGACTGTGGGATAGCAGGTATAGTAGGGAGAGATGGTGCCTATAGTAACAGTGGATAAATAGTCTCTGGGAAGGGGAGTGTGACTGTGGGATAGCAGGTATAGTAGGGAGAGATGGTGCCTATAGTAACAGTGGATAATAGTCTCTGGGAAGGGAGTGTGACTGTGGGATAGTAGGTATAGTAGGGAGAGATGGTGTCTACAGTAACAGTGGGGATAATAGTCTCTGGGAAGGGAGTGTGACTGTGGGATAGCAGGTATAGTAGGGAGAGATGGTGCCTATAGTAGCAGTAACATAATAGTCTCTGGAAAGGGACTTTATAGAACATTTCCCTAAAGAATCCTCACAGGAAAGCAGACTTTATAACTTGGCAATGGAAACACTACATAACTCACACTAAATTGAGTGCATAAGCATGGAAGCCAATTAAAAAATTAATGTAATTTGTCCAGCTCGATGTTCCTTGTGCCTGAGCATGTTGTATCCAGTTCTAAAGGACCTATTTTCTGAGTGGGTTTAAACCCACAGTTTTATCTGCCCTACTGTTAACCCAGCACTGTATATATGATTGGGTGAACCCTATTCCACCAGACTTACCTGTTTAAGACACACAGCTCGCTGTTGTAAGGATCCAGTTTTCTTCTGGCAATAATTGCTCCATCGCACACATGTTCTCCAGCATACTGTAAGCTTTGTTGCCAGGGCCAGGAGTGGGGGACTGCCTCTTCCACTTTTAGCAATGCTATTATATATAAATATGGGGGGGACCTGGGAAACTCCCACAGATGCTGTCTGAGAGTAAAAAGAGGAGATACAAGTGAGCTGGTGCTTATCTAACAGGTAGTATAAAGGGGCCCTAGGCACTGCAGGAAACCTCATATCTATGGCTGATATCTAAGGATCAAATCTATTGGCTTGAAGTTTCAGCTCTCAGTATAACAGTATACATATCCTTGACATATATACATATCCATATTTATATTTATACTGAGAGCCATCTAACATTATTTTAAAGATATGTTGTACATGTTCTCCCCAAGGGGTCCCTGTGATGCTGGGGGTTAGTAAAATGCCATCTTTGCACCAAAGCCAAAATTCAGTTGCAGAGGCTGCTTAAACATAGTGAGCAACGGTATTAATAAGAGATTATGGCTGGATCAATTTGGGTGTAATGTTGTAAAATTCACACCTGGTCTAGTAACAATAGCAACAAATAAGAAAGAGACATATACTGGTCGCTGGTTTTGCAATCTGATTGGTTGCCTATGGGTTTGAAAGCAAACACCCACTTTAGGTTACTTACTATACCTGGTGCAAATTCTGTGACTTATATTACATTACTCCACAAGTCCTTCCCAACAAGTATCCCTTCTTCACCAGCACTTCATCGCATAAGTTCAGGGACCTACTGGGAGCATTGCCCAATCACATGACTTACTATTTAATGATGAAGAGTAGAGAAAGGAACTTTTACTATAAATATTCTTATCTAAGGCAGAGAGAACATACAGGTGGAACATTATAGACTAGAATGTGGGGGCAAACAGTAGTGGGGCTGGGAGCTGTGCCCCCTGAGATTGCAATAACAGGCCCAAGTGTAGCTCATGCCATTGAGTGTACAAGTAAGACTTGTGCTGAATGCCTGTATAGTAGCCATAGTTAGGTTCCATAAAAGCCATTGTTATGCCTAAGCTCCCTTACCTTGGGCAGTTGTTTCCTTCTTGTTTGTGCTGGGCATGTTTCCTTGCCTACTGTCTTCAACTAAACCTGCAAATATGTTCAAACAAAAGAAGATAACTATTATTACTTATTGATAACTAGTAGAAGTCACACCTTTGCACATGCTGTGTAATCTACACATTCAGGTTTTAAGGTGGCCACACATGATAAGATCCACCACTTGGCAAAGTCGCCCAAAAAAGCAGATCTCTCTCCAATATGCCCACCAACAGCAAGGCGATATCGGTTAATCCGATTGTTTGACCCAAGGCCCGAAGAAAATGGACGCTGCGGTCCTCGATCACATCGAAAAATCAAACCTCCCCAATGAATATCTGGCAATTCTTTGGCCAGAGATCAACCGGGAAACTTGTCGGAAGCCCAATACACGGGCAGATAAGCTGCTGAATCAGTCTAAAAGGACCAATATTGGCAGCTTTAAAGGAACTGTTCAGTGTAAAATTTAAAAACTTGGGTAAATAGATAGGCTGTGCAAAATAAAAAATGTTTTCTAATATAGTTAGTTAGCCAAAAATGTAGTATATAAAGGCTGGAGTGACTGGATACCTAACGTTGTAGCTGAGGCTCTCTTGGTTTCCACTGATTGGTTACCAGGAAACTAACAAATCAGTAAACTTGAGGAGGGCGCATGGGTTTATTGATGTGCGGGTCGAGCTTTTCTCGACCCGTCTGCAACCTGACCTCCCACCACCTGCGCCCCCCGACTTCCGGGTCTTTTTATAGATGACATCAAAAAAGGGGCAGGGCGGAGTCTATAAAAAATCAACCTTGAAGTCGAAAGCCGGCATTAGGGTCATAACTGTTTGCTTTTGAATCTGAGCTGCATGCTGAGGATCAATAGCCAATCACAGAAACAGTTGTGTCCCCATGTGGGCCTCCTTAAAGTCGCTGACTGACTCCTACCTAAATACATCGGCTCATTTCACCTCCTTTTGACTTGAAATGGGAAAAGCCTCTTTACTGTTTTTTAAAGGCCAGGCTGATGCACGTGAACCCACAACCTCATGACCATTGACTTAATTAGGTGTAAAACTTATTGTATGCAAATAACACATCTTATCTGCATACTTGTATTAATTCCATCACATACCTAATTTTATATTATTTATTTTTCTAATATAAAACAGCAGCCCTGGTCAGCATACAATAGCAGGTCAACAAGCAGGGCAGCTCCAGTAGTACCTGTCCGTAACACTACAAGCTAAAGTTAAAAACAGGGCAAACATACTGACAGATTTTAATTGATGGCACATTGTTAGAAGAAGAGATTACGTACTGTTTGGGCTGACAAAAAGTGAAGGTCGCTCGGAACTTTATCATTGTCACGTTCATCTGTTGAAAACTTTATGTGCATCACAGCCGTAGTGCTATACACTGGAGCAGGAAGGGAAAACCCCACAGAAACGTTTCTACAGAAAAACAAAAAAGCCACTGATTGAACTAAGAGCATCAGCTAGTTACATTTATCAATTATATTTAATATTCTTTTAACGGCTTAGGCCTGTCTTTAGGGCAAGGGTGCAGGAATTTGCTCTGGGAGCCCATGTATCAGAGCATGAGACATGGGCCTTAGGGTTTAAACGTATTTAAAAATACAATGGACATTTCAGATTGTGTAACATCTTTCACTATAATAAACATCAGGATATGCACTAGGATGCACAATTTGTAATCGCTTTAGCTGTTGTTGATCTGCAAACTTCTAATATGGGATTCTGGGTTTGGTAGTTTAACAAAAAATTTGATGGGCTGCAAATTGGACATCCTGATTCATACTATCTCCCTACCGCGCAGCTGGGGCTCAGATTTTAGACATTGACAGAGGTTGCTTCTGTGTTCTCTAGGGCTGATGAACCCAAATATCCCTGTATTATAGATGGCTGCACATGTAGATGGAGTCAAATCGTTTGCTGCGCCTGGAGGTGTGGTAGTGAAGACAGAGGCCAGAGTTGGGCTGAGCCATTCCATGCCTCGTGACCCCGGGCAGCCCGAGCATCCTTGGCAGCATGGCCAGGAAACAAACAAATAAACACCAAAAACATAAATTAAATTTATGCCGGAAGTTTTTAAAAAAATCACATCTCTGCATCTCTGGGCGACTACCGCTGGGTCATTTAATATGCGGCGCTCAGCTGCCTCTGCCCAGGGAGGTATGAGATGGGAGACAAATGCTGCTACCCCTGCTTTGATTCTGCTTCGTGCCAGAGAGATACGGCCACTGCGATCACTTGTTACCAGGGGCTGCGAGTTGTAGTTCAGGCGCGCAGTGCAGGGGCACAGGCTTCATTCATATTCCTATTTGTTGCTTTATTTTCTGGGAGAAGGTTCTCTCTATCCTGGGGGTGTGATGAGAGCGGGCACCTAAACCTTTGGGTGTCAAGGCACATTGGGGGTGAGGGTTAACTCTCTCTGCCACAGAGGAGCTGCGTTTCCCATGTGACAGTTCATCTCAATGCAGAAGAAATAAAAAGTCCTCCATCCCCCATTGCGTGGTGAGCGAGGCCTCCTCTTGCGTCCCAGGTTTTCCTCAGTGCAGATAGTTACAGTGTGTAGTATGAGTGGCGCGGCAGTGAGAGCAATGAGGGTTAAACGCTGATTAGCTGCATGTCGCAAGGGGGGTCTAGTCTCAGTGAATATGTGCCACTCCGGTTGGGGCTGCTAGACATCGTGCGATTAGTCGCTGCGGGCGTGCAATGTGGGCAGGGGACTCTGAGAAGTCAAGTGGCTACTGAATTATCTGCTCTCTTTCTATAATAGATATAATACTTACTGTCGTGTCGTTTAGTAGTCAGGGGATGTAGGCGTTTCTCATATGTGCATTATCGTATGACTGGTGTGATCAGGAAGGTCTGCTCGCTCTGCAATCTGGGGGGAGGGGGAAAACGACAGGCCGACTGCCGTATTGTGTTCTCATCTGGATATGCTTTCTCATACAGGAGACAATTCCGTAAACATTAACCCTTCTGCCCTGGCAGCCTGCAGGTTCATGCTTTTGCTGGCCTATTCTGATTGTTGCCGGGCGTGCTGTGGTGCATTGGCGTGTTCATTTACGAAGATATTAGAGGTTGCGACTACACTAGGTATTATTATATATATATATAAATAGAACGCGTGTCTTTGTTCGTGTTGACGCGAGCTGTTAAGAATTAATAGGTGGGTTAACTTGGGCGCTCTCTGCTGGTGTACTTGATACAGACAGAGAACTAACTGTTTCCAGGCAACAGCACATAGACGGTTATGGATTAGGGAGGGGTTGCTACTTTGACTCCCCAGCTTTGGTTCCTGGGAAATGCTGTGGATCTGTAGGTTATAACAACGCATAAGTGATATATGAAGACGAAAAGGACAATGCTGGCGGTTAGAAGTTAGGATATTTACAAGTAGGGAGATGCAGATCAATTTTGCGGTATCACACGGCCCGGAGCACACGCGACCCTGATATCTCATTGTTCCTATCTAGGAGGTGCCTCCCAAGGTGGGCGGGGCTGATGGGTTGTTTTTAAGAAGGCAAGTAAATAGGCACTGATGAAGAATGTTTATGGACGAAGAGTCTTTACAAAGCCTGTTTGAAGATAATGATTTGAAGAGGAGTTCAATGATAGGTGCCCCTGCGCCATTAATGTGGCCAGGCCGGTACTAGCACATTACACTGGGCGACACATATGGACAGACGGCGGAAGCTAGCAAGCTCGAGTCCACGTTGCCAGCCAACCATAGCCGTGTGAAATGTCCATGAACCAATAGCAGAGTCATGGATCCACCAAACCTTTGATCGGCGCAGTGGAGCAGTGAGGTGGAGATGTTGGGCCCTTGAATTGTGAAACTTCTGGTGTGGAGTGATGAAAACTCGAGGAACCGAGAGCCACCATCTCAGAGTAACGTGCGCATACTGTCGAGATAGTCCAATCGACAGACGAATTCCTCCTTTTAAATATGAGCGAGGCTACAGATGGATACCTTATACGTCCAACTAAGATTGGGTTTGTGTAAGTTCCGCAGGAAATTCCTGTACCGTACCCGAGCAACTAGTTTGTGAATAATCTCTCTCTAAGACTCCGGATTGATGCGTGAGAGCCCAATATATTGTGTTGCTGTACTTGTGGCGCTGTAGAAGGGTCCTGGGAATCAATAAGTGCCTTTGCAGAAACAAAAAGTGAAGAAGAGTGCTCTCAAAGTCAGTAACTTTTATCTATTCATAAATCTCATTCACGCAAGTGCTTTGTACCATCTCACCTGTACTCTCCTGGCGGAGTCGCCCACTCATTTTTACTTTACAAGCTTTTCTTTTTCACTGGCACAGATCTTAGATTCATCTCGTGATGCTAGCAAAGAGCGTAGATCAGAGAGTAATATTGTATCCTGTGAAAAGTCAGTGCACGATAGGCATCTGGACAGTGGAAAGCTCCAGTTGGAATATATATACAGTATGGATCGTTATAGCCAGAATGCTCGGACCTGGGGATTTGCTCGCCGATAAGGGGTCTTTATGTAACTTGGCATTCTTCATGTCTTAAGTGCTACTAAAAATTATGTAAACATTAAACTCATCACCAATAGGGGTCTGGTTTTTGCTTAACAATATAAGGATTAATTATCATCTTATTGGGATGTGCCAAGACAAGGTACTGTTTAATTTATTACACAGAAAAAAGTGGAAATCATTTAAAAATGTTGGATTATAGATTATACTAGAGTCTATGGGAGAGGCCTTCCGTAATTCGGAGCTTTCTGGATTCAATGGGTTTGGCCGGATAATGAATCCCATACCTGTATATTACATATATTTATAAAAGCATATCTCTATGTGCATTTGCTCAAATCACTTTTCAACAATACTTCAATGGCGGAGGATTTTGCCCAGGTAATGCACACTGAGCATATTCTTACTATTACCAAAACTCTCACTCAAAAACAGTTAAAAGGATTTGGTTTGCTCTACCTCAATATATACCACACACGACAGCAGCGGTGACAAACTGCCATATTGCCTTACACCATGGCGCCCGAAAACCATGTTGGCTCAAGACTCTGTTCTGGAAATAATGACCTTTTCTCTAGACTGTTTCTTTATCCTCGCAGCTGTGATTCCTAAGGAAACTAACCGTTCGCGTGGGCTGTTTGATATGGAATTGTTGCTCATATGTGGATCATTTACAGTGGATAGAGAGCCCTTCTCAGGTGTAGTGTGGCCATTTGGGCAGAGCATGGCCTTTCTTGTAACTTTGCGGAGTTGTGCTGAGGGATACCTGCTGTCCTCAATGTCGACCACTAAGTGACCTGTTCATGCGTTCTCCAGCGAGATAATGACATTACATGCGCTCTCAGTCGGCTTATAGATTAAGATTTTCAGTTAAGCCCGAGAACAATGTAACCGACCAGTGGTTACTCCCTGTAGCCTATTATAATTTTAAACACCTAATAATGTAGCTATTGCATTAATCCAATATTGAATTCGGGCCTTCAGAAAAAATTCCTATACAGGGAATGGTTCCTATTGCGGCATCAAAGTGGAAGTAAGGAAAAGGCTTAAAATTAGTAGACTTTATCAGAAAAGGTCTATTATTACCCATAGCACCAGTAAGACATCTCGAAACCGTAATGCTGCTCTGCAAGGAACAACATGCATTCTTCCTTTTATTGGTACACATGACTTCTGTATCAGACTTCCTGCTTTTTCAGCATAAACCTCCAGGGCAGTGGACTTATAGAGCATCTAGTGTGTTCAGGATTGTCGCCGTGCGCCCTCCCTTGCGTTGTGACTTCGCAGAGTCTCTTCAGGGAGTCTCAGAATAAAGGCAGCAGCGCGCACAAGAGACTCAGAATGCAATAAGTGGCGAGTCTCTCCACACCATTAGTGTGCTATATGGCAGCATCGTATCCTAAACAACAGAGACAGTTGTGTCTAGAGGCTGTGTTACTCAGAGCCTAGTAAGCGTAAAGACATGCGTGGCAGAATAGATAGATGGCTTGTAATCTGTTTATAGCGTCTCTCAGCTTGCTATAGTTATGAGTTGACTTTGAGTTCCGCTCTACTAACCTGTAAGTCGCCACAAAACCTGGGTGAGCCTTTCCCTTCTTCCTCTGTTTAGAATGCCTAACATCCTGGCTCGCAAACTGTGTGTCTAGACCTCGATCCAACATGTGTGAAAGTGCTCAGGTCACTAAGCAGAATGTGTATGGCCCACTCACCCGTTGACAAGAATCACTAAATGTCGAATAGTTGAGAATCTCTCAGAAATACAAGAATATTGACAAGAAACACACAAACCACACATTAAACAAGCGCCTGATATTAGATTATCTCCCCTTACTACAACCTTATGTTCCTCAATTGAATTCCACGGCGCATTATGATTATAGAAACCAACTCTGAGCGACCGCTGTTGGTGCATGTTTACAGCTGTAAGCTGATGCGAATGTCATGTTTTTGATCAGTGCAGACTTTAATGAGATGTGCGAACATGGCTCCTCCTCTTAAGGCTCGGCCCGTGCTAACGCTGCTAGAGATTCGGCAGAATTGTTTCTACTACTCCTCTCAGCCCTTGATGATCTTCTTAGGCGGCAGTTGGAACGGTGGACAATGACTAGGACTGGCTGTTGATGTGGAGCAACGTATTCCTTCCATGACAACTTGTCCTACCCTTCTTCTCCGAATGATACCTTCTTCAGGCAGGACTCCATACGAAGGACAGCACAAATTTTTAGGTGACCTGTGAAATACTCAATCCTCCTTACGAATTTCATGTGTGGAATATTTCGCATTAGTTCTCATTAATAAGACTGTGTTACCCTCTAGTCCCACTCTGCTGTGAACCATTAGCTTACACTTCTGAATTATAGATATAAATAAAATATGTGAATGCGGCGCATAGCTATCAATATCATCAAGTCATAAGGTGTGCTATCATCATCTATCTTTCCCTCTATCTCTTTATACTGTGCTATCTATCTATCAATTATCATCTAGTTATTCATTCTATCTATCCAATCTCTATATTTTTAGTCAATCATCTATCTGTATCTTCTTTACGTACAATCTATTATCTAATTCAAATCATCTATCTATCTTCTCCTCTTTCTCTATCTAATCTATCGACCTCCAGTGTCTATCCTGATCATATTTAGCTATCTAATCTATATCATGTTTCTATCATCTATCTATCCTCTATCATCTATCTATTTATCTATAATCTATCTTGATTTGAGACCCATAGTATTACACATTATACAAATCTTCTCCAAAAGTGATCCCCAACCCAAGATTCCCCACCACCATCCCAAACTGGTAAACAAGGATATCAGTGCTATTCCAGTAGAATATGGGGGAATCTGCGCTCAGCCCAACAATGGTTATGCAGTGAATGCCTCAATCCTCTTGTATGGATGTACCGTGCATCCAAAGGTATCAATCTTAGTAGAAAGTAGTAAAAGGAGAGCACTCAAAATTGCAGATTTAACTGCTTTTGCTTATTTATTTCATTCTGTGAAACACAACATGTTTCGGGCCCAAGAAAGCTTTCTTGGGCCCGAAACATGTTGTGTTTCACAGAATGAAATAAATAAGCAAAAGCAGTTAAATCTGCAATTTTGAGTGCTCTCCTTTTACTACTTTCTACTAAGATTGATATCAGTGCTATATCTACATGTCTATAAGGCTAAGAGGGACAAGGTAAGGTCCTGTGATTTTCCCACACCCTCTCCTGACTGCACCATAGTGCACATGGCCTGTAATCTCACAGTAGTGGGGCCCATAGTTATACTGTTATGCCCCTGAGACATAGACACTGATTATATACATAAAATAGATCATATCCACTCTGCATTCATCTATATTTCCCTGAAAACACACATATCCCTGCCTGCATCTCATGGGACACATTTAAAGTCTGCAGTAGAAAACCCTCTATTTATATTTAGGAGGTATTTAAATAACATACACATCCCCCTGAAATCTCCCCATTATCCCAAATTTGTACAGACAAGGGGCATGGTGAGGGCAGACTGTGGAAGTGGATATAGGAGTTGCCAACAAGTGTTAATAAGAAAATGTGGGGAGTTCCATGTCTGCAAGCGCAGGTACAATGTACAGTGACACGAGCTGGGACCGACTCACCAGTTGTTTGATTGAAGCCTCGGTGGTTGGGCTTCTCTAATCAGGTGCTCCACCGGGTATTCATCTGCGTATGCTAAAAGTGAAAAACATATATATCAGGCCCATCCAACATCTCTAGAAGTTAGTTATTTAATCTACAGAAAACATTCTTTTTTTGCTGGAAATTGCAAATCACCCCAAATTCCTCCCATTCTGATATAGAACCTCTGCTGCTCAATGTATAAATAAAGTAGCCACAATTGTTGTGATTCACTTACGTGGTTTTCCCTCGGCCATTTCGATGGCGGTTATGCCCAGCGACCAGATGTCACACTGCAAAAGACACACAAAGAGCATTAGAAGGAGAGAATTGGGTTAGTGGCTGTTTAATAAAATATAAGTAAAAAGGCTACACTTATACAACTCTCTTTTAGAAACATATACATATATTATCATGGGTGCAAAAGTACACGCCATTCTCCTTAGCTCAATTATGGCCAAAACAGAACAGAACACAACTTCTAAAATAGCCCAATGCACCGCCTCGTAAATGAACACAATATAAAAGTGTAAAAATGCTTTATTATATATAAACGTGTATACAGTAATACATCTCCATTACAAACAATAGCAGTTACATAACACCAGAGTCACATTGCAAATGAGCAAATATATTAAAGCAGACACATTGTGCAAACTGTTAAGAAACCCAACATTTCAGGAAAACTCTTTTTCTCTCCATGAGAAAATGACTGCGTCTATGTCCCATTAGGACTGATAAGTAAATGCTCGGTGTTGTTACAAGTATTATAAGTACAACATACTTTGGTGTCGTACGCCAGGCGCTGGCCCTTCTGCCTTATGGCCTCGGGTGCCATCCAATGTGCAGTCCCGTCTGCTTCGTGGCACAATCCAGTCTGGGGGTCCAGGTCCCAGCTGTTTCCAAAGTCGACTGAAATGACAAATACAAACGGTTAATGGAAAATAACTTGTTTAACCACAATAAGATAGAAACCTGAATTATGAAAGCCCCTGACTCCATATTCACGTTAGCTCCCCATCATCCATTACTCTTATAACTGTAAGTTTTACTCACTGGTCTTCACTTTGGCCGTCTCTGTGAGCATGATGTTCAGGCTCTTGATGTCTCTATGAACGGCCCGGTTCTTGTGGATGTGGTGCAGCCCCTGGGGAGATTGAGATGTAGGTTATAAGACTATAACAGACATAAGAATAAACATTACCACAAAGAGATTGTATATATATAATTTTATGCAATTAAAGAAGAGCATTAAGGGGTAAATCTGGCCTTACCTTTAAAAACCTCCTTGCAGACATAGCCAATCCAGGTCTCCTTCAGGATTGGCCATTGGTCCTGCTGATGAGGGTGTGGAGAGAGCCGCCACCCACAGTACTCGAGAACAATCTGCAATATATAGAAATTATTTAAGGTCATGTATTCTATCACTTCCAGTGGAGATTGAGAGGAATGACACGATACAGTAAATCATTTCTTACTTCCAAGTGCTCCGATGAGCACTCCGTGAGTGGAGCCCTGTAGTAAGCCTCCCATAGTAAGAGGCGATGTTCTTGTGGTCCTCCGAACTGCTGGAGAAACTTCAGCTCCCTCATGACTGACTCTTCATCCTGGAGTGGAATAATAGAAATCCCTTTAGGTCACATAGGCAACTACACAAATAGGATTGATATAATAGAGATTGGAATTATAAAGATACAGTACTCGGCTGATGTTGGCGATCTTCACCGCTACCACGCCTCTTCGATGGTGTCGTCCCTGTAATACAGACAGAAAGGTTGACTTATATACAAGTAGGAAAGAGAGGGTCTAATGCAGCCCCCAAACCAGAAGCTTGATATGTCTGCCTAAATCATTGTGTGATTGTGTCTAGTGATCACAATCTTGTTCAGTTCCCCTACTCTAATTGGTTGGTCTCTTACCTTGTAGACGTCTCCGGTGCCGCCTTCTCCAAGAAGCACATCCTTGGTCAGCCGACCATCAGGAGGCTGGAAAAGAAAAAAGAAGGATTTTATTGATAACATAATATTCCCCAGGGTACAAAACATGTCTCACTTCCGGCAGTAGCGGCCAGTGTTTTACCCTCCTTTCTACTCACCTTATAAATCTCAGAGAGGGATCTGGATTCCGCCTGTGGCTGAAGGAGAAGAGAAAAATTCAATTACATTCTATACTTTGTTCTCTATACAGCAAAACCCTAAATTCAGATAAAACAGTAGCAGTTGCCTTACCTTCCTCCAGGGGGCGCAGAATATCATTGCGCCCAGGTTTTTTAGCTCTTAAAAGAGCTGTTGGTTTAAAAAGTCGATATCAGCTGACGTCAAAGGAAGATGGTTTTTCCAAACGCCAAAAATCAGATGGAATTTTGCTGAATATCTCTATATAACAATCACTGCTAAATCGCTTGGAAAATCGCTTCGAAAACGCTATAAAAACGCTTCGTCGCTTGGAAATTTCACTGTGTGGAGACATAGAAAGAAAGAAGAGATTGTCAGCTCACATGCACCAGCCCTCTCTGCTATACGTATCAGGATTCACAGGTTGCAGCATTTCCCTGTATTGGCACCATCAATTCTTCCCTCTATTATAATATGAAGCCCAGTCCCTACTGAAATACAGACTCTAAACATCATGATATCACAGAAAAAGGACTAGTACAGGCAGCAGGTCTGACAAGGGATGCTGGGATTTGTATTTTATTAAGTGCAATAAGACTACAGGCTACAGGTCTGACAAGGGATGCTGGGATTTGTATGTCAGTAACAGTTAGAAGACCACAGGCTGCAGGTTTGACAAGGGATGCTGGGATTTGTAGGTCAGTAACAGCTAAAAGACCACAGGTTGCTGGTCTGACAAGGGATGCTGGGATTTGTAGGTCAGTAACAGCTAAAAGACCACAGGTTGCTGGTCTGACAAGGGATGCTGGGATTTGTGGTTCAGTAATAGTTAGAAAACCATAAGCTGCTGGTCTGGCAAGGGATGCTGGGATTTGTACTATAGGCTGGTTTGACAAGGGATTCTGGAATTTGTACTATAGGCTAAAGGTCTGACAAGGGATGCTGGGATTTGTAGTTTATTAAGTACAATAAGACTACAGGCTGCAGGTCTGGCAAGGGATGCTGGGATTTGTATTATAGTCTACAGGTCTTACAAGGGATGCTGGGATTTGTACTATAGGCTACAGGTCTGACAAGGGATGCTGGGATTTGTTTTTTAGGCTACAGGTCTGACAAGGGATGCTGGGATTTGTACTATAGGCTAAAGTTCTGACAAAGGATGCTGGGATTTGTACTATAGGCTACAGGTCTGACAAGGGATGCTCGGATTTGTACTATAGGCTACAGGTCTGACAGGGGATGCTGGGATTTGTACTATAGGCTACAGGTCTGACAAGGGATGCTGGGATTTTTACTATAGGATACAGGTCTGACAAGGGATGCTGGGATTTTTACTACAGGCTGCAGGTCTGAAAAGGGATGCTGGGATTTTTACTACAGGCTGCAGGTCTGACAAGGGATGCTGGGATTTGTACTATAGGCTACAGGTCTGACAAGGGATGCTGGGATTTGTTCTTTAGGCTACAGGTCTGACAAGGGATGCTGGGATTTGTAGGTCAGTAACAGTTAGAAGACCACAGGCTGCAGGTCTGACAAGGGATGCTGGGATTTGTAGGTCAGTAAGAAAGGTCTGACAAGGGATGCTGGGATTTGTCGGTCAGTAACAGTAAGAAGACTACAGGTCTGACAAGGGATGCTGGGATTTGTACTATAGGCTACAGGTATTACAAGGAATTCTGGGATTTTTAATATAGGCTACAGGTCTGACAAGGGATGCTGGGATTTTTACTATAGGCTACAGGTCTGACAAGGAATGCTGGGATTTGTAGGTCAGTAACAGTAAGAAGACTACAGGTCTGACAAGGGATGCTGGGATTTGTAGGTCAGTAACAGTAAGTAGACTACAGGTCTGACAAGGCATGCTGGGATTTGTAGGTCAGTAACAGTAAGAAGACTACAGGTCTGACAAGGGATACCGGATTTGTAGGTCAGTACAGTAAGGACTACAGGTCTGACAAGGCATGCTGGGATTTGTAGGTCAGTAACAGTAAGAACTACAGGTCTGACAAGGGATGCTGGGATTTGTAGGTCAGTACAGTAAGAAAACTAGGTCTGACAAGGATGCTGGGATTTGTAGGTCAGTAACAGTTAGAAGACTACAGGTCTGACAAGGGATGCTGGGATTTGTACTATAGGCTACAGGTCTGACAAGGGATGCTGGGATTTGTACTATAGGCTACAGGTCTGACAAGGATGCTGGGATTTGTACTATAGGCTACAGGTCTGACAAGGGATGCTGGGATTTGTACTATAGGCTGCAGGTCTGACAAGGGATGCTGGGATTTGTAGGTCAGTAACAGTACTACAGGTCTGACAAGGGATACTGGGATTTGTACTAAGGCTACAGGTCTGACAAGGGATGCTGGGATTTGTAGATCAGTAACAGACGACTAAAGGCTACAGGTCTGTCAAGGGCTAGACCACAAGCTGCTGGTCTGAAAAGGGATGCTGGGATTTGTAGTTCATTAAGATCTAGAAGACTACAGGCTACAGGTCTGACAATGGATGCTGGGATTTGTACTATAGGCTACAGGTCTGACAAGGGATGCTGGGATTTGTACTACAGGCTACAGGTCTGACAAGGGATGCTGGGATTTGTACTACAGGCTACAGGTCTGACAAGGGATGCTGGGATTTGTACTACAGGCTGCAGGTCTGACAAGGGATGCTGGGATTTGTACTATAGGCTACAGGTCTGACAAGGGATGCTGGGATTTGTACTATAGGCTGCAGGTCTGACAGGGATGCTGGGATTTGCTACTATAGGCTACAGGTCTGACAAGGATGCTGGGATTTGTACTATAGGCTGCAGGTCTGACAAGGGATGCTGGATTTGTACTATAGGCTGCAGGTCTGACAAGGGATGCTGGGATTTGTAGGTCAGTAACAGTTTAGAAGACTACAGGTCTGACAAGGGGATACTGGGATTTGTACTATAGGCTACAGGTCTGACAAGGGATGCTGGGATTTGTACTATAGGCTACAGGTCTGACAAGGGATGCTGGGATTTGTACTATAGGCTGCAGGTCTGACAAGGGATGCTGGGATTTGTAGGTCAGTAACAGTTAGAAGACTACAGGTCTGACAAGGGATACTGGGATTTGTACTATAGGCTGCAGGTCTGACAAGGGATGCTGGGATTTGTACTATAGGCTACAGGTCTGACAAGGGATGCTGGGATTTGTACTATAGGCTACAGGTCTGACAAGGGATGCTGGGATTTGTACTATAGGCTGCAGGTCTGACAAGGGATGCTGGGATTTGTAGGTCAGTAACAGTTAGAAGACTACAGGTCTGACAAGGGATACTGGGATTTGTACTATAGGCTACAGGTCTGACAAGGGATGCTGGGATTTGTAGATCAGTAACAGACGACTAAAGGCTACAGGTCTGTCAAGGGCTAGACCACAAGCTGCTGGTCTGAAAAGGGATGCTGGGATTTGTAGTTCATTAAGATCTAGAAGACTACAGGCTACAGGTCTGACAATGGATGCTGGGATTTGTACTATAGGCTGCAGGTCTGACAAGGGATGCTGGGATTTGTTGTTCATTAAGAGCTAGAAGACTACAGGCTGCAGGTGTGACAAGGGATGCTGGGACATTCAGCATTTTCCTTTAAAGCTTTTTAAGAAGTCAGTTTTATATACAAAGTAAGATGCAACAAGAAATATGGAAATTAATAGTATTGGAGGAGAAACACCAAGTGGCCAACTGTCAACTGTCACTCCAAACACTGGGTGACCCCTGTTATATGGGAACATGGGGGATTTCAGACTTTTCCCCTAAATAATTGCTTTACTATCACTGAAAAAGCTTTTTAAGAAGTAAATGTTATATACAAAGTGAGATATAGAGAGGAATATAAACATTAGAGGAGAAACCTGAACAGCAAGTGGCCAACTGTCAACTGTCACTCCAAACACTGGGTGACCCCTGTTAAATGGGAACATGGGAGATTTCAGACTTTTCCCCTTAATCATTTCTTAACTTTCCCTTAAAGCTTTTTTAAGAAGTAAATGTTATATACAAAGTGAGATACAGAGAGAAATATGAAGATTAATAGCATTAGAGGAGAAACCTGAACAGCAAGTGGCCGTCACTCCAGATGTTGCCATAGTGACCCCTGTTATATATTAACATAGGAGATTTCTGACTTTTTATTATTTCTTAACTTGCATTTCTGACTTTTCATTATTTCTTAAATTGCACTTATTTTAAATATAAAGCAATTGGAATGCCAAACGTTATTTTATTCTTTCTGTATTTAGCCTGACAGGTGTGTAGTCTCCCTGCATCCCTGTTCCTTCCCCCAACCCCAACTCTCCTATAATCTATTAAAATGACAAAACCAAGGCTAATATCCCATGCGCTACCTAGTGACTCAATTTAGTAGTGATTTTCTTCATTTATATCATTATAATTCATTTATTCCCATAAATTGTCCCCCCAGTGTGTGCTGTGCATCCACTTACCTCTGATCCCAGAAATGAAAGTGAGAAATCCGTTATTTAACTGTCAGTTAGTCGTGCGGCCAAATGCCAGGATGTACTTCTGTGTATTTATCCTGAGTTGTCTGTAGTCTGCCTGTTTCCCCATTCCTCCCATAATGATATTTTCTATTAGAATATACACAAAAGCCAGGCTAATATCCCAGGCACTAGCCAGTGTCACACTCAAATAGTCATTTCTTTCATTTCTGCCATTATTTCCCTTAATGCCCCCGTGTATCAATGCTCCACTCTGACAAGATCTGACAAGGGATGCTGGGATCTCTAGGTCAGTAACAGTTAGAAAACCACAAGCTGCTGGTCTGGCAAGGGATGCTGGGATTTGTAGTTCATTAAGAGCTAGAAGACTACAGGCTACAGGTCTGACAAGGGATGCTGGGATTTGTACTATAGGCTACAGGTCTGACAAGGGATGCTGGGATTTGTAGTTCATTAAGAGCTAGAAGACTACAGGCTACAGGTCTGGCAAGGGATGCTTGGATTTGTACTATAGGCTACAGCCAGGTCTGACAAGGGATTCTGGGATTTGTACTATAGGCTACAGGTCTGACAAGGGATGCTGGGATTTGTACTATAGGCTGCAGGTCTGACAAGGGATGCTGGGAGTTGCTCTATAGGCTGCAGGTCTGAAAAGGGATGCTGGGAGTTGTTCTATAGGCTACAGGTCTGACAAGGGATGCTGGGATTTGTACTACAGGCTGCAGATCTGAAAAGGGATGCTGGGAGTTGTTCTATAGGCTACAGTTCTGACAAGGGATGCTGGGATTTGTACTACAGGCTACAGGTCTGACAAGGGATGCTGGGATTTGTACTATAGGCTACAGGTCTGACAAGGGATGCTGGGATTTGTAGTTCATTAAGAGCTAGAAGACTACAGGCTGCAGGTGTGACAAGGGATGCTGGGACATTCCGGACATGAGTAACAGTGACTGGGATTTGCAGCTCCAAAACTTTTTCCTTTAAAGCTTTTTAAGAAGTCAGTTTTATATACAAAGTGAGATGCAACGAGAAATATGGAAATTAATAGTATTGGAGGAGAAACACCAAGTGGCCAACTGTCAACTGTCACTCCAAACACTGGGTGACCCCTGTTATATGGGAACATGGGAGATTTCAGTCTTTTCCCCTTAATCATTTCTTAACTTTCCCTTAAAGCTTTTTTAAGAAGTAAATGTTATATACAAAGTGAGATACAGAGAGAAATATGAAGATTAAGAGCATTAGAGGAGAAACCTGAACAGCAAGTGGCCGTCACTCCAGATGTTGCCATAGTGACTCCTGTTATATATTAACATAGGAGATTTCTGAATTGTTATTATTTCTTAATTTGCATTTCTGACTTTTTATTATTTCTTAACTTACACTTATTTTAAATATAAAGCAATTGGAATCCCAAACGTTATTTTATTCTTTCTGTATTTAGCCTGACAGGTGTGTAGTCTCCCTGCATCCCTGTTCCTTCCCCCAACCCCAACTCTCCTATAATCTATAAAAATGACAAAACCAAGGCTAATATCCCAGGCGCCATCTAATGACTCAATTTAGTAGTGATTTTCTTCATTTATATCATTATAATTAATTTATTCCCATAAATTGTCCCCCCAGTGTGTGCTGTGCATCCACTTACCTCTGATCCCAGAAATGAAAGTGAGAAATCCGTTATTTAACTGTCAGTTAGTCGTTCGGCCAAATGCCAGGATGTACTTCTGTGTATTTATCCTGAGTTGTCTGTAGTCTGCCTGTTTCCCCATTCCTCCCATAATGATATTTTCTATTAGAATATACACAAAAGCCAGGGTAATATCCCAGGCACTAGCCAGTGTCACACTCAAATAGACATTTCCTTCATTTCTGCCATTATTTCCCTTAATGCCCCCGTGTATCAATGCTCCACTCACCTCTGATCCCAGAAAATAAAAAAGTGAGTTTACAGCCAATCACGTTATATGTTTATATCCTGATAGTAATTGGCTGCAAGTTCAGCACATGTTTACATGCTGCTTAGATAAGTGGGACCCCAGTAAGGAGATGTGGGGGTTCAGCCCTATGGAAACCTCCCATGAGCCTCTATGGATAGAAGATAATTACCTGCCCTGGGATGTTGCACCAGTTGCTGAGGGAGTCCCATTCTACCATCTTTAATGCTGGCATCAATATTCTCTCCCAGTGTGCGTTTGACAGTGACGGACCCACAGTAGCCATTATGCTGCTCTGTCATATATCTCCCTTTCTGATTGAAGGTCTCAAGCGATGTCCCACCTCTACCAAAGGTTCCCATCCTTCTTGTACTTCTGTCCTACCGAGAGGTAAAGTCATCACACCATTGGAGAGCACGTCTGAGTCACTGGGAAATTGGGGTTACAGTAAAAAAGGAACATTTATATAAATGATCATCTTTGATTCCTATCATACAGACCAACTGCAGGAAGCTTATTCTTTCTATCGGTCCCAAGTTCACCACAAATAACCCGTTTTTATTAAGAAGAAAATGTGGTGGTCATTGGCTTATTTGAACCTTGAATCTAAAATGCTATCTTTTTTATACCTGGTTGCTAGGCTCAGTCCCCCTGGAAGCCTGAAAGCAGCTGTATTATAAAGCTTGATGTGACGGCTTATTCTTATATTATAATGTTTTACAGATTCGATTACTCTGTGTGAAAAACTGGTCATTTTGATGGGTGCCCTGAGCTTTAAAATGGCCATAACATGGAAATATAAAAATACATAGATCTTTCTATGTACAGGCAGCTTGAAGGGGTTGTTGACCTTTGAGTTAACAATAAGGGGCAGATTTATCAAGGGTCGAAGTAAAAATTAGAATTTCAAGCTATTTTTGACTATTTCAAATTTGATTAGTGATGGGTGAAATTCTCTCATTTCGCTTCGAGAATTTCCGGCAAAACCCAGCTAAAGTCCATCACTAAATTTGACTATTCAAATATCGAAATTTATCATGTACTGTCTCTTTAAAACTTTGACCATTCGCCATCTAAATCCTGGCAAATTGCTGTTTTAGCCTATGGGGGACCTCCTTGAACCTGCTTGGAGTCATTTGGTGGATTCAAACGATTCAAATACAGCCTATTTACCCGCAGAAAAAAAACTCTTTTTAAACAAATTTTGAAAAATTTCTTTGAATTTCAAGTTATGGGAGTTAAAAAAAAACTCCCATTACTTCGAAATTCGACCCTTGATAAATCTGCCCCTTAATGTTTACATGAATATCTAGTAGACTTAAGGTATGAAGAGCCAAATTATAGAAACATCCGTTATCTGGAAAACCCCAGGTCCCGAGCATTCTGGATAAAGGATCCTATACTGTACTTCCCAGTCTGCTTTATAAAGCCAGTCCCCCAACTCTTTACAATCCAAAGAGCATCATGCCCCCATCTAGGATCCTATTAGCCAAGTATCCCCTGCACCCACTGGGCATGTCCAGTATTGTAGACTTTCCAAAAGTGGGATCTGGAGATACTTGGCTAATTCGATGCAACATGGCAGCATGGTGATCTTTGATAATATACCTCAGGTGGGTGCAATTTTTATGGAAGTTGTGCACCCACTTGGGTCACATGTTTAGCACTTTAAATAACTTGGAAACACCTAATATATTGGTGGATTTCAGTCCTATAAGGGATTTAATTACCTATCCAGGGATGTTGGCATCTCCCTCATATTGACCTTTTCTGCTTCCTTGTCTTTTCCCTTGGCCTGAATAGTCTCTCTCAGGTTGTAGTTACCACAGCCCCACAGAAGATGTTTTACCGCTGTGTAATTGATCTCACTTTTTTCTTGGAGGTCTCCAGCCATGAGATTGTGCACCAGTGCCCAAGATTCCTGTCTTCTTCATACCTTCACCTTCCAAAAGAAAACATAGTACTTTAGATACTAATGTATAACTCCAGCCTTGCGTGTTTCTTACTACACAGACAAACTTTTAATTTGTACTTGCAACAAACTTTTATCCCATTTATATGTAGAAGCTGCCATAGCGTTTGTCAGACAACATCTTTAGCAAAGAGCTGGTCCTCACAGATTCAGGTGATCCACTGGAGGTTATAATTTGATGGGGAAAAAAATAACTAATAAATATTTAAAAGCTTTTCACAGCCTTTACGTCCTTTTAAATTAGACAACAGAAGCAGAAACACCATTGCCGTTTTGGAGAGAATACTTGCTTATTAACTTACAGCTGATGTGCAATTTGAAGGGAATGGGTCAAAGAAGAGAGAAGGTGAGAGGGAATGGGTCAAGGAAGAGAGAGAGAGGGAATGGGTCAAGGAAGAGAGAGGGAATGGTTCAAGGAAGACAGATGGAATGGGTCAAGGAAGAGAAGGAGAATGAGAGGGAATGGGTCAAGGAAGAGAGAGAGAGGGAATGGTCTATTGTAAGTAAAGATGAACTGCAGCTCACCGTTTATATGCTTGATTGGTTATCCTGCGGGGTATCCTGTGTTGATGCCCCAATCGAGTCAATCAGTGAAAATCCAAATGCAGGACAAATCCACAGCAGTATTCTTAGACTGCAAAATCTTTTATTGGGAATGTAACCAGACACAAAAAGTGTCTGGTTACATTCCCAATAAAAGATTTTGCAGTCTAAGAATACTGCTGTGGATTTGTCCTGCATTTGGATTTTCACTGAGAGAGGGAATGGGTCAAGGAAGAGAGAGAGGGAATGGGTCAAGGAAGAGAGAGGGAATGGTTCAAGGAAGACAGATGGAATGGGTCAAGGAAGAGAAGGAGAATGAGAGGGAATGGGTCAAGAAAGAGAGAGAGAGAATGAGAGGGAATGGGTCAAGGAAGAAAGAGAATGAGAGGGAATGGATCAAGGAAGAGAGAGAGAGAATGAGAGGGAATGGGTCAAGGAAGAGAGAGAGAGAGAATGAGAGGGAATGGGTCAAGGAAGAGAGAGAGAGAGAATGAGAGGGAATGGGTCAAGGAAGAGAGAGAGAATGAGAGGGAATGGGTCAAGGAAGAGAGAGGGAATGGGT
Source organism: Xenopus laevis (assembly GCF_017654675.1). Taxonomy (NCBI): domain Eukaryota; kingdom Metazoa; phylum Chordata; class Amphibia; order Anura; family Pipidae; genus Xenopus; species Xenopus laevis. The sequence goes on from NC_054378.1 coordinate 11,686,969, forward strand.
CAAGGAAGAGAGAGTGAGTGAGATTTTAAAAAATCATTAGTTTCTTACAGTTAATGTATCTCACACATTATCATCATTGAGAGTGTAATAATTTTGGGAACCCACTTTGCCACCTTCTGTGGGGCTCACCTGTTGGCACGGGCAAACCTGAGCCTCACAGCATGGAGACTGGCCGTGTATCCCATTTAAGGCAACTCCATTGGCGGCCAGCAAGTGGTGCTCCTCCAGCAGTCTCATGGGATCGGTGGAATTCAAGAAATAAAGGTCAAATTTACCTGACACTTCTCCAGTAAGAGTCTGCCAGTGGCATAGGTAAATATCCCTGCGCCCCACAGCAAAGATATTTTTCACTCGTACTGTATATACTCAGGTCCGGACTGAGAATTTAAATAGTCCCTGGCATTTCAGGTATACAAAGGCCCAATCAGCCCACACTTAGGCCCAAACAGCCCACTAAATACTGACTGTCAATGGCACCTTATAGCAGCCCCTCTGGCATTTGTCAGAACCCACAGGTTGCCAGTCCGGGCCTGTAATATACTGGAACTACTCCCACTGGACTCGGTATACTTTCTGGGCCGCCCAGCGGTTGCATTTTTTGCTTCCTCTATAACCGAGGTCCTCTTTAAAACATGTCACTCTGTCTTCCAAACTCCAAAAATGAATATAACTCTGGGTCCACTCCCAGTGTATCTTAATCATCTCTGCTGCCCTTACTTAAAAGTTTCCAGCAAAGCAAAATATTTTTAAGAACCTGCCATTTTTAAACCCTATAACCAGTGGTATAATCCAAGGAAAATGGTTGAATCAAAACAGCTCCAGACAGTAATTTTCAACTGCAATTTGTTTATTAAGCAGTGTAGGCACACTACATGTTTCGGGCAGAGCCCTTTATCAACGATAAAGTAGTAACTGACTTTGTCCTGCCATCCGTTCCCTCTTCCCTAATGTTCTCTGTCTCTCCCTGCAGCCTCTCTTGTCCAGCATTTCTCTCTCGCCAATCAGCCTCTCTTGTCCAGCATTTCTCTCTCGCCAATCAGCCTCTCTTGTCCAGCCGTTCTGTTCCATTTCCTCCCACCAGTATTTCTCTCTCCCCGCAGCCGTTATCTCCCCACAGCCGTTCCCACTGCCCAGAGCCGGATTAAGACTAAATGGGTCCTAGGCAAGGTAGTGCTTCTCCTCGAACCACCTAAAGGTACAGTTGTAAAAGAAGCACTGCTATGTTAGCGCATACCTCCCAACATTTTGGAAATAGAAAGAAGGATAAAGAAAAGTTGTAGCGCATCGGAAAAAAATTGTGACCACACCCCCTAATTACCATGTTCAGTTCATTACAGTTTTGCACAGTCCCACTCCCAGAGACCCTTTACAAATTACTTTGCCCCCAAATAATTTTTTGGGGGGTTTTGTCATTTTTTTGAGGGTTTTTTTGTAGTTTTTTTTGTGTTTTTTCTCAGTTCTGTCTGCCCCCTTCCTCACTCCCTGCAACAGTTCAACAGTCCCACACCCAGTCATGCACTGACCCACAGACCCTTTTGATTACTAGACATTTCTTTTAGCTGTACCTAAAGTATTCTGAGAATGATGAAGCTCCAGTAGTTCCACCATCAGGTCGCTGGCCTCAGATAATCATACCTCCCAACTGTCCCGTTTTTAGAGGGACAGTCCCTCTTTTGACAGCTCAACCCGCAGTCTCTCATTTGTACTGGAAAGTCCAGTTTTTCTCTGCACTGAACAGCTAGGAAAAGAAACAAAGTTTCTAACTTAATTGGCTTTTGGCGGAGAGCCCAGAACAGCCACAACTGCAGATAAGATACTTTTGTAAAAACTTTGAGATAAGTAATTGTAACAATATAAGATAACAGGTCCCTTGGGAGAAGTCAGACTCACAGCTTAAAGGGCAATTCACCTTCATTAGCAAAACTGTAATAACTGAAAAATACACAGAAATATGTTCAAACTTTCATAACCTGCCAAATTTTGTAAAATGAACATGGTAATTAGGGGGTGTGGCCACAAAAATAGGCATGGTCAAAAAAATTAACCACACAACTTCTTTGTCCCTCCTTTTATTTCCAAAATGTTGGGCGGTATGAGATAAGGACGCAAATTGATGTCACATAAGTCAAGTACAGTGCCGTAACTACCGGGAGAGCAGGGGGTGCGATTGAGCCAGGGCCCGCTCCCCTCTAGTTATGTTGCTGGTCAAGTAGCAGAGACAGGAGGGGGTGAGAGAGAAATAGAGAGAGAAGGGAGGGTGAGGTGGGAGCAGCTAGACGAGTTCAAATTCCTTTGGCTTGAGGGGAAGTCGCTGCTAAGTTTCCACAGGAGCCTGGAGAAGCAGTGACGCTGCGACACTAACACAGAGCAACAAGTGCAATAAGAGAGCGTGTGTCAGAGAGCAGTGCACTACCTTCCTGTCACATAGACTCATGGATAACTTCCAGGCACAGCCGCACTGACACACATTTCTAATTACTCTGCTTTATCACTGCCTCGTGGCTATTGTTTATCGGGACTCCTGCTCCAAGCGTCTGATTGGACAGAGATCACGGGACTAGCAGCCAAATGATCATTGGCTACCCACAACCAATAAGGAAATGACTGCTTCAGGAGAGAGCTGCATATGTTCTGGCACCTCCATGAATGTCTCCTCCAGGGCCGTCACTGCACGGAGAACCCAGCAGTCCGGATAATTAACAACTCCCCCAGCCATTATCTCCCTGCAGCTTTTCCCTCCCTGCAGTCTCCCTTGTCTAGCCGCTCCCTCACTGTCACCACAGCCTGTTCAGACGCTCTGCCGACTGCCTCTCCCCAGCCAGCGCGACCTTAATCCTCCTGGCTGCTCTGTGTGCTACTTCTGGTGCTGTGTGGAGGAACAGCGCTGAGTCAAGGGCGCACACAGTGGCGACTCACAATACATTATATAAGATTCCCTCGTTTGTCCTGCTCTCACCTGGTAACTCTACCTGTGGCCCCAGCCCTCCATACAATCTCCGCCCACAAACTTTCCCCGTTGCCAGGTAACCCAGATCACGTGCCCCTGCGGGACTTGGGGCACCGCCGGGGAATGCTTTCTGCTTGAAGCCGGGACCCGCTCACGTGACGTCTCACCATGGCGGATACAAGCAATCAGCTCATGTTGGGCGCCGGCCTGACAGTTTTGTCGCACCCGATGATGTATGTGAAGGTGCTGGTGCAGGTCAGTGCCCTTTCTCGGCTCGGCCTGTGGCACACGGTTAATAGGCCCACTGTCCTTGTCACCAGAGCGTCTGTCTGTGCTATGGGAGCTGCTTAGGGTCATACAGCTCCTGTCAGGGCAGGGGGCGTGCAGATCCCTTATTTGTCAAAAATGGCAACTTGTCATCTGTGCTTGTCTGATGTGGTGTCACAAGCAGCCTGTGGTGGTGAAGAAGGCAGTGTCTAGCAAGGTGGTTTATTATTATTATTATTATGGGTCTGTGAGCTGGGGAGGGTTATGAGTCTTCATATAAATGTGCTGCTATTTAGCTGAGAAAGGGGAAGTGCGAATAGACAGCACATTAGTAGGGAGGATTTCTTAATTGGCTAAAAACCATTACAGGAGCTGTTTACCTTTAAATGCATTCTCATTCTCAGTATGATATAGAGAGGGCTATTCTGAGACAATTTGCAATTTTATTATATTATTTATGGTTTTTGATTTATTTAGCTTTTTTTTTTACCCAGTTTGCCATTGAATCCACCTGGTTGCTAGGGTCCAAATTCCCCTAACAACCATGTACTGATTTCAATGAGAGGCCGGAATATGAATAGGATCGACCTGACTAGAAAGACGAGTAATAAAAAGAATCAATAACAATCAGGGGTGTCAGTAGATACTACTGGGCCTCACAGAAAATAATTTTTAGGCCCCCAAAATGTTGAGGTTGACCTTTTTTTTTTTTACCAATATTTATTGAAACTGTATAGGAATTAGGAAAACCAATTTGGAGCAGGCACTCAATGAAGGCAAAACTTCCACCAGGCAAATAGTTCAAAGTGAAAAGAGTTTATTGTGTCCACAGCCTTACATGCCATAAACACTTAATCATAGGCTAATGATTAAGTGTTTATGACACAAAACGTGTAAGGCTGTGGACACAATAAACTGTTTTCACTTTGAACTATTTGCCTGGTGGAAGTTTGCCTTCATTGAGTGCCTACTCCAAATTGGTTTTTGGTTTGTCCGCTCCTTGTGCTGAGGGCTCAGGGCAGTGCACTTGGGCCACTTCCCCTTCGTGGTGAGTAATCACTTTACTTTTGGAGACCCTAATATCAGATGTATCATTGTATATAAATTAGGGCCTCATGGGGCCCCTATACCTCCTGGGCCCCCTGCAGGGTCTGCTTCCTCTAGTTACGCCCCTGATAACAATACTTTACAGTAGTGATGTGGGGGTTGGGTTTTTCTCGACCCTAACCCGCCCTCCCTTAGCCCGCGCCCACCCTCATCCGAATTCCACGTTCCTTTTATAAACCCGTGCCGCAAATGATGTCACAAAAGGAGCGGGGCGAGCAGGCACGCGGCTATAAAGCCAGAAGTCGGAAGCCGGCATTTGACTGGAGGGGAGAGTTGGAGAAAAGCTCAACCCTGCACCCACTCGCAAAGAGGAGTGCGGGGTCGTCCTGAACCCGCCCGACCCCCAGGTAAACCAGCGGGTATCGGGACAGCCCGCACATCACTATTGTACAGGTATGGGACCTGCTATATAGAATGCTTGGGGCCTGAGATTTTCTGGATAACAGGTCTTTCCCTAATTTGGATAATTTCAACATAAAATAGACCCAATAGGCTGATTTTGCTTCCAATAAGGATTAATTATATCTTAGTTTGGAGCTACTGTTTTATTATTACATAGAAAAAGGAAATAGTTTTTAAAATTTGGATTATTTGGATAAAATGGAGTCAATGGGAAACAGTCATCCCGTAATTCGGAACTTTATTGATAACCGGTTTCCTGATAACGGATCTCATACCTGTACCTAATAACTCCCTTTTATGGGTCCATGTCCTCCCAAACAATCATTAACACTTGGGGAGATTTGAGCAGACTACAGTTGTATAGTATTTTATACTATAAGTCTGGAGATATCCAGCTTTTGTTGAGTTGTGATGCCCAGCATTCCACTGACCGCAGTTGTGCAGGTGCAGGGAGTTGCAGCACGCTGGGGCCACAAGCTAGGCACAAGTCATACTGAGAAGGGAACATGGCAAAGTTCCTTATTCTGTTTATATGCCACAACAGATTGCTCTCGCATTTATTCTGCCTAAAAGTTAACATAAAGGTGAACAACCCTTTAAAGTTTCTAATGCTAAAGGACTACTGCTGCACAAATATGGCAGCCCACTCATAAAGGAACATGGGGGGTAAGAAAGGTAATGTAAAAGCATCGCACAAATACTTTTATTGCAAAATTATAAATAGCATTGAAAAACAATGTTATGACAAATACAATTTTTTTTCTGGTGTCAGTATCTCTTTAAGATAGGGAGACCCAAATTACGAAAAGATCCATTATCCGGAAAACCCCAGGTCCCGAGCATTCTGGATAACAGGTCCCATACCTGTACTTTTTCCAAAATGTTGCTCTACTGTCTTCTACATAATACACCGGCACTTGGAACACTGCCTCAAAGCTAGGGGGACCGGGTAGGGAGCTGAAGCCGGTCTTTGCTTGACTCCGGCGCTGTGATTGGCTATCCTCCTCCTAGGCTGTTCCATATATCAACAGGCCCCAATGATAAACATTTTGGTGAACACTGGAAGTTGCTGTGACATTTCCCTAATCCACCCAAATAATAAAAAAACAAAAAAGAAAGAAAATGTCCATGATCTTGAAATGTCACCAAAATCACCAAATTTAGGAATGGTTTGCGGCTTCGTACTTTGGAGTACAAAGACATGCATACCCAATTTAGATTCGTGGGAATGTGTACTTTCCGAAAATATATGGTTTTCTGGGGTGAACGTACTTTTTTTTTTTCCCCCTTCAAAACGATGTAAATGTGTTGATTTTGCAGTATCTGAAATGACAGACCATATGGGGGTCTTCCTTTTGGGGCCCCTATATGCCACGTGCTTGGGTACACCTATACATATTGGGCATCAAACTGTTCAGAGGACCCTAAGCTTTCATATTTGGGGTGATTTCTCTTGATAGCTAAAAGTATGTGGGTAATATGATGCTGCAGGGTAGAAATTTTGAAGTGATTTTTGGAAATGTCCCCAAAATCACCAAATTTAGGAATGGTTTGTGGCTTGGTACTTTGGAGTAGAAAGACATGCATACCCAATTTGGATTTAGGGGAATGTGTACTTTCCGAAAATATATGGTTTGCTGGGGTGAAAGTACTTTTTTCTACCTTTGCCGCCCCCCAAAACTATGTAAATGTGTTGATTTTGCAGTATCTGGAATGACAGACCAAATAGGGGTCTTATTTTTTGGGCCCCTATACGCCACGTGCTTGGGTTCACCTATATATATATTGGGCATCAAACTGTTCAGAGGACCCTAAGCTCATATTTCGGGTGATTTTTCTTGATACCTAAAAGTATGTGGGTAATACGATGCTGCAGGCTAGAAATTTTTAGGTGATTTTTGGAAATGTCACCAAAATCACCAAATTTAGGAATGGTTTGCTGTTTTGTACTTTGTAGTAAACAGACATGCATGCCCAATTTAGATTCGTGGGAATGTGTACTTTCCGAAAATATATGGTTTTCTGGGGTGAACTTACTTTTTTCTACTTTTGCCCCCCCAAATCTATGTAAATGTGTTGATTTTGCAGCACCTGAAATGACAGACCATATGGGGGTCTTCATTTTGGGGCGCTTTTACCCAGGCTTTCATATTTGGGGTGTTTTACATTGATACCTAATGATGTGTGGGAGATATGATGCTGTAGAGTGTGAGCTTTGAGGTCATTTGTTTCTATAAAACATTATAACTTTAGGAGACAATTGCAACTTGGTAGTTTGGAGTACAAAGAAATATTTACCCATTTTTGATTCACCAGAATCTGTTCTTTCTAATAATGGGTAGTTTTCTAGGGTAAACCTACTGTTAGCGGAATGTTTGGCCTTGAAATCAGAAGTATGCCGTTTGGGGAGCGTTGCTTTTTGAAATTTGGTTGTGTACTGCTTGTAGGTTTTGAGCTATACAGTGAGAAATCTCCATAAAACTATATATATCTGGTATTGCCGCGTTCAGGAGACATAGACCTTTCCAAATCGGCTGTGTTCTCATACATAAAGTAAATGATGTTTCTGATCTATGTGATTGTTCTTTGTAAAACATGATTTTTCTCATTTTATTGGACACTTAGAAGCCTATATTTTTTATAGAAGTAAAATTACACCAAAATTCTTGCATATTTTGAAATTTCAGGTTGTCCTGAAAAAAACAATATATTGTTTTCCTGGGTAAACTAAGAGACCCCCCCCCCCAGGAAAGGCCCTTAAAGTGAAAGAGTGCAAAATATCTAAAAACTGCTTGGCAGTAGATGTTCGCATCTAGGACAAAACGGCTGGCAGGGAAAGGGTTAAAGGGGTTGTGTACCCTTCAGCACTTTTTTTCAGTTCAGTTGTTTTCAGATAGTTCTCCAGGAAATAGATTTTTTTCTGACGCTTTCTATTTGACCGTTTTCTACTGTTGAAGTTTAAAGGGATTGTTCACCTTTAAATTAACGTTTAGTACGATGTAGAGAGGGACAATTTGCAATTGGTTTTCATTTTTTATTAATTGTGATTTCTGAATTATTTAACTTATTATTCAGCAGCTCTTCAGTTTGGTAACTATGGTCCAAATTACCCTAGCAACCATGCATTGACTTGAATAAGAGACTGGAATATGAATAGGAGAGGCCTGAATAGAGAGATGAGCAATAAAAAGTAACAATAACAATAAATGTGTAGCCTTACAGAGTATTTGATTCTTATAAGGGGTCAGCGACGCTGTCAGGGAGCCGGGAGCTCCCTCCAGGGAGGTAGTCAGGATCGAGGAGGAAGCCCTCTTGAGGGAGCAGGGTCGCGGTGTCCAAAGGGTTAATCCAAAGAGTAGTCAGAATCCAGGCAAAAGTTCACGGGCAGGCAGATAATAGCAAAGTCCAAAGTCCAGGCAAGGGTCAAGATAATAATCAGGAACAAGATTTAGCAATAGCAGCTCACAGGGAACCCAGGAAATACTTAGGGAAAGTTTCCTATACTTGGGCGCCATTCCGGCGTCTTGGTAGCGTTTTTATCTTTGAATTTGGCGCCATTGTGACGTCATTGGCGTCCTTGCGCCGATGTCGGCGCGCTGACGTCATCGCGCCGGCGCCGCTACCCACGTGGCGGCCATGGGCGCCGCCATATTGGGAGCGACGCTGGCAGGGGAGGACGCGCCGCCCGGAGCTCCTGGAACTGCTCCGGGCGGCGATCGTGACAGACGCCCAGTCAGCAGAAAAAGGCAAATAACTATAAACTATAAAAATAATAATGAAAACCAATTGAAAAACTTCAGTTACCTTAAAGGTGAACCCCCCCCCCCTTTAAGTCTTTGTGTGACTCTGAATTTATCCTGTGCTGGCCTCAAAATTCTCCCAAGGGCATATGAACACATGACTAGAACATAGAATTTAACTGGTACAGGTATGGGATTTGTTATTCAGAAACCCGTTATCCAGAAAGCTCCGAATTACGGAAAGGCCGTCTCCCATAGACTCCATTTTATCCAAAAAAATTATTTCCTTTTTCTCTGTAATAATAAAACAGTAGCTTGTACCTGATCCCAACTAAGATATAATGAATCCTTATTGGAAGCAAAACCAGCCTGTTGGGTTTATTTAATGTTTACATGATTTTCTAGTAGACTTAAGGTATGAAGATCCAAATTACGGAAAGATTTGTTATCTGGAAAGCCCCAGGTCCCGAGCATTCTGGATACCCGGTCCCGTACCTGTATTACCCCCCTGTAGAATGACCTCCTTATATATAAGCCTGCTAATTGGGCCACACTCGTGTACTTCTTTGTTTTCTGTGCATTTCTTTAAATGTTTGATTGCCTAATGTGGAATGGGTTTTAAGTACAATTAACCAATATTATTTATCCCAATAGATGTGAATCTTTTAATTGGAGGCCCAACATACAGCGATTGTGCCGGCGGTTATTACTACAGTGAAAGCAGCTTGTCAGCTACAAGGAACAGGTTCATACACTGGTGAGTGTTACATTTTCGTATGTAGGACATTCTTAATGGGGTTAGAACTGGTTACTTGTCCATATTTCTTACTTAAATGGGAAATGCTTCTCACAGCGATGTTTAAGTTTGATTTCCGTGCACAGTCACCCCTTGCCTCACTCCCCCATCAAACTCATAGTTGCTACCAAAGTGCATTGCCCCCAGCCCACCAGGGGATTGCATTGCCCCCAGCCCAGGCTGATTTACAAACCTTGCTCCCCTGAAAGTAAACAGTTGTTGTGTTGGTATAGAGCAGTGATCCCCAACCAGTGGCTCCCTAGTAACATGTTGCTCTCCAACCCCTTGAATGTTACTCCCAGTGGTCTCAAAGTAGGTGCTTATTTTTAAATTCCAGGCTTGGAGGCAAGTTTTAATTGCATAAAAACCAGATGTCCTGTCAAACAGAGCCTCCTGTAGGCTGCCAGTCCATATAGAAGCTACCAAATAGCCAATACAGCCCATAACTGAAACCCCAAGTTTAAATGTGAATTTGAATGTGGCTCACGGATAAAAAAAAAAGGTTGGGGATCTTTGGTATAGACTGAAGGTAACACTGGATTGAGGCAGTGTAGAATTCATTATAATGTCATTTGTTTTCTGTTTTGTACAAAAAAAATGAAATAAACTATTTTGTATGATGTTTCTATGTGTGTCGATTTGTGGGATGTTTCATTATCAGATCCCAACCCCCCGCCACATGTCCTACTGAATATATAGATCTATACACTGTGTTTGGATTTGCTGTTTGATTCTTTTTCCTGCTTAGATCTGAAATACCTGAAATGTGCTCCCCGGCTCATTCTTTGAGAGGTGGACTAGTCTGGCCAATGGACTGTACAAGAGCAGGGAGCTGATCAGTGGCTACTTCAGTCAAGGGTCCATTTCAAACCTGCCCAGATACATATGGCTGAGTTTCAATCAGATATGAATGGGGTTGGCATATCACCAGCCTAACCAGTAATATAGCAGCCGAGACTGGGACCAGTGTTACACATTTAACCAGCTATGTATTTGCTCATAAATTTATAATTCCCTGACGTACCACCCCTGTCCTCTCCCTCCCCAATCCCTGCCGCCAGCTCCGCTTCTTTCCCTTCTTCCTATAATCCCGCTCCCATATCGACCATATTTTCTCCCGAACCACCCCCTCATTGTCCCTCCCCTTTCTGTACAGCCAGATTTTTTTTTTTTTCCCAAAATGGTGACAACCCTAGATATTGGTCAGGCAGGACCTTCTGAGGGCCCATGTATGATAATGTCCCTGGTACAGCACAAGCCCAGTATAATGCCTCTTCTGAGCTGACTGGACTGTGCTGGCACCCAGCCTAAATCAGTGCAATGGACTGTGAAAACCTGTTGGTGGCGCCTACTCCCGCGAGCAGCGTCTCCTATTTCCCCTACTCATGTATGTCAGTGGGCATGGGTATTCTACTACTTCATTCTAAAGCATGGGGGCAACACCATCCAGCAGGGAGGCAGCAAGATCAACATGGGATTCCTTAAAAGCCTGGGCCCAACAGAACTGAGAAGCTTGATACAGTTGTACCCTGCAATTACATAACTTAAGCCTTGCTCTGTCTACCCCCCTCACCCTGTCTGTTAAAGGGCAAGTAAACCCAGGAATATCAGGGCAGGGGGGCTGCTGTACTGCCTCTTATGCCCAACAGCCGTTTCATTGGTAAAGTTACATCCCCCCAATTCAGCAGAACAAAACTTCCTGGTGACTCTGGATGGACCCTCCTCTTCCCATTTTCCCAAAGGGAGTGGTATGTGCAGTGAACCTCGGGGGAGCAGGGTACTATGGGAAAATATTCACTACGGATCAAAATGTAGAGAGATATTATGTACGTCTTTGGCCCAGGGCTCCTTGAATTTCCAGTGGCCTCTAATATCCCGCCTGTTATCAGTAGACCAATCACGGGATGGACTGATGCCCAATGAAACATCACACAGACCTGCCCTTCCTCTGCCCAAATAATACCAAAGGCAACTTTATCATGGGACAAATGTCTTCTAATGACAGTGGCATGTTTATGGGTCAGCTCTTTCTAGACCCAATGAGTCCATTTCTCCTTGGCCCAAAGGATACTAATGGCAGTGACATGTATATCCAAGTCCCTGCTAGGCCCAAAATAACATATTAATAAACACCTTCTGAACCCAGTCTCATTATGTACTAATCCCAGTGATATGTTTATATAAACTATATATCATTTGTATGTGATTGATTGACCAAACCTCTGGTATCAGTGCAGATCAGTAGGACTAGGTCCCCTCCTTATATTTCTTCATCCTTAGCATCTCCTTTCACCCATTTCTCCCACCCCTGCCTCTTGATTCCACCTTCACTTTTCAGTGACCCTTTTCCCTTGCACTAGAGGTCTCCCTCCTCTGTAATGTTCCCTGGCAATACTATAGAACTATAACAAATGCAAGAACACCAATGAAATGTGTATTAACATATTTATTTATAAAGTGATTGTTTTATTTATGCATTTTAGATTAATTCATACTAATTTAGGTTGGGAAGGACTCGCATCCATTAGGTTCAAGTTTTAGTGTAAAAGGGATCTTCCTATTTAGAAGTTGATCCAGAGGAAGGCGAAAAACCCCATCTGATGCCGGAGCCAATTTGCCTCAGAGGGGGAAAAAATTCCTTCCTGACTCCCAAAGGGCAATCGGACAAGTCCCTGGATCAACTTATACTAAGAGTTTATGTCAGTATCAGTACTAAGAGTTTATGTGAGGGTTTAGAGGAGGAGATGTGACTGGTTGTTGAGTGGATTGAAAGGATAGGAAGACAATTTGAATAGGAAGAACCACTGAGGAATTGGTGTTGGGAGATTGCAGAGAAGCCTTTGTGTAGTGGCGGTTTTAAAGAAAAAATATCATATGGGGTATAATTGGCTAAAGATTATATGTAGATTTGAGGGACCCCTGGGGTGCTTTGGGGGCTAAGGGCAGATACACTCAGATTCTGGGAGATTTATTGGCCCGGCGATAAAACACCTCTTCTTCGGGGCAACTAATCTCCCCAAACTGCCTCCCGCCGGCTAAAATCTAAATCGCCAGCGGGGTGGTACTCGGAGCACTTAGTTTTCCGAAGTCGCCCAAAGTTTCCTCGTGAGGCAACTTTGGCCGACTTCGGAGAACAAAGTGCTCCGGAGGCATCCCATTGGCAATTTAGATTCTAGCCGGCAAGAGGCAGTTTGGGAGATTAGTCGTCCCGAAGAAGAGGAAATTTGTCGCTGGGCCACTAATCTCCCCAAATCTTAGTGTGTGTCTCTGCCCTAAAAGTAAACTATCTGGGGTGGTGTATTGGAAGATAAGCAAGTGATATAAAGAAAAGGACAATGCTGGGGTAGAGTTAGGATATTTAAAGAGGAGATGTCAATTGTAGGTCAATGGGAGAAAGGATGAATCTGTCAAAGAGAGGCCTAGCAGGGCTGTGGGTGTTATTAAAGGCAATGTAAAATAGGCACTGATGAAAATGTATGGAGGGCTTTAAAGCTGTAATGATAATTGATTGAAGAGGAGTCAATGATGGGGTAATGTGGCAGGGGGAAGCATCACTGGGGACATAGTGGACAGGAGGAGCTGGTGGTGGAGCCAAAGGTGCATGAAAATAGAAGTCATGGATGGAACTATGGCAGTTGGAAAGTGAGGTGGAGATGTGGCCCTTGAATGTGAAACTTCTGGTGGAGTGATGTAAACTGAAGACACCACTGGTGGAGATGTGGTAGTCTGAAAGAGATATAAATATGGAGCTACAGAAGGAGATAAAGTCCCTGTTGGTGTAGTTGCAGAAATCTTGAAGCCCCCACTGGTTGAACTGCGGTAGCCTGAAAGAAGATGTTGCTGGTGGCGCTGTAGAAGGTCCTGGTTCTGTTTGAGAAACAAAATAAAAATCAGTCAGTAATTTATCATCATAAATTCTCATTCAGAGGCATGACATTTCAGCCTTATTCCCTGGGGAGTCACCACATTACTTTCCTTTCTTTTCACGGGCACAGACTTAGATTCACTCGTGTGCAGCAAAAGCAAATCAAAATATTGTACTGTGAAAGTCTGCAAGGATATGCATCTGACAGTGGAAAGCTCCAGTGAATATATATACAGGTATGGGATCTGTTATCCAGAATGCTCGGGACCTGGGGGTTTCTGGATAAGGGTTCTTTATGTAACTTGGATCTTCATGTCTTAAGTCTACTAAAAAATCATGTAAACATTAAATAACCCCAATAGGCTGGTTTTGCTTCCAATAAGGATTAATTATATCTTAGTTGGAAAGAAGTACAAGCTACTGTTTAATTATTATACAGAAAAAGGAAATCATTTTAAAAATGTTGGATTATTTGATTATAATAGAGGTCTATGGGAGATGGCCTTTCCGTAATTCGGAGCTTTCTGGATAATGGGTTTCCGGATGGAGGATTTTGCCCAGGTAATGCACACTTGAGCATCTTCTATCCAAAATCCAAAAACAGTAAGGATTTGGTTCCTACCAATATATACACACACCGGCAGCAGGGGACCAAACTGGCATATGCCTACCAGTGGAGAAAATGTTGGGCTAAGACTCTGTCGGAAAATTGTACCTTTCTCTGTAGATGTTTCTTTTTCCTCGGCTGTGATTAAGGAAACTCCTTGTGGGCTGTTGATGTAATTGGCCACAAGATCACTAACAGGAGAAGCCCTCCAGGGCCATTTGCAGAGCTGCTTCTTCTTCTGCCGATGTCTGTGTACAAGCACGCCACAGCTGTTTCAGGCTCCAGAGAGCTACTCCCTTCAGTCCTGTATAGATTAAGAATTACAGTAAGGAAATAACCGACGTGTTTTTGTCGTATTATCTAAAAATAATATGAGTATCGTTTAATATGAATACGGCCTCAGAAAAATTCCTATCCAGGGAATGGTTCCTATTGGGATCAAAGGAGAAGGAAAGGCTAAAATTAAGTAAGCTTTATCAGAAAGGTCTATATAAATACACCAGTAAACCACTCAAAGTAATGCTGCTCTGAAGAAACACAGCATTTCTTTCCTTTTATTGTGTACACATGGACTTCTGTATCAGACTTCCTGTTTTCAGCATAAACCTCCAGGGCAGGGCTTGAGCATGCTCAGTTTGCTCCCCTCCCTCCTCCCCTCCCTGTTGTAATCTGAGCCTCAGAGCTGTAAGTGAGCAGGGAGAGGCAGGGAAGTGATGTCACACCAAGCTTATATGGCAGCTGCTATCCTAAACAAACAGACAGTGTCTAGAGCTGTTTACCTCAGGTATGGTAAAGCCATTCTGCCAGAATAAATATAGCCGTTCTAGCTTGCACTATTGAGGCTAATCTATTGACAATAAACCGTCTTGGAGCTTTCCTTCTCCTTTAAAGCTAATGGCGTCCAAACTATAACCATAAACATTTTTGTGGTACTGTATGTGTATGAACATATGTTTGCAAGTCAACTTGTAATAGTTGAAATTTCAATAAAGACTATTTAAAAAAATATATATAATTAAAATATTAAGCTAAAGTACCCCTTAAAATATGTTCATTAATTCCCACGCCGCCATTATGACAAAACCAACTCTTGCAAGCTGTTGAGTTACACTGTGTGATGGTGCAGTCGTAATCAAATATAATGGATTCCCTCACCTTTCTTGGCCGGCCGGTTCGCAGAGCCTGAGATGTTCTTTTAATCTCGCCCTGATGATCTTCTTAGGCGGCAGTTGGGTGACAAATGGGTGCTGCAGGAGTTCTTCAGCACTCCCTCTCTCCGAAGGATCCTTTCTTCAGACACGACTCCAAGAAGGACACAAAATTTTGTGGACCTGAAAAAAAAAGAGATTTTAGCCTTAGCTAGCAAAAAGATCATTATTTCCATATTCCAGAATCTTTTACCCCAGTAACCATTAGCTACACTCTAGAATATAGATATATGTTGCAGCATATCTAATCTATCCATCTATATTTTTATCAATCATCTATCTATCTATCCCTCGTATCTCTTTATCTATCTATCTTATTGCTATCATCTTATTGAAGTCATCTATCCATCTATTTTCTATCATTATCTATCGTATCTATCTATCTATATTATCTATCAATCAATCTATTGCTATCTTCCTCTATTCATCTAATCTAATCTATCAGATCATAATAATTGATCATTTAGCTATCTAATCTAGATCATGTTTCTATCATCTGTCTATCCTCTATCTATTTATCTATCATCTATCTTTGATTTGAGACCCATAGTATTTGCAGAATTACACATTATACAAATCTTCTCCAAAAGTGATCCCCAACCCAAATGTCTGCAAGCGCAGGTACAATGTACAGTGACACGAGCTGGCGACCGACTCACCAGTTTTGTTTGATTGAAGCCTCGGTGGTTGGGCTTCTCTAATCAGGTGCTCCACCGGGTATTCATCTGCGTATGCTAAAAGTGAAAAACATATATATCAGGCCCATCCAACATGTCTAGAAGTTATTTATTTAATCTACAGAAAAAGTAATTTTTTGCTGGGAAATGTGCAAATCACCCCCAATTCCTCCATTCTGATATAGAACCTCTGCGGCTCAATGTATAAAATAAAGTAGCCACAATTGTTGGGATTAACTTACGTGTTTTCCCTCGGCCATGTTCGATGCGCGGTTATGCCAGCGACCAGATGTCACACTGCAAAAGACACACCAAAGAGCATTAGAAGGAGAGAATTGGGTTAGTGGGCTGTTTAATAAAGTCTAAGTAAAAAGGCTACACGTATACAACTCTCTTTTAGAAACATATACATATATTATCATGGGTGCAAAAGTACACGCCATTCTCCTTAGCTCAATTATGGCCAGAACAGAACAGAATACAACTTCTAAAATAGCCCCAATGCACCCCCTAATAAATGAACACATATAAAAGTGTAAAAATGCTTTATTATATATAACGTGTATACAGTAATACATCTCCATTACAAACAATAGCAGTTACAGAACACCAGCGTCACATTGCAAATGAGCAAATATATTAAAGCAGACACATTGTGCAAACAGTTAAGAAACCCAACGTTTCCGAAAAACTCCTTTCTCTCCATGAGAAAATGACTGCTCCCATCAGGACTGATAAGTAAATGCCTCGGTGTTGTTACAAGTATTATAAGTACAACATACTTTGGTGTCGTACGCCAGGCGGCTGGCCCTTCTGCCTTATGGCCTCGGGTGCCATCCAATGTGCAGTCCCGTCCTGCTTCGTGGCACAATCCAGTCTGGCGGGTCCAGGTCCCAGCTGTTTCCAAAGTCGACTGAAATGACAAATACAAACGGTTAATGGAAAATAACTTGTTTAACCACAATAAGATAGAAACCTGAATTATGAAAGCCCCTGACTCCATATTCACGTTAGCTCCCCACCATCCACTACTCTTATAACTGTAAGTTTTACTCCACTGGTCTTCACTTTGGCCGTCTCTGTGAGCATGAATGTTCAGGCTCTTGATGTTCTATGAACGGCCCGGTTCTTGTGGATGTGGTGCAGCCCCTGGGGAGATTGAGATGTAGGTTATAAGACTTAACAGACATAAGAATAAACATTACAACAAAGAGATTGTATATATATAATTTTATGCAATTAAAGAAGAGGCATTAAGGGGTAAATCTGGCCTTACCTTTAAAACCTCCTTGCAGACATAGGCCAATCCAGGTCTCCTTCAGGGGATTGGCCATTGGTCCTGCTGATGAGGGTGTGGAGAGAGCCGCCACCCACAGTACTTCGAGAACAATCTGCAATATATAGAATTATTTAAGGTCATGTATTCTATCACTTCCAGTTGAGATTGAGAGGAATGAACACGATACAGTAATCATGTTCTTACTTCCAAGTGCTCCGATGAGGCACTTCCGTGAGTGGAGCCCCTGTAGTAAGCTCCATAGTAAGAGGCGATGCTTCTTGCTGGCCTCCGAACTGCCTGGGCAGAAACTTCAGCTCCCTCATGACTGACTCTTCTCATCCTCGCGAGGTGGGAATAATAGAAATCCCTTTAGGTCACATAGCGCAACTAACAACAAATACGGATTGATATAGTAGAGGATTGGAATTATAAAGAACAGCTATCGGCTACCTGATGTTGGCGATCTTCACCGCTACCTACGCCCTCTTCGATGCGTGTCCCGCCACGTGACCCTGTAATACACGACAGAAAGGTTTGACTTAATATAACAATTAGCGAAAGAGAGCGCGTCTCAATGCAGCCCCCCAAACCAGCAAGCTTGATATGTCTGCCCTACAATCATTGTGGGGATTAGCTGTCTAGTGATCACAATCTTGTTCAGTTCCCCTACTCTAATTGGTTGCGTCCTCTTAGCCTTGCCTATGACGTCTCCGGGGCCGCCTTTCTCCAAGAAGCCACATCCCTTGGTCAGCCCGACCATCAGGAGGGCCTGCCTGAAAAAGAAAAAAGAAGATTTTATTGATAACATAATATTCCCCAGGGTACAAAACATGTCTCACTTCCGGCAGTAGCGGCGAGTGTTTTACCCTCCTTTTCTACTCACCTTATAAATCTCGGAGAGGGATCTGGATTCCGCCTGTGGCTGAAGGAGAAGAGAAAAATTCAATTACATTCTATACTTTATCTGTTGCTCTATACAGCAAAACCCTAATTCAGATAAAACAGTAGCAGTTTGCCTTACCTTCCTCCAGGGGGGCGCAGAATAGCATTGCGCCCAAGTTTTTTTAGCTCTTAAAGAGCTGTTGGGTTAAAAAGATGATATCAGCTGACGTCAAAGGAAGATGGTTTTTCCAAACGCCCAAAAACTCTGATGGAATTTTGCTGAATATCTCTAATATAACAATCACTGCTAAATCGGCTTGGAAAATCGCTGGGAAAATCGCTTCGAAAACGCTATAAAACGCTTCGTCGCTTGAATTTCACTGTGGTGGAGACATAGAAAGAAAGAAAGAGATTGTGAGCTCACATGCCACCAGCCCTCTCTTGCCTATACGTATCAGGATTCACTGCCTTATATAAGTATTCACACCCTCAACCACTTCTCCCATGTTACCAAAAACAAACCCTAAACTTAGAATTATTCTCTAATATTTTTATTCTGACCCATAAATTCTGAAATCTGATTTCCATTGGGCAAAAAAAACAAACTGTTTTTCCTTTTGCATCAACAGCATTAAAGCAAAGTTCCCCTTTAAATGAAATGAAATTAAACAGGTTGCAGCATTTCCCTGTATTGGCACCATCAATTCTTCCCTCTATTATAATATAAAGCCCAGTCCCTACTGAAAATACCGAATCTCAAGATCATGATATCACAGAAAAAGGACTAGTACAGGCCTGCAGGTCTGATAAGAGATGCTGGGATTTGTAGTTCAGTAACAGTTAGAAGACCATAAGCTGCTGGTCTTGACAAGGGATGCTGGGATTTGTAGTTCATTAAGATCTAGAGGACTACAGGCTACAGGTCTGACAAGGAATGCTGGGCTTTGTACTATAGGCTGCAGGTCTGACAAGGGATGCTGGGATTTGTACTACAGGCTGCAGGTCTGACAAGGGATGCCTGGGATTTGTAGGGTCAGTAACATTTAGAAGACCACAAGCTGCTGGTCTGAAAAGGGATGCTGGGATTTGTAGTTCATTAAGATCTAGAAGATTACAGGCTACAGGTCTGACAAGGGATGCTGGGATTTGTAGGTCAGTAACAGTTAGAAGACTACAGGTCTGACAAGGGATCCTGGGAATTATACTATAGGCTGCAGGTCTGACAAGGGATGCTGGGATTTTGTAGGTCAGTAACAGTTAGAAGACTAAAGGTCTGACAAGGGATGCTGGAATTATACTATAGGCTGCAGGTCTGACAAGGGATGCTGGGATTTGTACTACGGCTGGCAGGTCTGACAAGGGATGCTGGGATTTGTACTATAGGCTACAGGTCTGACAGGGATGCTGGGATTTGGTACTATAGGTTACAGGTCTGACAAGGGATGCTGGGAATTATACTATAGGCTACAGGTCCTGACAAGGGATGCCTGGGATTTGTACTACAGGCTACAGGTCCTGACAAGTGATGCTGGGATTATTACTACAGGCTACAGGTCCTGACAAGGGATGGTGGGATTTGTAACTATAGGCTGCAGGTCTGACAAGGGATGCTGGGATTTGTAACCATAGGCTGCAGGTCTGACAAGGGATGCTGGGATTTGTACCATAGGCTATAGGTCCTGACAAGGGATGCTGGGATTTGTACCAATAGGCTGCAGGTCTGACAGGGATGCTGGGAATTTGTACTATAGGCTACAGGTCTGACAAGGGATGCTGGGATTTGTACTACAGGCTGCAGGGTCTGACAAGGGATGCGGGATTTGTACTACAGGCTACAGGTCTGACAAGTGATGCTGGGATTATTACTACAGGCTACAGGTCTGACAAGGGATGCTGGGATTTGTACTATAGGCTACAGGTCTGACAAGGGATGCTGGGATTTGTACCATAGGCTATAGGTCTGACAAGGGATGCTGGGATTTGTACTATAGGCTGCAGGTCTGACAAGGGATGCTGGGATTTGTACTATAGGCTGCAGGTCTGAAAAGGGATGCTGGGATTTGTTGGTCAGTAACAGTTAGAAGACCACAAGCTGCTGGTCTGAAAAGGGATGCTGGGAGTTGTAGTTCATTAAGATCTAGAAGACTACAGGCTACAGGTCTGACAATGGACGCTGGGATTTGTACTATAGGCTACAGGTCTGAGAAGGGATGCTGGGATTTGTAGTTCATTAAGATCTAGAAGACTACAGGCTACAGGTCTGACAAGGGATGCTGGGATTTGTACTATAGGCTACAGGTCTGACAAGGGATGCTGAGATTTGTACTATAGGCTACAGGTCTGACAAGGGATGCTGGGATTTGTAGTTCATTAAGATCTAGAAGACTACAGGCTGCAGGTCTGACAAGGGATGCTGGGATTTGTTCTATAGGCTACAGGTCTGACAAGGGATGCTGGGATTTGTACTATAGACTGCAGCTCTGACAAGGAATGCTGGGATTTGTTCTATAGGCTACAGGTCTGACAAGGGATGCTGGGATTTGTACTACAGGCTGCAGGTCAGACAAGGGATGCTGGGATTTGTACTATAGGCTACAGGTCTGACAAGGGATGCTGGGATTTGTACTATAGGTTGCAGGTCTGACAAGGGATGCTGGGATTTTTACTACAGGCTGCAGGTCTCAAGGGATGCTGGGATTTTACTATAGGCTGCAGGTCTGACAAGGGATGCTGGGATTTGTACTATAGGCTTGCAGGTCTGACAAGGGCTGGGATGAGGTCTGACAAGGGATGCTGGATTTTTACTACAGGGACAAGGGATGCTGGGATTTGGTTGCAGGTCTGACAAGGGATGCTGGGATTTTTACTACAGGCTGCAGGTCTGACAAGGGATGCTGGGATTTGTACTACAGGCTGCAGGTCTGACAAGGGATGCTGGGATTTGTACTACAGGCTGCAGGTCTGACAAAGGATGCTGGGATTTGTACTATAAACTGCAAGTCTGACAAGGGATGCTGGGATTTGTATTATAAGTTGCAGATCTGACAAGGAATGCTGGGATTTGTACTATAGGCTAAAGGTCTGGCAAGGGATGCTGGGATTTGTACTATAGGCTAAAGGTCTGGCAAGGGATGCTGGGATTTGTAGTTCATTAAGATCTAGAAGACTACAGGCTACAGGTCTGACAAGGGATGCTGGGATTTGTACTACAGGCTGCAGGTGTGACAAGGGATGCTGGGATTTGTACTATAGGCTGCAGGTCTGACAAGGGATGCTGGGATTTGTAGGTCAGTAACAGTTAGAAACGACAGGTCTGACAAGGGATGCTGGGATTTGTACTATAGGCAGGTCTGACAAGCTGGATACTGGGGGATTTGTATTATAAGTTGCAGATCTGACAAGGAATGCTGGGATTTGTACTATAGGCTAAAGGTCTGGCAAGGGATGCTGGGATTTGTACTATAGGTTGCAGGTCTGACAAGGGATGCTGGGATTTTTACTACAGGCTGCAGGTCTGACAAGGGATGCTGGGATTTGTACTATAGGTTGCAGGTCTGACAAGGGATGCTGGGATTTTTACTACAGGCTGCAGGTCTGACAAGGGATGCTGGGATTTGTACTATAGGTTGCAGGTCTGACAAGGGATGCTGGGATTTGTACTATAAACTGCAAGTCTGACAAGGGATGCTGGGATTTGTATTATAAGTTGCAGATCTGACAAGGAATGCTGGGATTTGTACTATAGGCTAAAGGTCTGGCAAGGGATGCTGGGATTTGTACTATAGGCTAAAGGTCTGGCAAGGGATGCTGGGATTTGTAGTTCATTAAGATCTAGAAGACTACAGGCTACAGGTCTGACAAGGGATGCTGGGATTTGTACTACAGGCTGCAGGTGTTACAAGGGATGCTGGGATTTGTACTATAGGCTGCAGGTCTGACAAGGGATGCTGGGATTTGTACTATAGGCTACAGGTCTGACAAGGGATGCTGGGATTTGTACTATAGGTTGCAGGTCTGACAAGGGATGCTGGGATTTGTACTACAGGCTGCAGGTCTGACAAGGGATGCTGGGATTTGTAGGTCAGTAACAGTTAGAAGACTACAGGTCTGACAAGGGATTCTGGGATTTGTAGGCCAGTAACAGCTAAAAGACCACAGGCTGCAGGTCTGACAAGAGATTCTGGGATTTGTACTATAGGCTACAGGTCTGACAAGGGATGCTGGGATTTGTACTATAGGCAACAGGTCTGACAAGGGATGCTGGATTTGTACTATAGGCTGCAGGTCTGACAAGGATGCTGGATTTGTAGGTCAGTAACAGTAGAAGACTACAGGCTGCAGGTGTGACAAGGGATGCTGGGACATTCAGCATTTTCCTTTAAAGCTTTTTAAGAAGTCAGTTTTATATACAAAGTGAGATGCAACAAGAAATATGGAAATTAATAGTATTGGAGGAGAAATACCAAGTGGCCAACTGTCAACTGTCACTCCAAACACTGGGTGACCCCTGTTATATGGGAACATGGGAGATTTCAGTCTTTTCCCCTTAATCATTTCTTAACTTTCCCTTAAAGCTTTTTTAAGAAGTAAATGTTATATACAAAGTGAGATACAGAGAGAAATATGAATATTATTAGCATTAGAGGAGAAACCTGAACAGCAAGTGGCCGTCACTCCAGGTGTTGCCATAGTGACCCCTGTTATATATTAACATAGGAGATTTCTGACTTTTTATTATTTCTTAACTTGCATTTCTGACTTTTTATTATTTCTTAAATTGCACTTATTTTAAATATAAAGCAATTGGAATCCCAAACGTTATTTTATTCTTTCTGTATTTAGCCTGACAGGTGTGTAGTCTCCCTGCATCCCTGTTCCTTCCCCCAACTCTCCTATAATCTATTAAAATGACAAAACCAAGGCTAATATCCCATGCGCTACCTAGTGACTCAATTTAGTAGTGATTTTCTTCATTTATATCATTATTTCCCATAAATTGTCCCCCCAGTGTGTGCTGTGCATCCACTTACCTCTGATCCCAGAAATGAAAGTGAGAAATCCGTTATTTAACTGTCAGTTAGTCGTGCGGCCAAATGCCAGGATGTACTTCTGTGTATTTATCCTGAGTTGTCTGTAGTCTGCCTGTTTCCCCAGTCCTCCCATAATGATATTTTCTATTAGAATATACACAAAAGCCAGGCTAATATCCCAGGCACTAGCCAGTGTCACACTCAAATAGTCATTTCCTTCATTTCTGCCATTATTTCCCTTAATGCCCCCGTGTATCAATGCTCCACTCTGACAAGATCTGACAAGGGATGCTGGGATCTCTAGGTCAGTAACAGTTAGAAAACCACAAGCTGCTGGTCTGACAAGGCATGCTGGGATTTGTAGTTCATTAAGAGCTAGAAGACTACAGGCTACAGGTCTGACAAGGGATGCTTGGATTTGTACTATAGGCTACAGCCAGGTCTGACAAGGGATTCTGGGATTTGTACTATAGGCTACAGGTCTGACAAGGGATGCTGGGAGTTGCTCTATAGGCTGCAGGTCTGAAAAGGGATGCTGGGAGTTGTTCTATAGGCTACAGGTCTGACAAGGGATGCTGGGATTTGTACTACAGGCTGCAGATCTGAAAAGGGATGCTGGGAGTTGTTCTATAGGCTACAGTTCTGACAAGGGATGCTGGGATTTGTACTATAGGCTACAGGTCTGACAAGGGATGCTGGGATTTGTAGTTCATTAAGAGCTAGAAGACTACAGGCTGCAGGTCTGACAAGGGATGCTGGGAATTATACTACAGGCTAAAGGTCTGACAAGGGATGCTGGGATTTGTAGTTTATTAAAAGCTAGAAGACTACAGGCTGCAGGTGTGACAAGGGATGCTGGGATTTGTAGTTCATTAAGAGCTAGAAGACTACAGGCTGCAGGTCTGACAAGGGATGCTGGGAATTATACTACAGGCTA